>NC_056506.1:16663602-16663977 GCF_014905685.2 Nematolebias whitei | reverse complement strand
ATAATCGCACTTAGCCCTTCCCCAAACGAAGGGGCTGTGCAGACTCCAACGGGAGTCATCAGAAAACTTAGCCTTACAGCCAAATGGCACCACACCGCAAAAACCCTAAAACACCTTCTTGTGTCAGGTGACTCCCACCGAACTAGCAAAATAAAAAGATTTAAAATATATAATAGGCACTAATCTGGGAGAACAAGAACTCTTACACTAATTATAATTCAAAACATTAAATCCTTAATTGTAAACAAAACACACAAATTATAATTCTAAACGTTAAATCCCTAATTGTAAGAAAAACACACTAATTATAATTCTAAACATTAATTCCCTAATTGTAAACAAAACACACTAATTATAGTTCTAAACATTAAATCC
>NC_056506.1:16655594-16663592 GCF_014905685.2 Nematolebias whitei | reverse complement strand
TTCTAAACATTAAATCCTTAATTGTAAACAAAACATACTAATTATAATTCAGAACATTAAACCCCTGAATGTAAACAAATAAGTCCGTGAATGTAGACAGAACACTTTGATTACATTTTCAAACCTGAATAATAATAACGACTAATAATACTGACATTCCTGAGTGTGAGACCGGTCATATTAATTGTAATGCTCATTTTGTAATCGACTCAATGTAAATCTTCGCCTCCTCAGCAGAGGTAAACACCCGCGTGTTACCCTCAAACGTGATCTTCAGCCGGGCCGGGTGGAGCAGGCCGAACCGAACCCCCTCGATGTCCCGCAGCTTGCGACGACATTCCATGAAGGCCGCCCGCGCCCGGGCCGTTTTGGCAGTGTAGTCAGGGAAAACGAAGATATTCGTACCGTTCACTTTGACCCGCTGCAACTCCCTTGCCTTCGCCAGGATTTTCACACAGTCCGCTTGGTAGTGAAACTTAGCTACAATCGGACGGGCCCGCTCGCCTGCTTTCGGTTTGGGGGTTGGAATGCGATGAGCGCGGTCCAGCAGCGGCTCCTCCTCGAGGTCGAAGGCCTCCTTTAGCATCCGAGATACCGCAGCCGTCGTCGCCGCTGATGGGTCATCCTCCGGAACACCAATGATGCGGATGTTCTGACGTCGAGACCGGGACTCCAGGTCATCGCACTTATCCTCCAACTGTGCCACCGTCTTAGTAAGGACGTCAACTGCTTTCTGGAGGCTCACGATGTCGTCAGTGCAGGTGGAGACGGACTTCTCCACCTCTGTTACCGTTAGCTTTAGCCCCGTGAAGCTCTCCTGTACCGCTGCTAGCCCAGACGATAGCTCTTTTTTGAAGGCAGACAGCTCGGCATTAATCGACGAGATACTTTCACCCAGAACAGCATGGAATTCTGCTTTAATTATAGCAGCAAGGTCCTCTCGGAGAGCTACAAGTAGTTTTTGCTTAAGGCTGCTGACGTCGCCCTCAGACGGAGGAGGTGATCCAGGACAGCTCGAGGCTTCACTACGAGGATTAGGCCGCAGGTGAGCCTGGATCGAACTTACCCCTTTAGTCGGTTTTGGTGGCATTTTAATGGCCAAATAGGAGGTTTATGTAAAGTGTGTAAGTTAGCTATTGTTTGCTGTCGGACTCGGGAAAAAGTGCCCAGGCATTAATCAGAGAAAAGGCCAATTCTGTAGGAGCACACCCAAACACACCTTATCTCACCGCCATTCAGCCGGAAGTTATATTACTCATCTTTAATAGAGGAGAATAAAAATAACCCTAGGTTTCTGTTTAGTACTATTGCACCATCTTTAACACCTCCCTCACCCTGGCAACAGTTCCCATCTGCCTGAAGAATGACACCATCATCCCAGTCCCAAAGAGCTCTACAGTGACTGGTCTGAATGACTATCGGCCAGTGGCCCTCACCCCGATAGTCACTAAATGCTTCGAAAAACTGATCATGACCCACATTAAAACAACCATCAACATCAACAAGGACCTTCACTAGTATGCATACTGGGAGAATCGATCAACAGAGGATGCCATCTCCTCTATGGTCCACACTGCGCTCAACCACCTGGAGCAGAAGGACTCCTACGTCCATATGCTCTTTGTGGACTTCACATCTGCCTTCAACACCATGATTCCCCAAACTCTGATGGACAAACTACTCACACTAGGACTAAGCCCCTCCATCTGCAACTGACTTCTTAACAAACAGACCACAGTTAGTGAGGATCCACAACTTCTCCTCCTCCACAATAACCCTCAGCACTGGCTCTCCTCGGGGATGTGTGTTGAGTCCTCTCCTGTTTACTCTGCTCACATATGATTGTGCAGCTACCCATCCAGGCTGTCACATTGTAAAGTTTGCAGATGATACAGTGGTGGTGGGATGCATCACAAACAATGATGAGTCCAGCTACAGGCAGGAGGTGGAACACCTGGAAAGCTGGTGCAAAGAGAATAACCTTCACATCAATGTGAAGAAGACAAAGGAGATGATCATGGACTTCAGAAGGAGCAAACACACCTACACCCACCTGAACATAAGAGGATCTGCAGTGGAAGTGGTCTCCAGCTACAAGTACTTCAGTGTACACCTGAATAACAACCTCAGCTGGAGCAACAACATCACCAGCCTGATCAAGAAAGTTAATCAGACTCTACTTCCTCAGACGGCTGAGACAAGCTGGTCTGGGAAGCTCAGTCCTCACCTCCTTCTACAGGTGTGCAGTGGAGAGCATCCTGTGCTCCAGCATCAACGTGTGGCATGGAGGCTGCACAGCTGCAGAAAGAAAAGCTTTGCAGAGAGTGGTGAAGGCTGCACAGAAGATGCTGGAATCAGTCTCCCTATTATCAGACATTTACCATACCATTTTATTTATAAAGCACTTAAAACAGCGACAAGGCCAACCAAAGTGCTGTACAGACAGAACAACAAGTAACACACAAAGCAAAATACAAAATGAGGTAAATCAGAATATAGACATAAAAACGATGCAGATAATGAAGACAAACGAGTGTGGAGCATACAGGTTCAAAACACAGATTATCTGGTGTTGAAAGCCACCGAATAGTAGTGGGTTTTTAAATGGGACTTGAAAACCGAGAGGGAGGGGGCCTGTCTGACAAGCAGAGGTAACTCGTTCCAGAGTCTTGGTCCTGCTACAGAGAAGGCCCTGTCACCTCTGCGCTTAAGACGAGTTCCTGGAACTGTGAGGAGCAACTGGTCCGCTGACTTCAGGTAACGTGGTGGAACATACGGTTGTAGGAGATCAGAGAGATAGGGGGTGCGAAACTATTCAGTGATTTGTAGACATACATGTGTATTTTGAACTGGATTCGAAGGTGAACCGGTAACCAGTGCAGTGAGGCCAAAACTGGTGTAATGTGCTCTATTTTGCCTGTACTGGTTAAAAATCGGGCTGCTGCATTCTGGACCAGTTGTAGTCGTGCAATGGAGGTCTGACTGATACCAAACAGGAGTGAATTGCAGTAATCAAGCCTAGATGTAATGAATGCATGTATTACTGTCTCCGGGTTATTTTTGGACAGTATGGGCTTCAGTTTAGACAGCCGCCTCAGTTGGAAGACGCATGATTTAACAATCATGTTTACATGATCGTTAAGTTTCAGGGAAAGGTCCATTATCACTCCCAGATTAGTGACTCTTTGTTTTTCTGACAGGGTTAGAGCGGAAAGGTCGATGCAGTGGTTTGTGATCGTGTCATTGGGAGGGAACAACATGACTTCAGACTTCTTTTCATTGAAACTTAAGAAATTTAAAGCCATCCAGTCCCTGATGTCAGCCAGGCAGTTGAGCAGCGGTTGAATAGAGCATGTACCATTGCGTCTTAGGGGGAAGTAAATTTGACAGTCATCGGCATAGAAGTGAAAGGGCATGTTGTGTTTCTGGAAAATAGCACCAAGTGGCAGCAGGTATAAAGAGAATAGGAGGGGACCCAGGATGGACCCCTACGGAACCCCCCATTTAAGCTCTGCCGCTGCAGAACTAAAATCCTTGATGGAGACACAAAAGGATCTGTCAGTGAGGTAGGATCTGAACCAATTGAGGGCTGATCCTGTGATGCCCACCCACTGCTCCAACCTAGCAACGAGGATCTCATGGTCGATGGTGTCAAAGGCGGCTGTGAGGTCCAACAGGACAAGCAGCACAGAATCACCGGTATCAATGGTTAAGAAAATGTCATTAAAGACCTTCAGCAGGGCAGTTTCAGTGCTGTGGAGAGGTTTAAAGCCAGATTGGAATAGCTCTAAGATGGCGTGATCCTCCAGGAAGCACTTCAACTGGGACTTGACTATTTTCTCCAGTAGTTTCGAAACAAATGGGAGTTTGGAGACAGGCTGGAAGTTGGACACGACTGAGGGGTCAAGGTTTGTTTTTTTTCAGGAGAGGCTGGACAGCAGCATGTTTAAAGGTTTTTGGCACCACGCCAATGGATAAACTACTGTTTACTATAGCAAGAATGGACGGACATAGAATAGAAAAAACCTCCTTTAGTAGTCGAGGGGGGACCACATCAAAGGGGGAGCCAGAAGGTTTCAAGCTGCACATGACCTGCTCTAGAGAAGACAGAGTGATGGGTTCAAAATGGTCAAATAGAGCTACAGATTGAGGTGGGATGGATGGGTCATGAGTTGGAGGGGAAATGAGAGCCCTGGTGGTCGCAATTTTTTCCAAAAAGAAATGTAAGAAGTTGTCGCACAGCTCAGTCGAAGCGTCCAGAAGTGATGGTTCAGTGAGGTGGATAACAGAGTTTAGGGTGGAGAAGAGGACACGTGGGTTGCGAGAGTTTGAGGTAATTATATCAGAGAATTATTTGGATTTAGCAGCTTTTACTGTTTTCTGATAACGGCGCCAACTCTAAGTATTTGAAAAGAGACCTGCAGCCCGTCTTTCCTTCACTTTCGTTCCGCCCTCCTACATTGCTGCCTAGCGGCCTTGGTGACGTCACTCAGCCAAGGTTCTGCTCTCAGTTTTGATTTTTTGGTTTTAACAGGCGCAACATGATCCAGAGTCTTTAAGCAGACAGAGTTGAACTGGGATGTCAGCTCCTCAGTGGTGGTGAGAAACACCAGGGGCTGAATTATCATTTCAGAGTTATAAACATCTGTGAAACGTGCAGCAGTGAACTGGTTAATGGTCCAGCTGCGACGTGCAAGAATGCACGGCTTAGGAGTTAGATGGGGGAGGGTGAACTCAAACCGGACTGGCATGTGATCTGACAAAACATCATCACCAATTTCAAGATTACTAACAGTCACATCACGAGTTAAAACAAGGTCCAGTGTATGTCCGTGCTCTTTGGTGGGACCGTTTACATGCTGAGTTAGATTAAATGAGTCCAATAAATCTAAAGAGTCCTTAACCAAGGGCTTCTCAGGACAGCACACGTGCAAATTAAAGTCCCCAAAAATGAAAACATGATTATATTTTGGTGTGATTTCAGCTAAGAAGTCAGAAAACTCATTTATGAAATCCTTAGATCGAGGTGGGCGGTAGACGAGTGCAAATAACGTCTGAGGTGAATGTCCGAGTTCAAAGACGCTCAGCTCAAAGCTGGCACGGGAAACTGGGATGGGCAGTTGTTTACAGTCAAAAGTTGGTTTGAATATTGTTAATAATCCACCACCACGCCGGCCTGATGGCCGCGGTGCGTTAAAATACAGACAGTTCGGTGGCAATAATTCAGTCAAGGCGCTGGACTCACCCGGAGACATCCAAGTCTCTGTGATGCAGAAAAAGTCCAGATCGTGCTCTTGAAAGTAGTCCCTGAGGATAAAAGTTTTGTTGGCAACAGATCTTGTGTTGACCAAACACATCCAGATACTGTCCAAAGTGGAGCCAGCAGCGGTGAAGTTCGCGCGCATCAGTGGCCTCAGGTTTTCAATAACAGCCCCTCCGTGTCGGTCCGAGCTGCACACCGGCTGACAACTCCCGTTGTTTACCTGGTCCGGGCACGCGGGAAGCTGGCGATGGAAACCATGACCACCAGCTGAAGAGGAAGATGCAGCGTGCAGGGCTTTAAGCTTTACCAGCCGCCCGGCAGGTTTTCCCCGGCGTCTGTAGCAATGTCTCCGGGCAGGGAGGTGAGGAGCGCAGCGGAGGTAAGCTGGCACGTCCGCCAGCAGGGGGGGAGGAGGGGGGTCCAGAGGTACGCTCATATTGTTCCAAATAAGCGGCATCGGTGACAGAAAAACAAAGATCCAGAAGCTGCTGTCGCTCATACATCAGCAGTGAGTTAATGTCACAGATAAAAAACGAACAAAACAAAAATAATCTGAACACCATCAGCAGAGGTGGATTGCAAGCCATGCACACGGGCGCCATCTTTACACCTCCAGATGCAGGAAGAGGGCCACCTGCATCATGAAGGACCCCACTCACCCAGCACACACACTTTTTGCCCCGTTCCCCTCAGGAAGGAGGTTGAGGAGCAATAAGTGTAGAACCACTAGACTGAGGAACAGCTTCTACCCTGAGGCTGTTAGACTCATGAATCTCTAACCAGAATAATCACTGTGAAAAATCACATCATGATGCTGCTGATCTGTTTCATATTGCTGCTGATCTGTTTCAATGTTGATGTGTTCATGCGTGCTCATCTGCTCACACAGACTCATGTTCGTGCTGCTGTTCAATGTAATATGTTTATGCTATTAGTGCTTAGTGTATTATTTAGCTGTTTTTCTTAGTTCATATCGTTGATCTTATTACTGTTTTTCTTTTACATTTTATTGTTGGAAGTAACTGGGACCCTGTGCACATAATCTCGTTCCATCACATGTACCACATGAGATGCGAATGACAAATCTCTCAGACTCTGAAAAGGGCTGTGCCTCTCGAGGCCAGCGGCCTCAGTCACCTCCGTCTCCTCATGTCTGTTGTTTCTCTCGGACGGTCTGATGTAATTTTGCTGTGCTTCAGTGACAATAAAGCTGATTCTGATATGGTTTCTGGAGTCTGCTGATTCTGATATGGTTTCTGGAGTCTGCCCTCTCCCCCGTCGACTCATCTGAGGCAGTCATGGCCAAAGTGGTTCAAAACATCAAAGACTGTGTTTGTTTGTTTGAGAACAAGTAGAACTCATCCCCTTTTCTTTACATATTGTAGTCTAAAACTCTGGCATGAAGGGCAGCCGGTTCCATGTATTCCATCATTTAATGATCTACCCTGTTGCATTTTACTCCTCATAAATCACCCCCCCCCCCCACGTGACAGGTTGTGGTAAAGACTACAGAAAAACAAATACTGATTGATACATTTATTCATTGTCATGTACAAATTGTTTTTCAGTGGTACAAAGCTGTTGGAGGACTCCAGTGCTCACCCTTCTGTTGTTTTTATTGCAGTAAAAAAAGGAAATACCAGATGATCAAGAGTCAAGAGGTACTTTGGCAAATATAAATTATATATTAGAAGGCAAGCGGACATCTTGAGCAATGTGAAGTGAGGAAAACACACAGAAGTGTTGATGAGTAGCTTCCGTCAGCCGTCGTAAAAATTAAAAATCAATAAAAATATTTCATTCCAAACAACACACTTAAAACACGCAGGCGTAGGAAGAGCCTTGATCTTCTTCCATCCTCCATTTTTACTTAAACTGCATGAAACTGACTCGCATCGCGTGTGGAAACCGAAACTCTGTGGTTGTGTGTTCTGTGGGTGACGAAGTGTATTAAACACGTCTGCATGTAACGTGAGAGCTCATGTGCAGATGTATGCATCCATTTCATTCCAGGTAGAGGTGGGGGCGCACAACAACATCAGTATTGGGCAGAAACCCTTAGAGTGTCGAGATGTGGGAGAGCCACATCTCAGTGAGACACAAACTACAAATATTTCTCCAAGAGTCCTTGTCTTTGCTCTGCTTTCACACAGAGGGAGCGTCAAAGCAAGTAACTGAAGACGACGGGGGCGCGAGGAGGTGTAAGTGTGAGATGGATCAGCTCAAGGTCTAATGGATCTTTGATAACAATGAAACGCTGGGTATGGTTTAAGACAAGAAGCTTGCAAGGGATAACTGCTGGAGGGGAACAGAGGACTTGGCTTCCCCCTTAAAGTCTCGTTTTAGAGGTATTGTTGTAGAAAGTGCAGCAGCATTATCTCATAGTGTTCTCCAGACTCTGGGCAGCGGATACTGTGTCGCTCGTTGGGGTAGACCTGAAACAAACACAGCAACATCAGAGAGCTGACCCAAACTGGAACAAGAGCTTAAACAGCACCAGGATTATACCGTCTGAAAATTAATTACTGTCTAAAAATCAATTACTGTCTGAAAATCAATTACTGTCTGAAAATCAATTACTGTCTGAAAATCAATTACTGTCTGAAAATTAATTACGTCTGAAAATCAATTACCGTCTGAAAATTAATTACCGTCTGAAAATTAATTACCGTCTGAAAATCAATTACCGTCTGAAAATTAATTACTGTCTGAAAATTAATTACTGTCTGAAAATC
>NC_056506.1:16628778-16655584 GCF_014905685.2 Nematolebias whitei | reverse complement strand
TGTCTGAAAATCAATTACCGTCTGAAAATCAATTACTGTCTGAAAATCAATTACTGTCTGAAAATTAATTACTGTCTGAAAATTAATTACGGTCTGAAAATCAATTACGGTCTGAAAATCAATTACTGTCTGAAAATCAATTACTGTCTGAAAATTAATTACTGTCTGAAAATTAATTACGGTCTGAAAATTAATTACGGTCTGAAAATCAATTACTGTCTGAAAATCAATTACTGTCTGAAAATCAATTACCGTCTGAAAATCAATTACCGTCTGAAAATCAATTACTGTCTGAAAATTAATTACTGTCTGAAAATTAATTACTGTCTGAAAATTAATTACTGTCTGAAAATTAATTACTGTCTGAAAATTAATTACTGTCTGAAAATCAATTACTGTCTGAAAATCAATTAGTCTGAATGTTCATGAAGCATTTACTCCATTGTGATCCATTTTACTTATGTATGTTTTTCAGCATCTTTCTCGTTCCACAATTTTGGTGCTATTTCAACAAATCATAAAACAACACATTCGGCTCTTTCAGGACAGTCCTGCTCTGACTTTTGGTATTGGTGCAGCTTTAGCTTTTTGAAATATTTAGTATTTTCTGCCATTTTTTTCTCATAGAAAATGAATTTTCCATTCTTCAAATCTTTAGATATGTTTACAACCTTTTGCTGCTCATTTCACATTTTGTTCTGCTTCAGCTTCTTTCAGCTCCCTTATGTAAATTTAAACTTTTCAGCTACTTTCATCTGTTTTGCGATTTTTTTCTGATTCTTTCTGCTAACTACATTTTTGTGCTTCTTCTAACTTGTTTCTGCTAATTTTCAGCTTGTTATGCTCCTTTCAGCTTATTTAGGTAAGCTTCAGCTATGTCTGCTATTTCAACTACTATTTAGCTGTTTTATGCTAATTTTAGCTTTTTCAGCTAATTCCACATTTTTTTGCACTCATTTTAACTTTTTTCAGTCTGAGCAAAAAATGTTTTTTCAGAAGTTCTTCTGCATTAGGCATTCACACTGCATTTTTGCTGGAAATGCAATTTCTCTAGTTACAAATTATGTTCATCGTTTCTTGTTGGACGTAAACGCCCCCCAAACTGAAGCTGCTCAGGAAGCGACCTACAGTAAGATCCTAAGCTAAACGGTAAATGGACTGTACTTGTAGCTCCTTTCTATCTTATCAAGACACAATGTGTGCCCTCATTTACCCATTCATACAGCACTCTACTAGATCCATACAAAAAATTATCAGTGCTTTATGCATACACCGATGGGACACATGTTGGAGGCAATGAGGGGTTCAGTGTGTTGAGGGACGCTTCAGCATGTGACTGCTGGTGGAATTGAACCCTCAACTCTTGCATTGGAGGTCAACTGCTCGAACCACTCAGCCACAGCCGCCCCATCCTAACCGTGTTTACCTTTCCAGAGAAACCCACTTCCAAATGTTCAAAGTATTGTTTAAAAACATAAAAACAGATTTCTGACACTAACCTGAAGCTGGTAAGGCTTTCCAGCACGGATTATCTGCGACACCAGGAAGTTGGTGTGGAAAAAGTGCACATTCTCATCTAGAAAGCCGTGGAGAATAAGCAACCGATTGGGCCTGCAAGGCAAGAGTTACATGGTAGAATAACATTTAGTGAAGAGCAGTAAGCTGCAGAGTAGTCAGACATTCAAAGATGCCCTCCACCACCCCCAACACTAGGTAAGTCCTAACTGGTCCAAAGAAAGCATTGATCGAACATGTCACGTGATTCCCTAAAGCAGGGGTGCCCAAAGTTGGTCCGCCAAGCGGTCCTCATTACTATATGAACATTTCCTTTGAAGAATCAGTGTGTTTACACTCAGTCATTCCAAGTTTAATGTTAGATGGAAAGTTGGCCCAATGACTACTGGAAAGACACTACACAGCTGGAGTGACTAATTTGTGCATTCATTTTTTTAAATTTTAATAATTTATATTTTATTTAGACAGACTCCATACTGTCTCTCTGCAGTTTCTTGCTGCTGAACAACATTTCCTTTGACAAAGCCGAGCATCATGGAGGTGCCCGTCACACACCTTTCTTGAGCACCCCTAAATTTTAACTCAGCATCTCTGAAAAATTAAGAAACCATCATTAGGATTTTGTAAGGAAACAGTTCTCAAACCTTAGATTCACCAAAATATTGAATAAATGTTGAATTCATTCATTTAATCCCACTGAGCCTCGAGGACTCATTTACAAGAGAGACCTGAATAAATATGGAATAAATGACAAGAGTCTCAAACGGGCCAGTAAATCTATAACTTTTTGCAGGAGTCACTCCACCTGTCAATCAGTCCAGTAGGTATGTCAGCAACTGCCCAGTCAGCGACCTCAGTTTGTCCTGAAGTGCACGTCTCTTACCTGCAGAGCTGCAGCTTTGCAGAGATTTCAATAATAACAGAGTTTACATGTTTTGTTTCATGGTAATCTGCTGTAATAAACCTTTGTAAAATACACCAGAATGCAGGAAATGACATCTACTTTATTCAAAATTCTCTGGGGGAGGACCCCAGACCCCCCACCCCCAACCACCACCACCACCACCACCACCAATGCAACCTGTTCAGTAACGTTCATGATACCGAATGGAAGAATAAATAACTGTATAATAAATAAATGGACTTTACTTAAAGATTTATTTGCATTTCATGCGTTACATTATTGCATTTGGCCCGCAGCTCTCTATAGATTTTGAATTTGGCTCTTTCATGGAAAAAGTTTGGGCACCCCTGCCCTAAAGGCTTAAAACGTTTGATTCTAGTCTTTTGTGTACCCTGACAGCTTATGAATCTTACTGTAAAACTTTAATAACTGTTATTAAAATGTCAATCTTGTTTGCAGAGCACCATGACTAAATGAAAACCTGCTTGTTGCTGCCTGTGTAGGAGTCTGCAACATTTGCAACACAAAGAGCCATTCTGGTCCCTCCCTCACTACATCCAGTGGGTCCAAAGCTGCAAACCTGCTGGAGCTGTGATCTTCAGGGGATGAGCTTCAAATAACACAACTCTAAGTGTTGCATAAATTAATACGACTTAATTTAATATTATTCTAAAATACAAAAAAATAAGTTAAATCGTGTCATCTGGACCAGTTTCTTTGAGGGAGAAACCGAAGGATGGATAGTGAGGGAGCGAGCAGCGTGTCTCTTTAAGAAAAATGGGAGGGAGGCCCCGTGACGTGACATGGGCCATCTCTCCTTCCTTTCGTCAGTTCTCAAAACGGCGGATGCTCGGTGTGGTTTGAGCATTTTTCACACAAAGATTTTAATAAAAAAATCAGTAAACAAGTCCTCAGCTTCTTTTTGCAGAGAAAAACAACTTTTTACACAAAGACACGGGTTTCAACCGTGAATTTTGGAGCTTCGACAAGACGGAGATTTTTTCCCCAGGTCGCCCTGTTAGCTTAGCTCGTAGCTTAGCTGCTTTTAACGATCCAAAAACATGATTCTGGACGTTTAAAACAGATTTTAACGAGAAAAGAGAAAGGGAGGGGTCAGCGAAGAACACCGGAGTTGAGCCTTTTATCGTCCAGTGTCTTCAGAGACACCAAGAAACGATAAAACCAATAAATGAACATGAGGTCGATCATTTTCATTTATCATGAGATTAATTGATTTATTGTTTATTGCGACAGGCCTAGTCATCATCAGTCCAACAATCAACACCACTTGTCTTTGAGCGTGTTTGTTTATTTATTTATTTATTTTAAGGAGAGGCTCGATGGACAACTGTGGAAGCAGCTAGTCTGTTTGTAGCTGAAATAAAGTCACAGAGAATGAATTACTTTGGTTTAAAAACAGGAAGTGACTCCAAGTGTTTAACAAGAACTGCACCAGCTCTGTGAAACCAGCTCTGAGCTGATATTAAAAGCTCCAGCTGAACAACTGGGAGAGCAGACGTGTGGTTAACTTCTAATCTAGCACATTTTATCGTCACAGCACACAATATTTTTAAAAGCTTATATCTGCAGGAACAATCTGTTTGATCAACTTATTGTCCTGATGAGTAAGGATCACGAGGGGGTCACACCTCAACACGTTTACTCTCAGTCATGGCGTCAGTGTTTTCCAACCTTAATGCACGTCAAAACTCTTGAGTAAAATTTAAACTAGCTCACCTGAAAGTCTGAGGGACTCCTCCAATCACAGACGATCGATATATTTGTCCAGTCGCCCAACTTCAGTAATCGACTGAGCTCATCTTTGAGTTTGGGGATTTGAATTATTAGAATCACTGAATGTTTTCAGGAGGCTGGATTTGTAATCTTCTAGAGAAATTCTCCTGAACAGGCAGTTTAAGGACACTGGGCTTGCTAAGCTATCTGGTGTACACGAACAGTGTCTCGTGCACACCTTGATGGTGTCTCGTGCACACCTTGACGGTGTCTCGTGCACACCTTGATGGTGTCTCGTGCACACCTTGATGGTGTCTTGTGCACACCTTGACGGTGTCTCGTGCACAGCAAACATCTCCTTAGGGGCTTTATTAAAAAACAACACTAGACAAAAAACAAAGCACATTTTATAACATTAACTCTCTTTCCTAAATTAAAACTTTGCAGGCAACATTCTTCATTCATTTCTTTATTTGTGGAAAAATTAAACATTCTACATTAAAATAACAAAGAGCTTAGTTAAAATCTAAAAGCAGGTCAGCTTGTTAAATATCTAACTGACATGTTGAACTGGTCTAGTCTAAAAATAGAAACCTTTATTTACTTTAACTTTAATTATGTTTATTTAAAAGATAAACTTTGACTTATAATAAACGTTATCAGTTAATTGATAAACCACGACTTCTCAGCAACTTGCCTAAAAGGTTTTCATAAAGTTTTAGTTTTCTGATGTTTGAAAATCTGAGATCACACGTTGTGGCTGGAAGCGAGAACAATGAAACGGCTAACAGGCTAACATGCTAACAGGCTAGCAAACTAGCATGATCTGACAGAACGTTTTCTCCTCGTGTCTGCAAAAATAATAATGAACAAAAGAATCCTTCCTTTTTGTTATGAATACAAAAAAACATCAATTTATTCTCTAAACTACAAAGAGCTGCTACAGAGGGCCCAAAGGGCCACACGGGGCCCTGGAGCCAGAGACTGCCCTCCTCTGTATGTCAGCACAAACATTCCTCACGTTCTTGAAGTAGAACACGTAAAATCTCTACGAACGTTTGAAATCTGACTTGTCTCGACGCAGTCAGTTCACACTGAGTGAAGCACGATACGCGCCCAGACATGCACGATGTCATGTCCTACGAAGGCAGACAGCTGCGCCTGTTGGCAGAATGTGTGTGTGTGTGTGTGTGTGTACTGACTCGCTAGGCAGCTTGTCCACGTGCAGCGCCACAGATCCCTCCTCGTAGCCCTGCTGGTTGTTCTCAGGCACGTCCATGTAACGCTCTGTGTAGCCCGTGTCGTAGGCCATCCACACGGTCACCGGAGCGCCGGCTATCGCCAGCTGGCACACAGTCAAAACGTCAGCGTCATTTTAATGAAAGCAGCTCAGAAAACAATAAACGAGGAACTAAATGATTTGAAATGGGAGAAAGGATTCAGATATCTTGAAATTATTTTCGGTTTGTTACATTTTATTATTCAGCTAAACTTGTTTGGCTAAAATTAAAGTTAAAAGCCTTTATGCATACCCTGCTAATTAACAGAAGTGTAGGTTGGAAATGATGGGAGTTGTAACTGCTTCGGTCAGTCCTTGGACATCTGCAGACATTACTGCACAATCTCTGGAGCTGACTGAGTTAGAGCCATCTATGTGTTGGTTGATGTCAGTTACAGTAATGTCTGGAAAATAAGCAGCTACTTTGTTCACACGCTTTGAACATCGCAGCTTACACAATACTGCAGCTAATTTAAAGATGTTCTTATTTAGCGTTTAATGGGCTAACGAGCTTCATGCAGCCAAAACATTCAGCCTCGTCACACCCGGGCGCTCACATAGCTGCCCAATACACGTCTCTCTTGGGGGGGGTCCTCGTAACTCAGTGAGACTACCTGTATAAATAAAGGTTAAAAAAAAATCTGACCAATGAAATCACCGAACAGGTCACAGTGGACCAATGAAACTTGGTTTATTTGTCCACTGTGTAAACTGTGACTGTGACTTTGTCCCCCCCCCATCCCCTCACCACCTTCTCTCCTCCCCTCCTCGTTGTGCCTACAGGCACAACAAAGTATTTTCAGCCACTCAAATGTGAATCGTGCATTAATGTGGCACTCTGAGCTCGGTGGAGGCTTGGATGACTGGCGGTGAGAAAACTGTCTGCATGCACAGAGCAACTTCTGCTCAAGTCTGTCAGTGGATCCTGACAGTGGATCATGTCAGTGGATCATGTCAGTGGATCGTGTCAGTGGATCCTGACCGTGGATCCTGACAGTGGATCCTGACCGTGGATCCTGTCAGTGGATCCTGACCGTGGATCCTGTCAGTGGATCCTGACAGTGGATCCTGACAGTGGATCCTGACAGAGGAGCAGGGTGAAGAACTATCACCATCAGGTTTCAAAGGCAGCTGTGTGATGAAGAGGACAGCACAAGCTCAGGTGCACTGGAGGAATGTTCAATGACTTCCTGGTAGACTACTGTATGGGTTTGTTTTTTTTACCAGCCATGTTCCTGGCACTGTTCAGAAAAAACATTTACTGTACAAATTTGTATACGTTACCGGTACAAATTTAATTAAAAGTTTTAAAAAATCTTTCAGTGTAAATATCTCATGTTACAACATGGACGCCTGTGGTTTATACACAAATGCAGCCGATATATGTGGAAAAAGAAAAAAAAAGTTTTAAATTTAGTGGGCATGACTTACATTCAGGTGTGTCTGTAAATTACGGTAGTTGTGGAGGCAACTGGATGTGGGTTGCCTCCAAAAGCTGACGAGTTGTAGATGTTCATCCAATGACTCCTTTCTGAGTTTTGTTAAAACTTGTCAACATGTTGCTGACAGACAAACCAGGTTGAGTTTAAAATTTAAGCAAAGTTCCTTGTGCAATGAGCAGCACTCATATGTGTGTTGTTAATTATTCTCAGCTACTACCACACCAGATTTTAGCACAATAGTAATAAAACTGACTGAACTATAGACAATTGTGTTTTATTTTCAGGTGAGTTAGCTGTGGCAGCCACCTTAAAGTGGAATGACTCTAAAAGTGAATCTGATGGTTTCTTTCTGCAGTTTTCATTAAAATCCATTTTTTTCAGCTACAGAAGATAAAAAGTGTAAAACTAACCTCTCTGGTACAGGAACACATGAACAAGACTAAGTTCTGACTCAAAGGTTGTCCAACACAGCCACCACGTGGCAGTAACAGGAACTGCAGAACAATTTTTGTTTTATAAATGAATACTTCACCTGTTAGGCGGTCTATATCGATACAAACACTAGTTTCCTTGTTTCTGTGTAAAGGTGACAGCAGAGGAGCCTCGCTCATGTTTGTGTGGTTTAATGATAAAAAGGGTTTCTAACCTTGAAAATGTTGGGTCGCTGGATGAGGCCCATAAGAGACAGGAAGCCTCCGTACGACCAGCCGTGGATGGCGATGCGACTCAGATCCACAAAGTTAAACTTGTCTGCCACATACTGCAGCCCCTCCACCTGGTCTTCAATCTCCACCTGACCCTGTGGGGTTAAAGGAAGAGTTGTTCGAACTGAATTCTCCTCATTTTACTACATATTAACTAGGGATGCACTGATACCAGTTCTGGGGTAATAATCACGAGCAGAAGCAGAACATATCTCGTGGAGGCATTTCAAAGTCAACAGCTGCGCAAAAGAAGGTCCTGAGCCCAAGTTTCCTTTCCAGTCTCTCAGTCCTTGGCAGCAAGATGAAGACATAAAACATAATAATCTGTCTATTGTCTTGTTTTCTTATTATTGTTGAGCAAAGCTGCTGTGCCTCTTGTGCTGAGAATGACCGTGATGATGGTCGTTAAACATGGATTTTTTTGGAGGGGTGTGGGGTGGCACTGGAATAAATTACTTTATTTTCATTATTTTTACAGGAAAAATATGTTCAAATACCGTATATTCTGTCGTACACGTCATACCGCCCTATAAGTCACATCAGTCCAAATATTTCTAATAAAGTGGAAAAAACATAAATACGTTGCTTCGCAGTTTTAAGTTGCATCTATGACGCGTCACCGCTGACAACCCGGAAACGTGGGCCGGTGTTGCGCCAAAAATCAATTGGCTGCCAAATGGTGGCTGTGGGGGCGTGCACGGGAGGACTTTAAGAATTTAACAAGATTAACACTTAAAAACAATTGTTTGTTTACTCGACTTTATAGTAAAGGTGAGTCTCAGTTGAACTTTTACTTAATAAATGCACTTCAATGGTCAAAGGAGCTGCATTTCTCCGGGGCGGTGCAGCGAAATGAAGATGATTTGATGGTTGCTGCAGGCGAGCTGGACGAAGGCGGCAGTATATGGCAAGCCAACTGTGTCATTAATAGCCACTTTTACCTATTACATGACACAACAGCATGCCACACTATTTGAGTGCCATCTAGTGGCTGAAAATGGTAGTGTTTAATATTTTCAGTCTGAATGAATGAAAACAGTCATCTCAGCCAAAAACTGGTTTATAAATATGGGAAATAATCCATAAATATGTCGCTGCAGTGTTTAAGTAGCAGGGCATGTAAATTATGCAAAAAAAGTGACTTATAGGCCAAAAAATACAGTAATTTTTCTTCATATAAACTGTGTGATGGAACAGATTCATTTTGTAACTAGATGTTTTACTAATTGGAAGATTTGTCATGGTGTTTGTGAATACTCGTACTGGTGCCGTTTGAAAAAGTGTGGTATCAGCGCATCCATACGTTGAACTATTTTTACAAACACATGATTTATTTTCTGTTTCCGACTCTACCATTTTGTTTTTTAGTGCTCCCTCGAACTCGAGCCCCCTCTGACAGGAACCCCTCCCATCAATGATGACCACAGCATATCCAAGAGCGGCCAGAGTGTTGAGTCGGAGGTACTTCATCCCCTTAAAGGAGTTGTTAACCAGCTGCACCTACATTCAAAAACAGACAGTGCATCAAAACACAAGTCACTGAACTCATTTATGAGTTTAAATCTTAGAGGTAGAATCTCACTGGACTGACTGCTGAACACTCAAACTTACAAAAATATGGAAAAAAAAAGGTTTTTGTTGAAGTCGTGCTGAAATCTGAGTTTACCAGCTTCTTCCTTTTCAGGTCGCAGGGGTCACTGGTGTCCATATCCAGCAGTCACTGTGCGAGAGACAGGAGACACCCTGGACAGGTCTCCAGTCCATCACAGGGACACACAAGAGACAAAAAACCATTCTCTCTCTCACGCTCACCTAAAGACAATTTAGAGTTACCAATCAGCCTAACATGCATGTTTTTGATCTGTGGGAGGAAACCGGAGTACCTGGAGAAAACCCACACATGCACAGAGAGAAAAGCAAACTCCACCCAGAAAGGCCCCGGTTGGGATTTGAACCAGGCAACCTGCTCACTGAGAGGCAGCAGCTGTACCAACTGAGCCACCGTGCCACCAGATTTGAACCAGTTTTTTTATTATTTATCACCAGAGTGGTTTTTAGAGCTGGACAGAGTGCAAGTGTCCAAATACAGCCTTGAGCAGGGTTGCAGGCGCTCATGACTAACTTCAGAAGCGTTTGCAACGACCGCAACAGGTTCACAACTCAAACAACAAGACGTGCCTCTGCGGCTCACAAGGACAATAAGAACCACCCTGAATGTTGCAGAGACTCTATCGTGACTACTCAACAAGTCATGGCCCAGTGAGATGCCACCTCACGGGGCACAGAAACAACATGCACGGCCACAACGGACAAACCTGTGGACCCCCGTACACAAAGAGGACCGTGGGGTGTTTCCTGCCAGGCTGCAGGCTGTGAGGCTTGTACACCATCCCATACAGCTGGAAGCCAGACTTCCCTGGAAAGTCAAAAATCTCTGGAGGATTGTAATCTCCGGGGCAACCTGAAAGACGTTACCACACAGGAACACTGGTTAACCGTGTACTGCAGCTAATCCACCGAGAGCTGAAATTACAAAGAGTTTTAGGACAAGTCACTAATATAGGTAATTTACACAACCACTGCAGTCGAGTTCATGTATTTTGTTTAAACAAAATTTATACTGAAACATGGTTTTCCTGTAAAATACTACTGACACAAGAATCCTGCAAATATTAGCGATCAAATATTTTATCTGTTCTTTACATCTCGATTCAACACCTTGCAATGCCATGACTTTGTTGTGATACAGCTCCTGAACTTTAAAAATGTGTCCAATCAATAGTGGAGCCCAGTGGAGGTTTCTGTCATGGGGGGTGGGGGGGCTATATTTGACCTGACAATGACAGATCATATCACTGGATAGTTTGGTACTGTCGTGTAGTGGTGGATTCAGTGAACCAGGACATTAAAATCTACCCAGATAATTTAAGAACAGTAATTCACCCAAGGAGCTTTCTTCATTCAAAACTGGAGCGTGGACTTCAAGCTTTAAATGTATTATGGTTGTGTGCACTGCACTGAACACGGAGCAGAGAACGCAAAGCGCTGAAGATGATCAATCTCCATGTTAAAGGTAAGTGTTACAGGACCATCTTCAAGCTCCTTCATGTTCCTCTGACTACAGCAGCCTGTATTATTAAAAAGAACAGGTCATGGGACGGAGGCCAAGCTCCAGGATGTGAACGCAACAGAAACTGCAACTCCAGGTTGATTAGAGGGAAAGTGTGGATGGTAGAAAAAGAGCCAAAGAATCCACTGAAAACCATTCAAGGTGAACTCAAAGGTCAAGGTACGTCACTTTCTGATCGCAACATCCATCATATTCCATCCATCCATCCATCCATCCATCCATTATCTTGTTTATTTTGAAGTCGGGTCTCGGGGCAGCAGCTTGAGCAGGGAGGTCCAGACATCTCTCCACAGCCACCTCTTCCAGCTCTTCTGGGAGGACTCCAAGGTGTTCCCAGGTCTACAAAGAGACGTAGTCTCTCCAGTGTGTCCAGGGTCTCCTCCCAGTCAGACATGCCTTTTGCACCTCCATAGGGCGGCGCCCAGGGAGCATCCTTACCAGATGCCTGAACCACCTCAACTGGCTCCTCTCAATGTGGAGGAGCAGTGGTTCTACTCCGAGTCTCTCCTGATAACTGAACTTCTCACCCTACCTTTAACGGAGAGTCCAGCTGCCCTGCAGAGGAAACTCAGGTTAGAAGATGGACCTGTGATCAGAAAGTCGCAGGTTCACCTCCCGGTATCGTCAACATAAAAAAAAATATGGGTGGAAAACGTGGAATACCCACACCTCCCTCCACCCTCATTTGCCCCCTCTGGGCCCCTGAGCAAGGCCCTTAACCCCCACCATCTGCTCCTAAACAGGTCTCTCTTGAAAATGAGTTCTCGTGGCTCAATGAGACTACCTGCATGAATAAAGACTAAACGAAAAAAAAAAGAGACAAAACAAAATCTTTCTGGCTCCTGTCACATCATCTGTGATTTGAGTTTTGAGGCGGCTGTAGCGGAGTGGTTAGAGCAGTCATCCTCCATGGGAGAGTTGGGGGTTTGATTCCACCAGCAGTTACATGCTGAAGTGTCCCTGGGCAAGACACTGAACACTCGTTGCCTCTGATGTGTCCCCTTGGTGTATGAATGTGATAAAGCTCTGATTAGTCTTTGTATAGATCCAGCAGAGTGCTGTATGAATGAGGACAGTGATTGTGTTGTAAAGTGCTTTGAGTATATTGATTTGACAGAAAGGTGCTGTCCATTTACCATTTGTTCTTATTATTGTGCAAGGACACCAACAATTTAATCAACATCTGTATTTGTACTCATAAAGCCAAACTCAAAAAGAATGACAGAACATTTTCTTTGTAAAACAGATAAGGGCTTTCAAACATGTATACATCTTTTGGCACATATGAAAACATAAAAGTACATTGTATCACAGAATTTTTTTTAGAACATCTCAATTTAAAAAAAATTACAGCTATAAATCTGAATTGTCAACTGCTGTAAAATTAAGTTGAAACCTGATTACCAGAGAATATTATGCCCCAAAACATTTAATCAGACTAGAGTACACACATTATACGTGTGTTTAACTATTGTACAGCAATGGTCCACGGAAGCAAACACTTGCATAACGTTTGACCTTGATTTGTGACCTTGACCTTGAAGCTGGAGTGATGCACGGGACGCTTCAACTAGTGATGCTGCATATGTGTAACAAGTTTCATTAAATTATCTTGAGCAGATCAGAAATTATGGGCAGGACCAGAGAAAGTTTACATACGTACGTACAGAGACTGCACCATAATACATCTGACCTCGACGGGCATTCAAAAAGTTTAAATAAGTTCTTTATTTTTTCACATCTTATAATGACAAACTTTTAAAGGTTTGTCTACAGATTTGGCTGCTGTTAGGTATTCTCTGTCTTGTTGTATCTTTTAGGGTGAGTGACCAGTGTTGTCACCATGATGTGTTGTTTACCTGGTGACTCCATGAGACTAGCCCAGAACTCGGGGACCATGTGGAGTGGGTCGTCTTCTGAGCTGCTCAGTTTGTACAAATGGACACAGGGAGGGGTGCTCACGTTACTGTAGTGGCTCACAAAAAAGTCAAAGTTCTGCAGGGTGAAAAAGACAGGCAGCAAAACTAATGGTTACAAAGGTAATATCTAGGACAATGATAGTGCCAAAAGGTAAGAAACAAAAGAACTGAAGGAAAAAAAAAAAAAAGAGGATGTTACATCACATACCTAAGAGTTTTGTTTTAAAAAAAACAAACGGCATGATGTCCATTTAAAGAACTTTCATTCACAGACACTGAACAACCGCATCCTTTGACTACATCCATCCATCCATCATCTTTACCCACTTCTTCCTTTTCAGGTCATAAGGGTCACTGGTGCCCATGGCACTGTACACCCTGCACAGGTCCATCACAGGACCACATGGAGACAAGCAAGACAAACAACTATGCTCACCTCACTCGCTAGAGAAGGTGAGTCTGAGATCGGAAGGTCACCAGTTCAATTCATTGGACTTAGAGCTGTCATTTCTAACCCGGAGCCCGAGCCCGACCCGGAGTAGGGCTGGGTTGGGCCATAATATATGGCAACATGGCTTGCCATACTATCACCAGCCGCACACAGCCATTTGACCGTGCGCTGACCCACCTCGACAGAGGTAAAAAGTTCAGTTAAGCTGCAGATGGACTACTGCCAACGATCCATCAGCCCAAATGGCCGTTCATTCAGCCGCTGCACTCAGTGAACGCATGCAGCCGACGAACCAAACAGGTGAGATCACAACATCCATGTCAGAGCAGCTCCGTGTCTGAATAATGCAGAATGCAGCAGAAGCAGGGATTTAATGTGCTTAGATGGCCATGAAAGGACAAACACCCCCTCAGCTCTGATCTTCTGCCCCTTTCCTCAGCTGTGCGTATCCGCCGAACGTTAATGACCATATAAGCAGTCAAAGGTCAATTAAAACCGTCTGTTTTATTTCGGGTTCAGACCTGTAATTACTGTTAATTTGTCAGGTCGGGTGGGGTTTGGAAATGATGGCTACGGGCTGGAGTCGAGTTGAGTCAGATTTTTTGGGCCCGAATGCAACTGTCCCTGGACTGACAACATCAAAAAAGTGGGTGGGAAAGGTGAACATCTGCCTCCACCCTCATTTGCCCTGCCCTGGGCCCTTGAGCAAGGCCCTTAACCCCCACCATCTGCTCCCCCAGGCACCCTAGATAGGAGCTCTCTGTTCCACACAGAGGGCTGTGGTAGCTCGGTGGTCTGTGGTTGTGTCAGGAAGGACATCCATCATAAAACCAATCGCCAAGTCTTCGTGTGAGTTAGTTCACTGTGGCGACCCTGAAGAAGGAGCAGCCGAAAGATGAAAAAGGAAAAAAAAAAGCAAGAACACCGGAGAATCCACATACTCAGAGAGAACAGGCAAACTGGGATTTGATCCGGCAATCTTATTGATAAGAGGTGACTTCCAACTGTGTCACCGTGCCACCCCCTTTGACTGGAGTCAGGTTTTACTCCAGCCAAGCATGAGTTTTAATCATAATTAGAAACACTGTGTAGTTCCTTTAACGGAAAAAATACACATCTTCATTTTTGCAGTGTTAATCCTGAAGTAAAAGCTGAAGCAGTTTGCCCGCCAGAAGGATGGGCTCTCCCCCCCAAATGTAGTTTTTAAACAACGCTACAAATAACTGTCGCTCAGCAATCACAGTTATATTATTCTGCTTTTTGGTTTCGTAACAAATTGTGCCCACTTGCTTCGCCAAGGACCAGAAACATCTCGCTGGACTGATGAAAGTTAGAAATGAAAGAAGATGTGAATGTAGTACCTGACTAACACAGCAGCTGTGAGAGAAACCAGGCTTGGTCAATCTGATCACGTCTCCAGGTGACTCGTAGCTGACCACGTACAGGTGGTGCTCCAAAGGTGTGTCTCTGGTGCCTTGGAAGAACACCAGCTTTGTTTCCTCGTTCACCCAGATCTACACAAAAATGTTCACAAACTCATCACACCTTCTACAAAACATTTTACAGCCGACACCAACATAAATAAGCCTCAAGTTTTATTAAAAGAAACCGTTAATACATCAAGTTTATTATGATAGGAAAAGGAAATGCTTATTTTACAGGTTTCTAATTACCGTACATTTTGAATATAAAAAAAAAAAGTAAAAAGTTTATTTCATTTAGCAATCAATTTTAGATAGTTTCTGTCTTTGTGGTAAAGAAAACAAAAAATAAAACCTAACTTTAGCTGCAAAACAATGACAATTATAATTCAAGTTTCAAATTAAATATTGCTGTAGTTCATAACACTTGTATGTGAAACAACAGATTTATTTCCACATTTGACTCTTGTAGATACCCATCTTAAGTGTGAACTATAAGGTTACTGAGTGCACTTGAAGGCATCATGCATTGTTCTATCCTGATTCATGCTCAATAATTCAGATAGAAACATCTAACAAAGTTAAGTCTGGTCCTCTGGACGGACTCAAAACATGCATTGTTTTGTTGGTCACTTAAGGTTCTTCAAAACAAGAGTCCGACCGATACATCAGTACGGCAGATATTTTAGGTCGATATAGACACTTCGGGACCTATCGTATCTGTGATAATCGTCTCATTATTCAACGATAAACACTTCTAAATTTCACCCCTAAAATGCTGGAACCAGCCGTAATTGTAGAATGTATCCAGCAGAGGGCGCCTGAAGACTACCTCAGTCACTGCCGTTCATTTTAAGTTTCACTTTCAGTCCAGACGAAGCAGGGAGCAATACAGAGCATGATACGTTTATTTTAACTGACCTGTAAAATTAAAACAAATCAACAATAATAAATTCTCTTCAATCCAACTCGCTTGTCATTAGCTACGTGCCTCTCAAGTGAGTAAGCCAACGTTAGTGCTCAGTTGCACCACCTTCAGACATTAGCCCCGTTGTCAGTAGTTATAGATACCAGTCCTGTCGGATTGAGCTTTGTGAGGACATCCAGTGTTTGTAACGTTTGTCATCCTCAATGAAATGCATCGTTTGTCTGAAATCTTAACTTCTCTGCAACGAAAAATAAACTCTGCTGTGGTCAATATCAATTAGACCTCCATCATACATGACTGTCTAAATGAACAGGTGTTTCTTTGTTTAATTTATATTTATGTAACACACACGATAACTTTATGGTGAATAGTGGAGGATAGAAAATGTGAGCGCACATTAAGAAGATTGTTTATGTGACCAGTGCACCACTTGTAAACCTGCTGTGGGACTAGGTATAGCGTGGATCTGATTAGCTTAGAGAGAGAGACCCATCACTGCCTGATGCCCTCAACAGGTGCTACGCATGCTTTGAAGGCCCGAACAGACCACCCAGCACCAGACTCACCCAGCACCAGACTCACCCAGCACCAGACTCACCCAGCACCAGACTCACCTCACCACCGGAAGAAGAGTTTCTCAGCGTGATCTCAGCAGAAGTAAGGAGTACTTTCAGGAGGATTAATCTTCACAAAACAACTGGCCCAGACAACATCCCTGGGAAGGTGCTGAAAGACTGTGCTGATCAGCTCTGTGAGATACTGGCCGACATCTTTAACTCCTCCCTGACCCTGGCAACAGTTCCCACCTGCCTGAAGACCACCACCATCATCCCAGTCCCAACGAGCTCTACAGTGACTGGTCTGAATGACTATCGGCCAGTAGCCCTCACCCCAATAGTCACTAAATGCTTCGAAAAACTGGTCATGACCCACATCAAAACAACTATCAACATCAACAAGGACCCTCACCAGTACGTATACTGGGAGAATCGATCAACAGTTCTACCGCCGCCTCTGATCGTGTAAGCCTGGAATCCCTTCAGTCATATCTTAAGTGGTCTGTTACTACTCTCATGTTGGTTTTAGACTCTGACTTTAAGTTCAATAAACAAATCAACTCTGTTCTGAAGAAAATCTTCTTCCAGTTAATGTAGATAGCTGAGCTTAAGTCAGTGGTGACCAGATCTGACCTTGAAAAACTAGTCCATGCCTTCACTACTACTTGACTGAACTACTGTAATGCACTCTATGTTGGGGTCAGTCAGGTCTCCATGTCACGTCTCCAGCTTGTCCAGCTCAGCTATTAACAGGAACTCGTAGGTTTGATCATATTTCACCAGTTTTGTCCTCCCTTCACTGGCTCCTTCCTGTATGTGTAAGAATTGATTTTAAAACTCTTCTGTTAACCTTTAAGTGCATAAATGGCCTTGCACCTCATATCTTTCTGAGCTGCTGGAACCATATGTTCCTTCTCTGGCCCTGAGATCATCTGATCAGCTGCTTTTGGCTGTTCCAAAAACAAGACTGAAATTCAAGAGGAGATCGGGCTTTTTCAGTCGTGGGCCCTAAACTTTGGAAGAATCTGTCCCCCAACATCAGACAAGCCACTTCACTTCCTGTTTTAAAAACTCAGCTAAAAACACTGGTTTTCTCTGAGTTGTTACACAGTGTGACTCGATTTATTATTTTATTGCTCTGTGTTTCTATGTTTTTCTTTTGATACTTTTAGTAATTTTCAGTACCATCGTTATTTTTTATTGTCCCAATCTTTTTTATTGTCCCAGATCTTTTTTTTATACCGTCTCTCCTCATGTTTTCTTTCCTTTTCTCATCTAAGCAAAATATTATTCTGAATAAGAATAAGAAGGCCGCGCTAATTATTTATAGCCACAGCTTCGTGCATTCCGCCCAACTTCGGACTTCGAGGTTGGACTTACTTTACTGACTGTAGTTGTAAACATCTTCCATGTCAAGCTCACAACTCGCTTTCCCACCACAGCACTGGTTTGAGATTGGCTCAGTACTTCTCACTGCCCTCTAACCACCTGTAAAGTTTTCATACAGGCCATCTATGAGTTCTCCAGCAGACTCGTTTTCTTACCTTGGAACCGTGTCTTGCCAGAACCTCCCATTCTCCACAGGTCAGTGTAACCTCCACTTTGATTGCACATTTAAAGTTTCCTGCAAGAAGAGAAAACAGATCCCATACTTCATGACATCCCCTGGCAGATGAGAGAAAATATATTCTAAGCTATAAACTGTATACCTGCAGTTATACCTGAATTGTTTTCACACAAATGCAACAACATCTGGTCATTCCTTACCCTCGACGTGACGGTAGCCCTCTGTCCAGCGGTGGCAGCCTGGCTGTAGCAATGATGTGATTTTATACAAGTGGCTGAAACCTGTTTTAGACTCATTCACCCAAATGAAAGTAAACTCATCTTCTGTTGTTTGAATAAAGGGATAGAAAATATCATGAACCTGCGCAGAAGGGAAACAATCAACGTTTCAATTATTTACTAAACAAGTTTCACATTTTATTTGAAGGAAAGCATAAAGAGATGTCACAGACAAATGATTTACATTTATCCAGATGTCTGTGGTCTCCTCGTAGATAATGTAGGGTTGTGTGCTACTGGGCACGGCCTCCAGACACTCCTGCCTCAGAGCCGGGTCATCTGAGACAGGAATAAAGAGGGCTGGAGGCAGCAGGACCAGCTGCAGTTTCCTCTGACTGCGATCCAACAGAACTGCCCAACCACTAGAACAGAGTGGACACGATCAGAACACTAAAAGTCCATTCATCATAAAGTATTTTCCTTCCAGCATCACAAGAGAAAGATTTTCAAAATGATTTCAAGAGCACTCACTATTTTCCATCGCTCGTCCACCCTGCTCTGGTAATGTATTCTGTTCCAGGAAACAAAGAGCTGAAGGGGATGACCAGCTCTTTATCTTGTATACTTACAATCTGTGCACACACACACAGATTAGTGAAATTACGTGGAAAAATTACCAATAAAGGAAAATAAATAAATGGAAACTTACTCTTCCTTGATGATCTGTCTTAATTTCTGATATCTTAAGGGTAGCCTGGGGGTTTTTGCTGCCTATAAATTATGAAAAACAAATGTTAAAATGCTAAGGAAGGGGTTAAAACCTATTTTAGCTGCATCACAGAAATGATTCTGATTTGATTTTACAAAGTAAAGAATTGATTTTGTTAACATTAATCTGCACTGTTACTTGAAGAGTGAGCAGTTTGTGCTGCACAGCTGTTTGTCCCAGCTCAGCTGCCATAGCTGCCGTGTGTTTTTACAACTTCTTTTCACTGGACTCCGAGAAAATTATGTCTCTATTATCATAACATTACAGGCTTTATTAATGACTTTGAAAAACTGGATTTGTGTAGAAGTTTTTGGTGATGAACACAACATGAATTATGTTAGCTTTGCTATGGCATTTTCAATGTTAAGTTAGCATCTATGCTAGTTTTGGTCAGGAGCCTGGCATTCACAGTTTTTGGGCATATGTTAATGTGCACTCTATACTCAGCAATAAACTATATAATCAGTGTTTATTTATGTAAAACAGACAGATTAATCTGTATTTCTGTCTTTGTGTTTTAGCTTCACAGTGTTTTAAATAATCATAAATCTACTTCTTTGTATTCACAAATCTTTTTTATAATCAAATCACCGCCTTATGAAATGTAATCAAATTAAATTACGAGATGCCTAAAGAATCCCAGTTCTTTATGCAACAACTGAGCCAACAGAATGAGTAGTGACGTTTAACCAGTCATCACCTAGAGCAGTAACCACAATCATCATAAAGCACAGTTTGTTTCCTGACTCAAGTAATGTGAAATCCACACAAAGAGACAAGCCAACCACGTTACTGACACACCAGGAGGTCACAACCACAACTTGGTCATCTCAGTGTAAACACAGATTTCTAAGATGGGTGGAAAATATGCGAGGGTGACGTCTTCATCCAGAACAGAAAAATCTAATATCCACTGAACTTAAAACAACCCAGCACCAGTGACAGGTGAGGCAGTGTCATGATGGCAGGTGAGACAGTGTCATGATGACAGGTGAGACAGTGTCATGATGACAAGTAAAATACTAACAATGATAAGAGAAAATACATTTGACCACTGACTGTTCTATAAAACCATTTTATAAAACTGTTTTCTGAATTATTTCAACACTTCAATGGTCAAAATCACAGCATTTACACATCGCCTCTTCAAACAATGTGGGGCGAGGCAGTGTAGTGCTCTGGTTCACCTCTGGGGGTGCTGTGTCATACACAATCAGTGTTTTCCTTACCATTATACAAGCGGGGTGTCCCACCCCGTCAACAGAACTGAGAGCACCCCTCCTACCAAACTGAACTCGTCCCCCCCCCCCCCCCCCACCCCCGTCCGGCACTGACATAGCACTAAGCTAGCGGCGCGAAATACAGGCTCTCTAGCTAAAAAGCTAAAGGCAGCACTCACGTTGTCTCTTCCCTCATGCTGAACGCCCCCTGCCCCCGCTCAAAAACTGTTAGTACAAGCTGCGCTCAGACAAGCCTCCGTCCCCCCCCCGGTCAACAAAAATCATAGATGAGATGAGCACACACACACACACCCCATGGCAAGTTAACTAGGGGAAACAGTGACAATATATGAAGGAGGTGGTTGGAGCATTCCCACTGCTGTCTCTTTATATCACCAGTAAACATGTTGGATTGCACATGTGCTGCACATGTTGATGTTCTACAGTCTGTCTCATATTTTGAATGAATGTGTGTGACATATTGACATATTTCTTCGTTCTAATCGATCATAAATGTACGGTCAAAATACACAGGGTGAGGCAGAAAGTACCTTGCCGCACCGATAGGTGGCAGTGCTGCCCCATAGGGACAATGACATGTCGCTGTTACGCAGAGAAGCAGGGGGGGAGATCATGTCTCAAAACTAAAGAATTTTTCTAAACTCATTCATCTTAAAATAAAGGTAAGAGAATACACTTGTTTTGTTTTTATTTAAAAAGAAAGGAGTATGGAGTTGATTAAAGCATAATTAGATGCCTTTTTAAAAGACAAAAAAAGGCTAAATTGAAATATAAACTTCTATTTTGGGTTCATATATGAGCATCCGATTCCAGACAGTCAGTGTCTCACCTGTCACAAGGCTCATCGCACGTCACTGCCCAACACAACCCACCGCAGTGATGCAACTCTAACAGCACAACAAAGAAAATAAATACAGCCTGATGCACAAACAGCTTGTTTATTCTTACTTGAAAAAGTTGTCCCTTCTTGACGTATTTAACCCTAAACTCAACACTGAACCCTCTTCTGGCTGTGAATGCCAACCAAAACCTCTAAACCAGGGGTGCCCAATACGTCGATCGCAAATTACCCGTTGATCTCAAAGGAATTATGGGTAAATCACATGACATTAATAGATGTCAGCCGATCGTCCAACCATGAAATTTGTCTCTTGATTGACAGCCAGCCAGTCTGAGGCCCCGTTTATACGACGTGAACCGTTCGGCCGTTCATTTACCAACAACGGCCCTCATTCTCTCTGAAACTGAAGGTTTCTGAATCCAGGTCTCAGACTGGAGATTTTTGAACATGTGAAGTTGCAAATGAGCACTAGAGGCAGCTGCAGTCCAAAGTTTTTCAGCACTAACAGTTATAATAAATGCTTAATTTAAGTCAGATCCTGCAGGAACAGGATCCAGGAACGCTCTTATTTTGACAGGGTATGTTCCGGTAAGCGTTTGCTTGGATCAAGTAACTCTCAGGCTTAATAATAATAAAGTTATGAACAAATGGGACTGCCTTGAATGAATAAAACCTATATTGGATACGTAATCTGAAAATAATTACATAAACACTCATTTTAAACACAACAGCCGAGCTTCTTAACATCACATACGAGCTGCCTCTCCAAGCAGCATTTCCACCTCAACTCTTAAAAAAATCTCCGCCCCTAAAAGAGTGGCGGGGGTGTCGAGCTAACCAAGCGTACGCGAGCAGGAGCTCACGGGCAGCCACCATGAACAGATGGAGGAGGCGCCTGGAGGTTTCACATGTGGAGTCGGACAACAACGAGTAGGACAGTGAATTCAGCGGAAGAGTCTGCTCGGAACCGTCACGTAAGAGGTGGGGGGGGGGGGGTAGGTCTTGACAGAAGCAAAGTGTTTTCAAATGTAGGTAAACATAGATGTTTAACAATCCGTTACACCAAAATGCAGGAAATCGCATCTACTTTATTAAAAATTTTCTGGGAGAGGACCCCCAGACCCCTCAGCCCGTTTGTAAAAGTGTGGGCACTGGGCACCAGTTTTAGATCTCACTCGTTTTTTGCCTTTTTTATTTCTTTCCTAACCAATGCTGTGGTTCCTTCAAACAGTCCACTCGTTTCTTTTTGATACAAATCAGATAAACACCAGCAGCTTTGCTGCATTCAAGTGGCTGAAAGAAAAACTGATCTTAAAATCACCTGCTCAGTGTGCCCACCCATTTTTACCAGCAGTCGAACATGATGGTGCTTTTTGTTTGTTCATTAGTGCACATTTAGGAAGAAAACAGCGTTTCTGTCCATTCTGATTAGTTCATGAACTTAAATCAGACATACTTGTTTTATCTACCACAAAGGGCCGTTTCATTTCTGTTGGTGTCCAAGTTGCTGTTTGGTGTCTGGGCCAGGTGCACAGATCAAAGTGAACCCCTGCACTCACCTGTACGAGGGTATCTGTACGCATCTGCCTTCCTCTCCTCCAGGGCAGGAGATGGAACATGAATAATTTCCACTTCCGTCTCATCCACCTCTTCATACAGAAGGTACATTGTTTTACCTTCATCTGGGCCTGAAGGAACATTTTGGTATTTGAGAATGTTTTTAACACAGCAACAATGTACGCAGGCAGAAAGACACTTATGACTTAAGCTGTGTTCTTTAAAGACATAAAGGACTCGAGTTTGGAGCTAGCTGCTGACCTTCTGCTGCTGAGGGACTCCACCAGTAACCAGTAAAACGATCAAACTCTTCCTGGATGACAAACGTGGCTACGCCTGCAGACTTTGGGTCGTCTTTAACGTTGTCTGAACCTGAAGGAAATGCATTTAACACAAGTTCACACGAGACCAACTGCATTTCCTGTGAAAACGCAGTGTGAATGTTTAGTGCAGAAGAACTTGCTGAAAAACAGCTGAAATGAGCTCAAATACATTCTGAAATGTAGCTGAAATGGAGGAACAAACCTAAATTAGCAGAAGAAAGCAGAACAAATACATATTTGCTGAAATGGGTTTAAATAAGTAGAAATTAGCATGAAAATGAGGAAATCAGCTAAAAAAAGCTGGAATTAGAAAAAACAGCTGAATAGGCAGAGAGAAACTTCAACTACCAGAAGTAAGCGGAAAAAACGGGTGAGATTAAAAAAATGTGGAATTAGCTGAAAAAGCTAAGATGAGCATCAAAAGCGCTAAATACTAGCTGAAAGAGCAAAAAAAGCTGAAAGGAGCATAACAAGCTGAAATTAGCATAAAGAAGTTAATTGGGCTGAAAGTAGCAGAAATTAACATGAAAAACTTAAATTTATCTGAAAAAAGATGAAATTAGCTAAAAATGCTAAAGAGGTATAGTTGAAAAATTAGAACAAACTTAAAATTAGCAGAAGAAAGCAGAAAGAACATGTTTGCCCAATTAGGCTCAAAGAAGCAGAAATTATCATATAAAAAGGAAAATTATCTGAAAAAAATCTGAAATTAGCAAACAAACAGCTGAAAAGTAAAAAAAAGGCAGAAAGAAGTTTATGTTACCAGAAGGAAGTAGAGAGAGCATATTTTGCTGAATTGGGCTGAAAAAAGTTGAAATGATTGCAAAAATTTGGCATTAGCTGAAAAAGCTAAAATTTGCTTTTTTCTTCTTCTTTCGGCTGCTCCCTTCTTCAGGGGTCGCCACAGTGAACTAACTCGCTTGAAGACATGGCGATTATTTTTACAATGGATGTCCTTCCTGATGCAACCACAGCCCTCTGAGTGGAGCAGAGAGCTGCCATCTAGAAAGACACCCGGAGGAGCAGATGGTGGGGGTTCAGAGCCTTGCTCAAGGGTGGGACCAAGGGGGTGGAGGCAGGTGTGGGTGTTTCACCTTTTCCACCCACATTTTTGATGTTGTCGGTACAGGGAGTTGAACAGGCAATCTTACAATCACAGGCCCGCCTTCTCTAACCTCTGCGCCACCACTCCAAAAAGCTAAAATTAGTACAAAACAGCTAAATAGTAGCTGAAATATCAGAAAAAGCTGAAACTTGCAGAAATCAGCTGAAAGGAGCGCAAGAAGCTGAAATTAGCAGAAAGAAGTTAGAAGAAGCACAAAAAGTAGTTATCAGAAAGAATCAGAAAGAAGTGCAGAACAGCTGAAATTAGTTGAAAATAGCTGAAAAATGTTTACAATTGTTTAAGGAAGCTGAAAGAAGCTGAAGCAGAACAAAATGTGAAAGGAGCAGTAAAAGGTTGTAAACACATCTAAAGATTTGAACGATGTAAAATGAGCTCAGTTTGTTTTCTATGAGACTAAAAGTGTCAGAAAAGGCTAAATATTTCAAAAAGCTAAAGCTGCACCAATACCAAAAGTCAGAGCAGGATTGACCTGAACGTTTTGATTTTGTTGAAATGGCACAAAAATTGTGGAATGAGAAAGATGCTGAAAAATGCACAGAAGAAAAATGGATGACAGTAGAGTTCATGAGAGTTCAATCATTTGACAGATCATCTCAACAGGGTTTCCTTTGCATCACGTAGACTGACGTTCTGATTAAAACAGTGAAACTTTGACACTTCCTGTATCAAATCAATGCAGATGTTTAAAACGTAAAACCTTCACACCTTTATGACAGTATGTGAGTCTCCTTTCCTCGCCCGTTTTAATGTTGGCAACCCACAGGTCGTTGTTGTTGATGAAGGCTATAAAATCGGGGTGTCCGGGGCAGATCTTGGGGTCCATGCGTGTTCCTGAGCACTGGCTCTTTATCTCCACAGGCTTTACAGGAGCCGACTGCTGAAAACAGCATGAGATCTCAGTCAGAGGCAAAGTGCATGAAACTGACTCCACGCTGATGAATTAATATCTTGTTCTATTTGGAAGAAAATCTCCAAACTACAAGTATAAATCACCTGGTAGAGTTTCTAAAATACTGCCTTAAGTAGTTTGTACTACAGAACCACGGGGAAGACAAATACTGTAACACATAAAATTAATTTTAAGAGGTCGTTTTCATATTAATGTTTAGTGCAACACCCCTCCACCCTGAACATGAGAGAGGGTTTATACTCTGACCAGCAGTCACACCTGTTATCCATCCTCTCCAAACAATTACTGATACAGGATGTGTTGACAGGAGACAAGTGAAGGGATCTGAACAAAGTCAGTATGGTAAAATATAAACACAAAAAACAATCTGATTTAAAATGGTGAAAAAAAAGCCCAAATAAATTAAGTTTCAGGGTAAAAAGTGCACGTCTAACAAGCTGTGAAGCTGCAACAGCAACTGCACGTTCTCCAACAGTTCTAAACATCTGCAGCATGCAGCTCCTCTGAACACTAACACGCTGAAGGTCTCAAAAACAAACAAGAAAATAAAAACACTGAAACATTTTCTGAAGAAACACAGCCTGTGTGCTGATAAAGACTGAAAACATTTGCTGAAGAACCAAGAAGTGAGTTGTTAAAAGGTTTGAGAAGCAGTAACTTTAGAAGATAGCTAGCTTAAAGCTAAAAGTAACAAAAGGCTAGGTTAAAGTATCAAACTAGTTTTTGCTGCTTTTCCCAAAACGTTTGCTAAAATACAAACGAAGCAAAAGCCCATTTAAAACCCAACAGTAGCTAAAAACGAAGGCGAAGGACGAGGAGAAGAAGACAGAAGTAGAGCAGGTATGCTGATTTCAATAAGAACATTGTTTTTAAAGATCATGGTGTATCTCCAGGCTGCCTGTCCTGAATTATCTCAATGTTTTGACTTGTGACTGGTTAAAATAACACAAAGCCTGCAGAAGTAGATAGATTTAAAAAAACATTTGGAGAAGTGTGAACGCTGTTTTCTAAATGAACATTCACTCACGATGAAGCCGTTGTTGCCGCCATCTTGACAATAGAAGAGACTATTGCTGGCTTGGAACAGGAAGAGGCCGGTCTTTGCGTGGTAGTCGTACGACGTGATGCCAAACGCGCCCAGGCGCTTACGCTCTCTCAGCAGCTCCTCCTCTCGAGAGTAGGCGCCCTGGTGTGGCGTGGCCTTAAACGAACAGGAAAGCTGCATTAAATGAACCCATGACACGTCTTACATTCGTTTTACAAACATGATCAACTTTCTGTGTGAATCGACCTCCATCTAATTCAGCATCCTCCTCGGTCACATCCAACCTCTGAATATCCTGCTTCACATCGTCCACGGATCTTCTCTGTGGTCCTCTGTCCCTCCGCTCTGGCTGCTTCATGTCCAACCTTCTTTGTCTCGTACATCCACTGTCCCTCCTCTGCACATGCCCAAACTATCTCAGTCATGTCCCTCGAACTTAGTCCTCAAACTACACTATTTTGGTCCCTTTAACAGAAAATGCAGTAGTCCCTCATTTATCACCGGGGATCCGTACCTTGAAGCTCCGCAGTAAGTGAAAAACCACCAAGTAGGAATAGTAGTACAAGTAGTACCTCTGCCTCCGACCGCACTCTGCCAGGGCTCTCGGTCACGCCCACTTCTCTGCTGCAGAGCAGAGATATGACACGCTGCAGGAGGAAGCTTCTCCTGCAGCTATGGGCTGCACACGGGTGAGATGTCACCTTTTGATCCATGTCCCTCCCATTCACATAAATCCTGTCTTGATTCTACTGACTGTCAGTCCTCCACCTGTCAAGGCTCCCTTCCACCTGCTCCCTTCTCTCACTACAGTTGTTGCCTGCAAGCATCATGGTCAATGGGAACTCTTGGCTGAGCTGCCGACTTGTCACCAGTGCTGTAAACAAGAAGGAGCTCATTTTTAATGTAAACCCACCCCCACCTTGGACACATCTGTCACTCCTACTGCACATCTCACCACTGTCTCATTGTCCTGCCCTACACTCACACAGAACCACGGCTCCTCAGTCGGCATCCCATTAGCTTTCTCTACTTCCACAGAGACACAGAGCAGTTCCTGTTCTTCTCTACACTTCATCAACACTCAAAGCAAACGACACCTCTGTGGTGCTCTCAGCATGAAGTCATCACAAAGTCATCACAAAGTCATCATGCTGACATCCTGAAGTCATCACGAAGTCATCACGAAGTCATCACGAAGTCATAACGAAGTCATCCTGAAGTCATC
>NC_056506.1:16628518-16628768 GCF_014905685.2 Nematolebias whitei | reverse complement strand
ATCACGAAGTCATCACGAAGTCATAACGAAGTCATCCTGAAGTCATCACGAAGTCATCACAAAGTCATCACAAAGTCATCACGAAGTCATCACGAAGTCATCATGAAGTCATCATAAAGTCATCATGATGTCATCCTGAAGTCATCACGAAGTCATCACGAAGTCATCACGAAGTCATCACGAAGTCATCACAAAGTCATCATGAAGTCAGCACGAAGTCATCATGATGTCATCATGATGACTTCATGAG
>NC_056506.1:16623910-16628508 GCF_014905685.2 Nematolebias whitei | reverse complement strand
GAAGTCAGCACGAAGTCATCATGATGTCATCATGATGACTTCATGAGTCATCATGATGTCATCCTGAAGTCATCATGAGTCATCATGAGTCATCATGATGTCATCCTGAAGTCATCATGAAGTCATCCTGAAGTCATCATGATGTCATCACGACGTCACCATGAAGTCATCACAAAGTCATCATGATGTCATCCTGAAGTCATCCTGAAGTCATCACAAAGTCATCATGATGTCATCCTGAAGTCATCCTGAAGTCATGACGAAGTCATCACAAAGACATCCTGAAGTCATCTTGCTCTCACTGATCATCTGACTTCATCAGGCTTCAGCAACTCTCCCATGTTTTCATGGGATGACTCATCAGTTTTATCATTCTTCATGTACTTCAGTGCAGCACCTTCCTCCATGTCTTAAGAATCAGTAACAGTACACTTTTTCACATTACCATTTGTGTTTATATACTGTACATATACATTTGAAGTTGTATTTATATATTTTGTATACTTATTTCTGTGGACTACAATTTTTACTGGCATTTTGTTGTGGATTTTAATTAACTGCCGTTTGATTTGATTTTTAGTGGTTTTATGTTATTCAGTTTCTGTTTTTCTTCAAATTTTCTATGAGTACTTTGATTTAATTACTTTTAAATATTCACTAACGGAGGCCCGTAATACTGTTTCATTCTTATTATTTTTTAAATGACAAATTTTCATTAATCTTTTGTTGAATACTTTATACTAATTGTATTAAATATTTTTTGTCCGTCATTGTAAATAAAATAAATAAAAAACAACATATTCTTATTTGTTTTATATTTTGTATGCATGAATCTTACGATGAAATTTACACAGAAAATGTTATATAAATAAATAACAAATAAAATAAATCCCTTTCAATAATCACATAATTGTTTAGTATATCTAAGTACACGTTATATTAAAATAAAAGTAGGAACAATTTTACTTAATTTGAAAAAAAAAATTATGAATTTTTTTCTGTAAATATCTCAGTTTAGAAACTAAAACCCTTTTTAATTATCTTCTATTCTAAAAACAAATTAACTATAAAAGTAGATGCTTTGCTAAATAAAGGCTGAATGAATGAAAAAAATAAAGATTGAAAAGAACATCTTTGGACGGGGGAGCACTTTGGCAGGTTACCTGGAAGTGATCCAGCATCTGTTTCCATGACAACACTAAGAGGGCCTCTTTCCGGATCTTTTTGGGGATTTCTGAGTAGAGTAATGAATTCTCTCTGCTTCCATAAGGCATTCCTGGTAAACACACAGAAAAATGTTTCAACCAAAACAAGCATAAATCTAGTGCCGAGTGCTGCACAAGAACACGTTTTACAGAAACATTTTATTAATCAAGAGAAATTGGCAGCAAAACACAGCAAGCAAAAAAAAAAAATAGGAGTATTTTATTTTGAGGATTTTCATGGAGCAAGAACCAACTTACCAAGGTAGTACAGCCGGTGGGAGTGGGGTCCATTCTCCTCTGCTTTCTGCACAAACTGGAAGTCGTGGGGGGCCTTGTTGGCAATCATACCCGAGTATTTCCTGCTGCAGTGGATGATGTCTCGGAGACCCTCCCAAGAATGTTTCTCCACAAAGAACTGAGGTGGCACGTCCTCCATCTCTACCACCTCAGTGCTGTCCGAAAGTCCATCCACGGCCATCGTGCTCACAGTTATACAACTGGGTGGTGACGTTACAAACACTGAATAAGTTGTGGACAGGAGCATTTCTGCACTCTTTAATAAATAATTGATGAAAATAGTTTTCAGACAACTAATTGAGCATGAAAACAGTTCAGGTGACAGATGCTGTACCTTTTCCAGATGCCCTCTTTTTTGTTACAAAGTTTGATCTTCTTGACACTTTGCATTCATTGGCCAGCACACCTGACTGCAATTCAGTATGACCTATTAAAATGCACACGTTACATATTTATATTAAATATAATGTAATCAAAACATTCTCGTAAGTTCACCTTCTTATTTTTGGCAACACAAAACAGATGATACAAGTAGAATCCAGATATATGGGAATACTATACCTGCAGTTTTTTTTTATTTTTATAACTATTGTATTTGCATCCAACAAATGAGTATCCATAAAATCAGACCTTCAGCTGCAACAGCCTCGTCCTGAAGCAGCTGAAATGTTTGCCTGGAAATGAGCTCACAGTAAACAGACCGAGTCCTCCGTTACCTGGGGACAGGTTGTGATCAGAGCATGGATCGTTTGGATTATAATTAAATTATATGTGGGTTTGATGGTGGTCCTGGCTGATGTTTGGATTATAATTAAATTATATGTGGGTTTGATGGTGGTCCTGGCTGATGTTTGGATTATAATTAAATTATATGTGGGTTTGATGGTGGTCCTGGCTGATGTTTGGGTTCAGCTGGGCTCCGGTGAAAGCTAAAAGTGTGTGCGAACAGAGGAAGTGTTTTTGTAATGTTTCTGAACATTACATTTCAACACAACCTAAAACACGTAACATGAGCTCATTTGGCTCTTTTTAATACCCGCTCCGCATGAGCTAAACGCAGAGGGTCGTAAGAACCGAGGGACACAGTAAATACCGGTGCCATTAGTTCAAGCGAGCTGCTCTGATGGAGCTTTGTTCTCGGATTGCAACTCTTCAGTTAATACAAGCTAAATCATTTAGGGAATCATTTTCGAAACCACTACGATTTACGTACGTCTGATGGCAGCTAGTGAAAGCCAAAACTGTTAGCAGCTTGTCTTCATTACACCTTCGTTGATTATAATCTCCTTTCGGTGTTTTGACAGGGCTAAACCTCCTGTCATTTTCGTCTCAAGCTAACTTGTTAGCTCCTAGCTAGGTAGCCGCCAAGTAGCGGCAGCTGGTTTTAAAAACCAGATTGTGACAGAGGCGGAATAGACACACAAGCTCGATTAACAAATACCACTTACCTGTTCGGCTTCGTTCTTACACCGTGTGATGTTTATTTGCTTGTCGTTAAACGGATACTGTGGCTGCTAAACGTTGAATCCATGGCTGAAAACGGCAACACGAAGCAGCTGGCTCTCAGATGGGGTCGGAACTTTCGTTCAGATCGTGTACACACCGGTACTTTTACACAGGCGCACCGCCAGTTATTGGTAGGATGTGATGCAAACTGTCCTTAGAAAATCACAATTGTTTAATAAAATTACACTTTAATGCATTTCAGCCTTTGATACCCAAAACTTTTCATTTACTTTCAGAACTGGTTACACTCACTCCTAGTTGTAATTTAGGCAACAAATCAATGTGCAACTCATTTCCAAATTATTTTTTAGGTATTCACATATTTTGACAAAACATCTCAAAATGTATTATACATCCAATGCACCAACATGTACTGTAATACGTAGTTTTCATAGTACGCCTTTCAGTACAACTCGCCTTCATTTGAATTAAATAAAAAGACACTAGACAGCCAAGTTGAATGGAAACTCCAATTTTTTATTTATTTATACAAACGATACAGCCATTTTACTTCAGAGGGATGAAACGAGAAGAGTGTGTGGCTCCGATACCAGGGCGACCGTGCTTGACTGGTTTGTAGGTGATGGAAAACTCTCCCAAGTAGTGACCACACATCTCAGGCTGTGGAATATACAAAAATACTCAGTAAGTACACAAAATAAATTGTAAATGGTAGAAAAAAAAACAATCTACAGAAAACCAAAGCAGATGGAATGAGGACTTTAAAGACAAAAGACAGAAATGTAACATTTAAAATCAAAGTGAACACAACCTGTGACTAAAACGTAGGGAGTTTATAGCTATTATTAATTAATTCAGGTAGTAGAAAACTGCTAAAACAAAAAGAACTGATCTTCATAAGTCATTTTGAAATAACATGAAAACGTGTTTAGTGTGCTCATGTATGGGAGACAGTAAAGTAAAAATAAATCATTTAAAGTTAACATTTACTGGAATTCTTGTTGCTTTAAAAGGAAACAAAATATCCACATACATTTGTCTCAGTGAGGAAATGATCTTGGTTTACAAGGAAGAGAATACATCAACCAATATTTTCTGTACTCAATGGCAATTTTATTTTTATTTCTAAAAAATGGTTTAAGATTGTGAGCACAATTACAACTTCCAAAAATACTGTCCTGGAAAATGATTACCGAAAAAAAGAATTTGAGAATAAAACTTTGAAACAAGCAACTTTGACAGCTGTTTAGTGATGATTGCAAAAAATATATTTTTTAAGTAGTTTTTCATACATAACCCAACTGAGATGGCCAAGTACCGTTACGATACGTGCTTAAATAAAATCGTCATCACTGAAGACTTTTAGCAACTCCAATATAAAAGCAGTATATAAAGATCCTGAAGACTTTAAGGGTCTAGATCAGTCTCTCCTGGGTCAACTGCTTTGACAGGGTGCGCTCACGTCTTCGGGGATTTGTTGATGGAAGGGGTGTTTTAAGAGAAGCAGAGCAGGACCTCTGTAGCTTCTTAGCTAGTGTCTGTATTGAGCACTGTTACGTTAGTGCTGGAAGTTGTTTTGACGGGGGGGGGGGGGGGGGGGGGGGGGGGGGGGGGTGGGGGGCGGCGTGC
>NC_056506.1:16599115-16623810 GCF_014905685.2 Nematolebias whitei | reverse complement strand
GGGGGGGTTGAATTAGGTAGGCAGGGCGCTCGGCTCTGTTGGATAAGGGGAAACACTGTAGATTATGTGTATACAACATCTTTAAAACTGCACACAGCATGAAAGAAGCAAAGAATGATGGCACATGTTTTTATTCTCTTAAAATCTGGAAAGAAAATAGCTGAAGAGTCTACACGAGGAACTCGTACCATAATCCTGTTGTATTTTCACCAACATATACCACAGAAATTATTTGAAATTATAGAATATCGGATCAGCTTCTGAAAAGGCCACACTTCTGTACAATCATGTCAATGAAAGAAGAAAGTGCTGTGTCATCATCGTTTCTATACGATGATGAAATCTGTGCTCTGCATTTAGCACGTGAAGGACACGCAGGTGGAGCACTGGGCAGATATGCAAGCACCCGGGGAGCAGTTATGGAGTAGGAGTCTTGCTCAAGGACACCGCAACATGTGGGCATAGCGGGGACTTGGACTTGCGACTTTCTGTTGTCAAGTCGGCTGCCCTACCACGACACCACAGCAGCAGCCAAAGCCTCCTGGACCGTCTATATAGATTAATTTCTTAAAGTTTAAACACTGCTAGTCTCCAAACAGGTGCGATAAACCTGCTTTCCAAGTGACTAAGAGCATCGTACCTTGATTTCAACCTGGTTGAACGTCTTGCCGTTGTACACACCAACCATGGAGCCAACCATCTCTGGAAGAATGACCATGTCTCTCAGGTGAGTCTTCACCACCTCTGGTTTCTCCAGAGGAGGAGCCTCCTTCTTAGCCTTGCGCAGGCGCTTGAGGAGGGACTGGTGCTTGCGGCGGAGGCCACGGTTCAGCCTCCTCCTCTGGCGAGCACAGAACAGCTGCATCAGCTGTTCGCTATGGAGGGACGGCACAAAGGAAAGCCAGAAATCAGACAAAAATATATTGAGCAACGGAGAAAAATCTCAAAACAAGACTTTTGATGTTCGTCATACAGAAAGGTCATCGTGTTCATTTGTCTTTCTTTGTCCTGTCCGTGACTAGAGGAACGACGTGACAAAATATATTCAAGTGTCCCTGAAGTGTCGAGAGGCTTGTAGGAGAAATTAGATGCATCTGTGCATTTAGTCTTTTAGTTTTAGAAGAGGGCTTTGACAAGTTTGTCTCATTGTAAAATAGAAACAGAATATTTGTCTTATAACTATATTTATAACAAACTTGACAGAAACAATAAAACTGTATGCTGAGGGAAAAAAATGCTGCAACTACATGACAATAAAAACTGCAGTTAAGGCAATGACAACTTTGTGTTGACCCATGTGAGCCTTTGATTTAATGCTGATACTTGTGCTTCTGGTGGAAACAGATGTAAAGAGGTGCAAAATTGAAAGTAACACCTCGTGACCATTACGTATTTACCATAAACAATTACACATGACATGAGGCAGTCTACAAAAAAAATATTTAGGTACAGTGAGGAAAATAAGTATTTGAACATCCCGCGACTTTGCACGTTCTCCCACTTTGAAATCACGGAGGGATCTGAATCTTTCATCTTAGGTGCATGTCCACTGTGAGAGACATCATCTAAAAAAAAAAAAAAAAAACAGAAATCACAATGTATGATTTTTTAATAAATTATTTGTGTGTTACTGCTGCAAATAAGTATTTGACCACCTGTGAAAATCAATGTTAATATTTGGTACAGTATCTTTGTTTGCAGTTACAGAGGTCAAAGGTTTCCTGTAGTTTTTCACCAGGTGTGCTCACACTGCAGCAGAGATTTTGGACCATTCCTCCACAGATCTTCTCTAGATCAGCCAGGTTTCTGGGCTGTCACTGAGAAACAGAGTTTGAACTCCCTCCAAAGATTTTCTATAGGGTTTAGGTCTGGAGACTGGCTAGGTCACTCCAGAACCTTCATATGCTTCTTACGGAGCCACTCCTTGGTTCTCCTGGCTGTGTGCTTCAGGTCATTGTCATGTTGGAAGACCCAGCCACGACCCATCTTCAATGCTCTGACTGAGGGAGGAGGTTGTTCCCCAACATCTCACAATACATGGCCCCGGTCATCCTCTCCTTAATACAGTGCAGTCGTCCTGTCCCTTGTGCAGAAAAACACCCCCAAAGCATGATGCTTCCACCCCCATGCTTCACAGTAGGGATGGCGTTTCTGGGATGGTACTCTTCATTCTTCATCCTCCAAACACGTCGAGTGGAATTAAGACCAAAAAATTATATTTTGGTCTCATCTGACCACAGAACTTTCTCCCATGACTCCTCTGGATCATCCAAATGGTCATGGTCAAACTTCAGACGGGCCTGGACGTGTGCTGATTTAAGCAGGGGGACCTTCCGTGCCATGCGTGATTTTAAACTATGACGTCTTGGTGTATTACCCACAGTAACCATGGAAACAGTGGTGCCAGCTCTCTTCAGGTCATTGACCAGCTCCTCCCGTGTAGTTCTGGGCTGATTCCTCACCTTTCTTAGGATCAATGATACGCCACGAGGTGAGATCTTGCATGGAGCCCCAGTCCGAGGGAGATTGACAGTCATGTTTAGCTTCTTCCGTTTTCTAATAATTGCTCCAACAGTTGATCTTTTTTCACCAAGCTGCTTGACAATTGTCCCGTAGCCCTTTCCAGCCTAGTGGAGGTCTACAATGTTGTCACTGGTGTCTTTGGACAGCTCTTTGGTCTTAGCCATGTTAGTAGTTGGAGTCTTACTGATTGTGTGGGGTGGACAGGTGTCTTTAAACAGCTAACAACCTCAAACAGGTGCTTCTAATTTAGAATAATCAGTGGAGTGGAGGTGGACTTTTTAGAGGTGGACTAACAGGTCTTTGAGGGCCAGAATTGTTGCTGATTGGCAGGTGTTCAAATACTTATTTGCAGCAGTAACACACAAATAAATTATTAAAAAATCATACATTGTGATTTCCAAATTTTTCTTTTAGATTATGTCTCTCACAGTGGACATGCACCTAAGATGAAAATTTCAGACCCCTCCATGATTTCTAAGTGGGAGAACTTGCAAAGTCGCAGGGTGTTCAAATACTTATTTTCCTCACTGTAATTTCTAGCTCATGCACATTTGATCCCGCGACTGGGTGGTCCAATCAGTCCATTCAGAAATCATACTAAGGCAGCCAGAAGGCAAGAAGTGTGTGCTCAACTTCAGGCTCAGTTCTGTGATGTAGACAACAGATGACACAAAGCAACTTTGCATTTGGTTGAAAAGAGGATCACTAAACTGAGTTTTAGTTAATTATGTTTAAAAATGACACAACGTCAACCTATCACATTTAATGTATTGTGTACCACACCTCTTTTGGTTTTACACCAACCGATTTATTTCCAAAATGTTTCATGTCTGTGTGGGACATGGCTCAGCTCCATCAGTGATTTACAAACAGTAGCATTAACATACTGTGGTCTCTGCAGCCGTTTTGCACAAATATGTCTCTTTTGTGACCGTCTATTGTCGTCATCACGCTTTGTTGAAATCAGGTCTTTCTTGTAAATGAGTCCCCGAGGCTCAATGGGATTAACCTGTCTAAATAAAGTCTGAATGAATTTTGTGAAATAGGCTACTGAGGAAAGTGGGTAACATACAGGTACGTCCAGTGACTGAGAATTTTAATTCGCAGTACTTTATGACTCCTTTTGATCATTTACTTCCCAAAATCTTGTTAGAATTAAAATTAATACAACAGTATAGAGCAAATTATTTCCTTTTAGATTTAAGGGATTGGATTCTATGCTCAGTATTCTTGTATGTGGTTATGGACAAAACAATAATAGTTTCATAAATCCCATCACAGTTCACTGAACTGGTGTCAAATTGAATTATAATAATCCCAACCATAATCTGAAGACATGCAGAATGTATATACACATTTTCTAAGATACTGTTCTTCATAAATACAGTGGCTCTGAAGGACTCACTGAATTATGCATCACTTACTAAGACATGTCCAAAAGCTGGTCCAGGTCCACACCTCTGTAGGTGAACTTCCTGAAGGTACGCTTCTTTTTGACCTCGGTGTCCGCCTGAAAGAAAACCAGCATCCGTCCCAGTTACAGCACTTGCTAGCATTTATGCTAGGTCGCTAATTTTTATCCACCAGTGTTCACTCTCAACAATATTTTCACACATATCATTGTAATATGTGCTTGGCAGTCATTTAACAAGCCCGCATACATTTCACGTTTAATTATACCTAGTGTACTTTTACCATCGGCTGAGCTCGGCCACTGACGGCCTGTGCTTGGGACTAAAGCAAAGCCAATAAACGTAGCTTTGTGTCATTCTGAGCAACCATTTCCAACTCAAATACAAAAGGGTATGTTTAACTGTCGGAAGATGCAATACTTTACCACAGTCAACAACATAAAAGCTCAGATGGTTAAAGATGATAAATTCAGAAACATTAGCTTCAGACAAACACCTACCATCTTGCCTGATGTTCCAGTGGAAAAGAACGTCCGGAAGTCTCGTCAGGCCTAATATCGCGAGACTTGAGGCAGGCGCCACAAAGCGTTTCCGGGATTTGTCCCGTCTGTGAACAGAAGGTGGCGTATTTCTATCATAAGACTGCACAAGACTATGTCGTTGCTTGATAGGATGTCCTAATTTCTATAAATTTGACAAATATGGTATCCCGTAAAACCATTGAAGCGTCGAACTAACTAAAGTAGTATTGAAAACGTGCAGCCAAAGAATGACAATATCATTTTAAGCATTAGGAAGTGAAGAAACTGACAGTAAATTTTGTAGTTTTGTGCAACTTCCTCATTATTTTTTGTCTGAATTTTCATGATAGATTTTAGAGTTTATACAGTGTAAGACGCAAAACAATTCTTCATTCCATTATCAAACAAATGTTCAATCTTTTCTTTTGAACCGCTGGAGAAAGTTTTTTTTTAAACAAAACCGTAATTAGTTTATTTATTATTTAACCAGGTTAACCACAAAAGAGGCATAGTCTAAACTCAGTTTCAAATAGTTGAATACAAAGAGGACGAAAATACACATTTTTTGTGTTTGTGGTGCAGAGGTTAGGAAGTGAACCTGTGCTGGAAGACTGATGGTTCGAATCCCCCACCTGACCGTAACATGTTGGTGGAAACGGTGAGGCACTGCCTCCACCCTCACTTGTTCCCTTCAGCAAGGCCCTTAACTCCCTGTCTGCTCATCCGGGTGCCCTAGATGGCAGCCCCTGCTCCACATGTGGGCAGTGGTGGCTCACCACCGTCCAGTGTTTGCATCATGAAGGACTTCTACCGTAAAACACTTAGGTTTAAGTGCTACATGTTGTCATATGTTCCCATACAATGACAAAATTAGTTCTCTGCATTTAACCCATCACACCTGAGATACACCCAGGTGGAGCAGTGGGCAGCTGCTGAGCGCTCACTGATCAATTAGGGTTGGGTGTCTTGCTCAGAGACACCACGACGTGAGCATGGCAGGGAGTCGAGCCGTGACTTGCTGGTCCCAAGTTGGCTGCCCTATGTCTACCCCATCTCGGCCCAAATTATGGACATACAGTACACACACACATACATACAATACACACATACATACAGTACACACATACATACAGTACACACATACATACAATACACACATACATACATACATACATCATACATACATATATACATACATACATACATACATACATACATACATACATCATACATACATATATACATACATACATACATACAAAGTACATGCATACATACATACATACAGTACACACATACTTACAGTTCACACTTATATACATACATACATACATATATACATACAGTACATACATACATGCATAAATACATACAGTACACACACACATATACATACATACATACATACATACATACAGTACACACTTATATACATACATACATACATACAGTACACACATACATACATACATACACACATACAGTACACACTTATATACAAACATACATGCATACATACATACATACATACATACAAAGTACATGCATACATACATACAGTACACACATACATACATACACACATACAGTGCACACTTATAAACAAACATACACACATACAGTACACACATACATACATACATATATACATACAGTACACACATACATGCATACATAAATACATTCATACATACATGAATACTCACACGCACACACACACACACGCACAGTGGTGCTTGAAAGTTTTTGAACTCTTTATAATTTTCTATATTTCTGTGTAAATATGACCTAAAACTTCATCAGATTTTCACACAAGTCCTAAAAGTAGATGAAGAGAACTCAGTTAAACAAACAAGACAAAAATATTATACTTGGTCATTTATTTATTGAGGAAAATGATCCAATATTACATATTTGTGATGGTAAAAGTATGTGAACCTCTAGGATTAACAATTAATTTGAAGGTGAAGTTAGATGTTTTCGATCAATGGATGATGATCAGGTGTGAGACACCCTGTTTGTACACATGTACAGTACATACATAGTTAAGGGAGTCATCGGTGCCTATCATAAGGAGCCAATCAGAGTGGGCAGAATGCTTTCACCTAGTCATTGTGCAAATTGTACATTTGTTTTTCCACACTGACCTTTTTACAGTTACTAATGCACATGTGTAAAATCAGGCACCACATCCCCAAATAGTTTCCCGTCAATTTTCAGTCGGCATTGATGTCTATTGTTTTGGTCCTTTACACACCTGCTTTTTAAATTAATTTTATATAGAAATGTTTTCGTATATTACTTTTAACTGCAACTTTGAGTACACAGTTTCGTTCCACCTCATGTACCACATGAGGCCGTGACACAACTTCTCTATTTCCTCTTCCAGTTGGTGCAGAACACCCCGTTTTGTTTCCTGGCTTCTGCTTCGTGCATGTACCAATCTCAGGCGAGTAGCCGAAGCTTGGAGGCGTTGTTTATCTGGAGCCTCAGGTATGAACAGGTTGTGGTATTTTCATGCTCGGGCTTTCTTCGTTGCACCTTTCTGTTGCCGGGCAGCTGACAGATCACTTCACCTTAGCAAAGGTCAGAGTTCTAACTTGGTCATGAAACTGAAAGAAGGAACTGGAACTGTACAGGGTGACACGGGATTTTTATTTTTGTTGGTGGCACAGAGGAACTGGGTACATTTTTGTCTAGATAAAATTCAGCTGTGGGAAACGGTTTCTACTAAGAGTTATGTCATCAAGACAAATGCATCAACTGAACATTCACCATCAAACATATTCAGGCTCATGTTAGAAGAGTAACATTAAAATAGGTTTTTCTGCTTTTAGCTAGCAGCATTTTGTTCTAATTTAGCCTTTTGCTACTTTTAGCTTCTTGTTACCACTTTGTTTCTTTTAGTTTAGCCTTTTGCTTTTTGCCATTTTTGGCTTTTATCTAATATTTGGCTACTCTTGGGTTTTAGCTAGCATTTTTTATTTTTCTTCCTTTAGCTAGGTGTTTGCTTTGTTTTAGCTTCAGCACCAGTTTCAGCTTCGCCAGCAGTGTTCTGAGTTGGCACCATCAAACCTGTTGTTCCGCTGGTTCCCTCTGCCTGCATCCCACCAGTGGTGGAACCTGCTTTCAGCTGCACCTTATGAAGCTCCTCATGACCTCATCCAACTTTTGTTGTATTGATCCCGTCCCGTGGACCCGACTTAACTTTAAAACATTCACTGTTCAAATCCCAGCAACATTGGTGTACCGCTTGCTTGTTGCCATTTATGCTAACATGCATGTTTTTGATCTGTGGGAAGAATCCAAAGCACCCAGAGCAAGTTCATGCATGGGGAGAACATGCAAACTCCACATGCACCGGAGGCAGGCGGTGATCCTCCTGTGGCAAAAGCACCAACCACTGCACCACCCTATTTAAAAGGCAGCTGCTTTGAATTTTCCTTCCTAATTTCTGAGATCAAATCATCAAAGTACTGAGAAGCAGCTTCTGAACTCAAAGTTCAAAGAGCATCTCAACACTGGTGGCGCTGGAGTTTATGGACATGGATCACAGATAAATCTTTTACACATTAAAACATTCAGTGATTTTAAAAACTTCTGACATTTCTACTTTAGTCAGGCTGAAGAAAAATAAATTCAAGTCCTAGCAGTTCTTACAGGAATTCCCATCACCGTGTTCATGTCCAGGTTTTAGTCTGAGTTGAACTGGTTTCAGTCAAACCTTAGTAAATGGAAGATCTCATGGAACTTCACTGAAGGTTGGGCTTCAAGTAGAGGACCAAACTGACACATGAACTTTTTTTTAACTTTAAGACGGGAACATAAACAATTTACCTTTGGCATAAAAACTTAAACTGAAGATATGAAGTAGTTGTGGATAATGAACGTTGAGTTTACACTGACTCAACGGTTCCAATCAGCTCGAGCACCGACGATAAACTGATTTTAGAAAACGTCATATTGTGATGACCATCCTTTAAAAACACATTTAATAACTCATGTCAACAACACATAAAGGAATACATTTATTTTATTATACTGTTCTCACATTTTGGTGTTCTCTGTAGGTGTTACCCCAGAGAGGAGGAACTAAAGCAAATCCCAATGTCAAACTTGATTCATGATACTAAAATTACTTTCCTGTCTGCGCAGATATGCATAAATAACAACGATCATACAGAACTGAAGGATTAGTACACATGTACATGTCTCAGAAAGATCAGATCCAGTATTACAGATAGGAATGTTCCAAACTTCAGTATTTTCTCTTCTATGCTTCCTCTTCACTGCAAAACAAAAGTGAGCCTTTCTCCAGCTTAACAAGTTCAACATTAATTATTTCATCCAAAAACAGGTTTAAAAAAAAGGCAAATAGAGCGATTTAAAAGGCTTTGTTCTCATAATCCACTTTGTTCTCATCTGCAGAGCACCTCAGCCAATACTGAAGGAAGGTAGAAGACACTGACAGTAAATAAATGCACAGTCTCGTTCACAGGGCAATCATCACGCAGCATTTATGAAAAACAAACATGGGTGTTCTAATCCAAGTAACAGACTCTTGGAACTGTACGAAACTAACTCCTTTTTTAAATGTTTGAAAAAAAAAAATGTCATGAGGCTAACGAGGAGGAAATAAAAAAAAAAAACAGACAAAAATGTAACCTTGGCACAAAAAAAAAAAAATATTTGCAACAAACGTGGAGCTGAGCCAAACAGCCAGCTTGTGTGGTCACTTTAAATAAAACAAATCACAGAATACAGTTCATTATGATATGTGCTTCAATAACTTTGCACAGAGGGCTAAAGACGATCTCAATACTAAAAAAAGAAGGATGGACCTTAAAAGAAAGGTGCAGCATCCAGAACATATAAAAATACACCGCCTGCCTGCCTTGAGATCTCATACACCACCTTCACTCCGTCCTCCGTCTTCAGTCCGTTCAGTAATCTGTCCCATCGTCTTCATAAATCCGCCCTCCTTCTTGGTAAACGTGGTAACTCTCATCTTGGTAGTCGGGGATGTAGTCGTGGCCGCTGCCCGCCCCATTCTGGCCTTCAGCCATCTCGTCAGCTTTGGGACAGTACTTGGCGTCGTAGATCTGCCGCCCCAGGCCGAAGTTCTGGCCGCTCTGATTGGCTCCCTGGCTGTAGCCCATCTGTAGGGACATGGTGCTGTTGTCACACTTGTCTGTGCCCAGCTTCTGGTCGTAGATGGCCCGCCTCGTCCCAGGAGCAGTCATACCAGCCTGCAGCAGACAACACTTTCTGTCAACCCATTTCACTGAACCTTCAGGATCATACACTGTTCAGGACCGCTTCGAATAGGAACAAGCAAGAAGCTGGTTTAAAGGAGCAGAAAGACAAACGGCGCTCTCTGGAGCTCAGGTCTTTAAGTCTTTGTTGACTTGATGAGTTTGGTTGTTCTACCTGGCTCGCTCCTTTGTTGGTGCCCATCTGCAGGCTGATGGTTGTGTTGTCCATGGGGGCCTGGATGTGAGCTTTGGGGTCGTATAAATGCCTTCTGGTGCCGTATGCATTCATACCCGCCTGACTGGCACACTTGTTGGTCCCCATCTACAAAGAAACATCACGAGACGAATTGTTCACAGGGTTTCACAACAGATATGCAAGAATGGCAAAAACAAACAAAGCTCAACAGCAGTGAGGTGTGTGTGATGACACACACACACACACACACACACACACACACACACACACAGGTTTGTTTTGCTATCTTTATGGGGCCTTTGCATTGACTTCCATTCATTTTTCATTCATTTCTATAGCCTAACCATGACCTTTATCCATAACCTAACCATTACCAGTACATACCTAACCCTAAACCTAACACATCCTCAATTCACACCTTAGTCCTAAACCTAGCCCCTAACCCACCAACGGGACTTCTTATGGGGCCCGGGCTTTGGGCCCCATAAGGAGCAGTTGGTCCCCACAATGTAGTATAAGTTGGAAAAATGGGCCTCACAAAGTAGCATAAACAAGGACACACACACACACACGTAGGTGTGAGTCAGTTTCACATGCCAGATACAAACGCACTATTCTTACATGATGCAACAATACAAAGTTGTATTTCAGGTTTTTGTTTTTTTAACTCAGGCACCACTGTGGACACCTCTCCTGGCAAACAAAGCAAGTGACAAAAGGTCTGGAGGTGTGAGAGAACAATGAAACATGCAGAAACTGACACGGCCTTTCTGCACCATTTTCACTGTAAATGACCCTAAATTAACTGGATCAGCTGTAACAGACTTGTTTTTACAGTCAGTTTGTTTACCAACAAGCTGAACATGACTAATGTATTGCCCAGAGCCACAGTGCTGCACGTGCACCAGGTTACCTTCAGACAGCAACACTAAACACGGCGACGCCAACGTAAAACAAAGTGAACCTGTAGGCCGATGACGCACTGTCCAGCCCTCATCTTCTCCTCGTCGAACACCCGCTCCTGCTTGTCAGCATACTTCACTCCAATGTCAACCCGTGACTGGCAGCCCTTGGTCTTGGCCTGGAACAGAAAACAACATTAAGTTTAAATAAGATTAAAGGCCTGAAGGCCACAGCATCAGGCTGCACGCATTAAACTGCAGTTTCAAGACCACCGTTCTGAAACAAATGTGCCAAATGTTAAGATCTGTAAACCTCAAACAAACACTTGTTTTATCAACACTTCACATGTTGAACAACTTTTTTTTATTGGGTTGCTATGATTTTATTAAACCCCACGTTGGCAGCAGACAGCTGCTGGTAAAATTGTCTATTTCACTAAATATAAACAACATTTAAAAAGGTTTATTTCAACTCAGCTCCTGACTGGATGTCCTTCTCTCCTAGCAGCTCTCAAACTATTTTTTACAAACGTTCGTCTCGTATCTAGAAGTAAACTGAAACAGATGCTTGGGTCATTGCCTTGGGCTTCATGATAACACCATCCACCGTCTTTTTACTCGCTTCTTCCCTTGTGGGTCGTGGAGCAAAGCTTTGGTGAGAGGAAGGGACAAGTTTATATCAATACTACCACAAGTAAAAAGGTTGTTCCACTGAGAACACAAACGAGAAGCGATAAGAGGGTTCTGCTTCTTGTGTTGGTGCCGAAACTTTTCAGATGAGCTTCATTTTGTTGGTGCTGTGGAGAAAAATGTCTCTCTACGGTGAGAGCAAGGTTTACTAAATGGTTTATCATCTATAGGAGGGTAGTTTAGAGCAGATATCTATACTTCTATTATTCCAAGTCAAAAACAAACAGTAAAGCTACAAAGAGTGCTTTTCATCTTCTCCAGTAAACATTTCACATCCTTTCCCCACTCCCGTGTACTGGGCTTGTGGTTTCAGATACAGGAGACCCTCGCTACTTCGGTTTGTTTTTCGCAGACTCGCTGTGTCACGGTTTTACAAAGTAAGGTTGGACATGACACAATGGCTGATTGAAGGATGAGCCGTACAATCAGCACGGAATCGTTTGTCAAATCTCCGCTCTGCAGCAGAGAAGTGGGCGTGGCCGACAGCGCTGGCAGGTAGCAGAGAGCAGAGATCATGGCATGCTGTGCTCTTTTTAGAGCGTTTAGAGCAGGGCTGTTCCACCAAACTGCTCAGGGGCCACAGCTTCTGAAAGCCAACAGACCGGGTTCCAGACATTCAGCCTAAAAATCAGTTTATAAATATGGGGGAAAAAAATCCATAAATATGTCGCTTCGGCCGATAAGTCGCAGGGCATGCAAATTATGCAAAGAACTGAGACTTATAGGGCAGAAAATACGGTAACAGATTTGTGAATGGGGTAAAAAAAAAAAATCTATTTTTTTTTAACTGGTATTGCTGAAGTACATTTCATTGAACCTGGTTGTTACCACAAACAGAGTATAAACTTCCATGTGTTGTGTAGAAGAGTCAAAGCCCGACCTTAGCCCCAACAACTCGTACGTCCTGTATTTACCATTTATTCCAAGCCAAGACGTGCACCTACAGAGACACCCACTAAAGTCATACCAGCTTTCATCAGGACCCAGTTTACTCTAGAAATTACTTTGCTGCATTAAAAAGGCATATTACTGCTCATCACAATATTAAGAGCTTAGAAACGTAATAATCATCACAAATGAGGCTGCAAAGCAACACTTTGTTGGGATGGCAGCAGAACTTGACACATTTTATGGCCGTGTGTTTATAGTCATTTCAAAACTCACCATGCTGGCGAGAGCGAGCAGCGTCGTCTGGACCTGCGTCATGTTGCCGTTCTCAAACAGGTCGTTGGCTTCGAAGATATCGTGAGGCTTCAGGCCGTACGTTGTGATGGCTTTGATGAAGTTGGTCAGGTTCTCCAGCTAAGACCACACCAAATTCAACAACAGTGTTTATGCAGGGTTTACATGGGCTCTTAGCACACATACCTAGAGATAACGTGCAGTGAGTGTGCACAAGTTTGATCCAGTCTCATGATAGTCCGTTTACACTTAAAACCAACATGTCCTGTAATAGTTAGACCTTCTACTGTGGATGGGCTGGTGCAAAACGAAGCGTTTAGAGAACAGATGGTTAGTCATTAGATGCCAAGACTAACTGCACACAACAACAGCCCTCCCTTGTACCAACAGGCCGCACCCAGAGGGTTGAAAAGGAATTCAGCACCAGTTTACTCACCTGATGCCAGTTCAGTGCTGACTGGTTGATCTTTTTCACAGAGCCTGGCTTCAGTTTGTTAATAAGTCTGAAAAAAGGTGCATCAATTATTATTATTATTACTATTTTACATTCAAAATAATAAAAAAAATAATAAAAATGAGCTGCTTACTCGCACAGAATGACTCCACTTTTTAGACCTTTCTGGAAGTCGGGGCCAATGGGGCAGCCGGTGATGTCCTCGATCCAGACCCGAAGCTCATCTTCTTTCTGAGGGTCATACTTCTGTGCAATCTGATGGAAAAAGAAAGAAATCACGAGTTTCACAGGGTCCAAGCACAAACAGCCAGACGATCATCTAATTTTCACATTCAGAGAATAAAGCTCCGATAATGGTACATCTGTCCACTGTGACCTTTAACTGGTTAAGTTAAAGGTTTTATTTTAAAAACCGGTGAGGGCAACAAGGTTGTTGATGATTACAAGTCGTGTTATCATGGTCAGAAGTGACCTTCAGCTCTCCTTGAGCCTGCGAGCTGATTGTTGGAGAAGCTGGGAAACTTTTTTGTAAGCAAGTCTCCAAAGAGTCTTGAGAAACATTTGCAGTTTTCATTTTCCTTGAGCACGTCACAGAAGCTTGTGACCTTCTTCCTCAAAACCTGAGGATTTTTAAAAGATGTGGAAATTTTCTCACAACGGTCGTATGCTTGTCGAGGGCATCTCAAACTCCTCTCACGAGCTGCAGTCATTCTCCTTTTGGCAGGAAACGTAGGCCAATGCCCCCCTGAAAGTCCAGTTCTATTAAAACGACCACTGATTATAGTTAAAGGCACAGCATTGAAAGAGAGGGCACATCACCTGCTGTCTTTCAGGCCTGGGAAATGATAGTGGGAAGGTTTTTGTCAAACCAAAATGGTGTGATCTCGTGATAATGCAAGACCTTCACTGATCCATTATGGGGCAGCTGTGGCTGAGTGGACAGAGCAGTTGTGCTCCAATGGGAACGTTGGGAATTAAATTCCACCAGCAGTCAGATGTGAAGTGTCCCTGGGCAAGACATTGAACCCCTCACTACCGCTGATGTGTGTCCCATCGGTGTATGTGACAGGACTAGGGTGCAGTTTTGTGGCCGATCACAGATTTCTAAAACGTCTGACTTGACTATTCAGATAATGTTTGAGAAGAGACACTGTCCGGTGTTACAAGGTCGTCATGCACTTACAATTTTCCATTATTTTATAGTGAAAAACATACCGTTGAACAATATCCTAGAAACAATACAAACTTTGTTTTAACTGACCACGAGGTAGTGCTCTGAAATATGAAAGTAGTTCAGACAATTGTCGTTTAATAATAAAATTGTAAAAAAAAAAAAAAACACGGGTTCTCATGCAAGTATCGGATGATTTCCCAAAATTAAGGAAATCGGGGGCGATTCATCGGTGCACCTAGACAGGACACAGATTGTGTTGTAAAGCTCTTTGAGTATCTTGATTAAACAGAAAGGTGCTAGAAAAGTAGGATTAATCTTACAAACCATTTCCCATTATTGCTTGGAGTGCACAATTCACAGCAACTACCACACCACATGTAGATGAAGACCTTTAAGAGACAGAGTTGAAGCCATTTTATGCCTACTAGTGTCGAGCTGTACTGGCCATCTTAAATTGGGATGACCGTTAGTCCAGGTAGATTTACATCCAATTACTTTGACAATTTCAATCAAATCTGTCCGCTGGAGTTATTCTAGAAAAGCTACAGACGAACCCACTCGCACAAGATTAACATTTTTATCCCCTTTCACTTTAACAGTGGGAGTTGGTAAGTCCTGACCCTACTCCAGTAAAGGTAGGAGAACACAGGGTTGTTTCAATCCTGTCTGAGACACATCCAAAGCAAGCCTCTGGTCCTGATGGGCTCAAGGACCGAGTGCTGAAGGAGTGTGCAGCCCCGTCAGGTCATGTGGCAGCGCAGCTCCGTCAGCTGGTTTTCACATCAAGCTTTGTCCCCAGCGCATGGAAGGTATGTGTCTGAGACTCCGCTATAGACCAAGAACATTTTCTGTTACGTGTGAACGTCTTTTAAAGTGTTGAATCTTAAACTGGACCAAAATTTATTTATTTGTTTTTCCAAAGTTCACTCCAGTTGATGAAAACATGTGGGCAGCTGCCAAGGTGAGTGCAAAGCAACCTGAGACATCACTGTGGGCGTAAACGGGCAACAACACAATGAGCACGGCCAAATACAGTTCCAAAACCACACACACAAGCAGGCCGGGATTTTCCTAAATTTTCTAAACGGAGGCCTGACTCGCTGCTCGTACGTGCTCAGAACTCAATGAGGCGGCAGCTGAAAACTGCTCATTGTCGTCACCATCCATCACAGATGCAGCAGCGAGATCCCGACTCTACAGAGCAGCTTTTGTCTTATAAATAAAATATAACCAATTCCATCTATGGGACACTTTACCTTTGTACATCCAACAGTGCAACATTTCAAGAGTCTTAAAAACTAAAAAAAAAAACAAAAAAAAAAACTTCTACATCAGGGCCATAAAGCAAAAAAAGTTTTAATCCTTTTTTGAAGGAGTCTGCAGTTCCTTCAGGCGATCTGAGAGAATCCCACCCCAGAACAAAAGCTTAGATCTGGGAATTTGAAGATGGATGAGTTGTTAGAACGGACAGAACAAGTTCTGATGTGGAATGAGCAGCTCCTTGAGGAAGAGGAGGCACTGCCACATGGGAGCCAAAAGAAAAGTTGGGGTCAAACCAACAACAGCTGGTGACAACGAGGAGGGGAACGTCCTCCTGACCACAAATGGTTATGGCCGTTATGGGAGATGACTGGAGCTGATGTGCCCATCAGCATGGCCTCAGTTTTGGAGCTGTTCAGTTGGAGAAGGTTTTCGTTCATCCATGACCATCTCCTCCAGACAGATGGCAAGTGTGGAGGGAGGTGACAGGTGGTGTTCAGGATTAAGCAGATGGGTGACGGTCCGTTTGTATGTAAAGTTCAGTGTCATCGGCATAGCAGTGGAAGGATTTTATGGCGGCTGATGACGACCAAGAGGAAGCAGTGTTTTCCCTACCATTATCCAGAGGGCACCCCACCCATCAACAGAACAGAGCACCCCGCCTACCAAAGCAACGCAGCAACAACTTCCTCCAGACCCTTCAAGAGGAAAGAGATCAACTATGGGTCTGTAGTTCGTTAGGATTTCTGGGTCAAGGGTGTTTTTTCTCCCCAGGAGAGGTTTAATTATGGCAGTTTTCACTCAGAGATGCTGGAAAAGAACCAGAATGTAGAGACGTATTGATGATTGGTGATTAACAGACTGATTGTAAAAAACCACTGGCTTAACCAGAGTGGAGGGATGGGGTCAGGAGCACATGTAGTGGGCTTCATTTTCCTGACAAAGTCCAAAATCTCCCGCTGAGAGACGGGAACGAAAGAGCAAAGGGGCTGAGGGATCTCGAGTTGTGGCTCAGCCTGTTTAGATGAACTTGGAGCGTTGTGACAATTAAAAAGGAACGGGGAGAGACTTCCTGCTGGGTGAACCACCAGAGTCTCTGAAGCACAAAGAGTCAGTTCCTGGAAAAGGGTCAAGAGTGCGAGAGGCCGATTATTTAGATTCTCCTACTACGCAGTTTCTAATTAATAGGGGGTTTTAAAAATTAAGCCATGCTTAGAGCTGAACAAACATCATTAGTGCATGAGGCCATGTTGGATGAGTATTAATACTATATACACTGCACTTACTGGTAAGTCTGGTATGTGTAACCAGTCTAGTCAAAAGTAACAATCTAAAGTGGAGCATGGGTACTTTAAGTCCTCCGTCAGTGAAGGATGAAGTGTTGAATGTGCTGCATGCAGACTCTTTTAGCTAAACAAAACCACAAAGTAACGGACAGAAACTGGCAGCACTTCGCTCACAGCTGGATGTACTCTCAAGAAACTTCTACCCTCTAATTTGATTCTCTTCCTCCAGTTAGCCACATATTAAACACAACACTGGTTATTTGAGTTGCTCAGAGAATCCCAACGGATGTCATTTACAATGACGAGCTGAATTCAAGGAATTCAGCCCACAGTGCTGATCGCACAAACAAAAACCATCCAGCAGCTGAGCAACACGGAGCTCTGAGCCTAAACAGGTCAGCTAGTGCACGACAAACGGAAACGTGAGCGTAGGAGTCATCGAGTACTCCCACGTCCCCGCAGGAGGCAGCGTGGATCACATTTGATGCAGAGGCACACCCACAGGTGGTGCAGGACATTTAATTATATTTGGGAACACTGTAGCGCCAGGAGTTGCCTGAACTTTGCACCATCAAAACCATTAAGGAACTGAAACTGAAATGGCCCCATCCATCAAGTTTTTAGACACTATGACCTGAAGTTTTAATAGAAAACTTATTAGGAGTTTTGTTTAAGAGTTTAAACTTAAGGGAAAAAATGAATAAAAACAACCTTGTTGCTCACCTTAGGGGTTGAGAGGTTTCTTCTTATGTTTATAATTGGATTATGATGATCTACTCTTCATGGTTGAGAGTCTTGAATAAATGTGGTTTGCATTCAAATAAAGCTTCTTGGATTATTTCTCAGAGTGTTTATAATGTCTCACTGCTCTCACCTAGCTGAATGATGTGGTGTCGTCACTACAGCGAGGCGTGCGGTCCGCTAAGAAAAACTAAACGCCCCGATTTCCTTAATTTAGGGAAATCGCCCCATACTTGCATGAGAAACAGATTTTACAGGGTTTTTTGTTTTGTTTTAACAACTGTTTGAACTTCATTTATATTCCAGAGCACTACCTCATGGCCAGTTAAAACAAGTTTGATTTGTTTCTAGGATATTGTTGAAGGGTATGTTTTTCAATAAAATAAGATTGTAAAATTGAAGGTGCATCATGACCTTACAACACCCGACAGTGTCGCTTAACAAAATCTGAATTGGCAGGTCAGACGTTTCAGAGATCGACCAGAAAACTACAATTGATGCACTCCTAATAGAAGCTGAACAACCCTCAACGACCTGGTAATATTCAGATGACTGGCACGTTAAAGAGCACTGATCCTCATCTGCTGGTCTTCAAATGAATTAAAACTACATTGTGCCAAAGGTCAGCAGTGCATTACATCTCTCACATGGCAGGAAGTAGACTGATCCGCCTTTACTTTGAACTGTAAACACGACAAACTGAAAAAAGATCAAGACGGTGAAAACAAGAACCATTCCTTTTAGTGGACCGACAATGAAGTGGAACTACTTTGTGTCATCTTAAACTATAAATCAACAAAAGGTTGACCGAGTCGTTTCAATATTTGGACACAATGAACCATTTCAGGTGCAGCAAGGGACGGCTGGCCGAGTCACCATGTTTAAAGATTAGCTAAATCAATGTTGATCTTTTAAAATGAAATTTTCTGTAGTCTGTGTACTTTGTGCAAAATGTTTAACAGTGTTGGCAGTTCCATAGAGACTGAATCTTTTAGGTCTTAGAATATTTGGTGGTGTTTGCTCTGATGTATTGAAGACATCTGGCTGCTCCCCAGCCTCGTCGGTTCATTAAAGTCAAGAACACACAGGATCTGCCATAGTCCAGATTATTTTGATCGTGATGCACAGCTGGACCTCCTCTGTACTGAAACTCATCGTTTCTAGTTTTATCCAAGAGCCCAAACGTACGTCCAATAAATCTTTATTACTGTTAACTACATATTTTAACAAGCCTGATCTTCTCCTGCTACAATAAACCTGAGCTATTGATGGCGTCTGTTAGCAAAATATCCAACATCCCAATAGATTTTTCATGAAAGTCACAGGAAGAAATTGGATGAACATGCAGAACCTTGAGTCAACCCAAATCAAGATGGTCAAAAAAAAAAAAAAAAAAGTGACGTCAGCAAACAAACAAATTTAATCATTTTAAGATTAAATTGTAGGAGCTGGCTCAAACATACTCTGAGGGCCACATATTTTGTAACGTCTGAGATTATACAAATCCTTCCTCCCCATCCATTTCTTTTAAAGCACTTCATGTCCAACACATTAGCATAGATGACATGTTCTGTCATTCCTGTCTCAGCATTTCATCATGACCTCAGGAAATTGTGTAAACTTGTAAAAACAAGAACAAAAAAGGAGGAGGGGGTCGTCTTCCAAGTGCTTGGTGTTTGACAGAATGGGCTACGTCAGTTGAAAGGAAATACCAGGAGGACAGAAGCAGCAGGAGAAAGATTTACATGCTTTCTTCTCCCGGCCGAGGGAGGGGACCCCCTACCCCTCTGTGCGCACATCCATAAAAAGACAAATGGAAAAAACTAAAACTGAGTTAAAGAGGCCCTGAGAGGAGACAACCACAACTCAAACCATCATCTATCACTTGAAACTTTATCTTTACATTCCTTATACATGAAAAAGGAACAAACATCAGTCTTTGATCCCCGACATTCAAAGATCTCATGATGAGAAATGATGGCGTTGTAGCCATCTTGGTGAAACCAGCTGAAAACATTATGAGCAGTCTCAGGAGATGCTTCACACCGAGACGGTTGTGACCGTCTCACACCGAGTCTTAGCTCCACATCATAACCAGACCAGTTCAGAGCCATTTCTGTGTCGGCTAATGTAGAGGCTCTGTGGCAGCCATCTTGAGTGAGACAACCTCAAAAAGTTTATCAAGTGTAGCTACACGTCCAGCTAGGCCTGTCATGATTACACATTTTGCTGGGTGATCACTCAAATTACTGCGATAATAATATTGTTTGAAATTTGACAATAAAATCAGTAATTGTCAAATTTAAGAAGAAATATTGGCCAATTTTTGTGTAGTACCTTTTTTTGACCACTAGATGGCAGGATAAGACTGAACCGAAGGATGGATAGTGAGGGAGTGAGCGAGCAGCACGTCTCTAAGAAAAATGGGAGGAAGGCCCCTTGACGTGACACGGGCCGTCTCCTTTCTGTTTTTCGGATCTCAAAGTGGCAGACGCTCGGTGTGGTTTGAGCCCTTTAGCATAGCATTCGTCACACAAAGCTCTTAATACAACAATCAGTAAACAAGTTCAAGCTTTTTTATTTATTTATTTTAAACACACGAAGGCACGGGTTTCAACCATGAATTCTGGAACTTCGACAAGAAGTTGGTTAACTTTCATTTATCATGCGACTAATTGACTTCTTATCGCAGCAGGCCTACATCCATCATGAAGCCTTATGGGTCCGGAGATATTTTGCAAACAGACAAACAGCAACACTGTTGATAATTAATACCAAAGTGGAAAAAAATTAAGTCTTGCAGAATAAATAGTGCTTGTGAATGACTCGAGCATGACCCCATAAAATTTTAAAAATCACATATTTGGTAAGATGGGTTAAATTATAAACGTATTTATTTTCAGGTCAGTAGTCTGTGGCAGCCATGTTGAATTAGGCTGGCTTGAGGTAAACCCACGGATTATTTCCTAAAAGTGTCATTTTGTTTGTAAGCAGACGAACACAGGCAAGCATCACCTAGTTGCAGCAGTCTCAAAGACGCCTCTTGCCACAAGCAAAAGAAAGTCACCACATGATTGTGGTCACCATGTCTCCAGCACCCGCGGTGATTGAAGGTGGATGAAGAGATTTGGAGGGAGTGCCAAAACCAACACTGAGCTCTTAACAAGGCCCTGGAGCTTCGGGTCATCTGGGGCACCACCAAAAGTTGGTGACCACCTACTGCCCCCATGTAGCATTAGTAGAACCTCAACCATAAATAAGCACGTTTTTTCAGCAATTACATGTTATATATAAACCATAAATCGTATTCAAAACTTTCAAAAGTTAAAAAAATAAGAAACAAATCTTACCATCTTGTCCCTCAGAATAAGGTCAACTACCTAAAACCAATGTCTGCATCTCAGGAGGTTATATCATGTCTTAGAAATATAACTCGACACGTTTCAATAAGTTGTGGACTGACAAGTTTCTCACACTAATAAAGGCATGAAAAAGAATATAAGGAATAGTTTTGGATAATACTTTAGTAAAATAAAAACAGTGGATTATGTTAGGATTGTGGGAATTTTTTCTCAAAAGGACAAAAAAAAAAAAAAAAAGACTCACGTAAGGAGGTATCCAGGTACTGTACATCAGTCAACAATTTCTCAAGTCAAGTTAAGAAATAAAATAATTAAATCCTTTTAGGTTTTTTTTCCTGCCGCTTTTAATTTTGGTGTGCCACCCCTGAATCGTCAGTGGGCCCCACATGGCCCCCCACATTAGACCGTCCCTGGACGGGACTTTAACTGTGACCAAGGTAAAACCCGCTGGACTCTGAACAGCTGAACGCGTGGCGCTCACCCCACAGCAGCTTCATTAGTCATCTGATAACGAGGGGCACACGGCCGCTGAAAGAAAAAGTCCTGAAAAGAGGAAAAGCCTCAACGACGAAACTTCGTAGCTAAAAAAAGGGCAACGCCCAAAGTTTTAAAAACTTCCTTCACTCAAAGAACAGAGAATAATAATACTCCTGTGCGTACAACTCGAAGCTTCCTGTTTAAAGTTTCACCTTTTAAAATATAAAACCTGTAATTTACGTCTGTAATCTGTGTTCATCTCCGTTTAAACCTGGGCACGCAAGTCAAAATGGAGTCCAGGTGACTGCGCGGCTCGCGCCTCATGAAGATGTGGAGAAAAGTTCAACACTTTACTTTCATTTGTTGAATTTTAACGTTTCAACACGTACCTTGTTTTTCACTTCGGCTGATAATCCATAAGCGGGACCTTTGTTGAAGGAGGCCATTGTTGTCACTTCGATTTGTTTGCTCCCGGGGAGTCAAAGAAACTTCCAAATAGAAAACTGCGCTCAATTATCTCCGACTTTCTCTTCCAATGAGGCTCCGCACAGAAATAAATACTTCCTTTCTTTTCACCGCCGCCAATTAGAGCGCGCGCTCCCACTGCCAAAGCTGGGGTCAAGATAGTTCCCTGTCGTCGCAGCCCGTGTCGTTCAACGGTGCGACTCGAGCCTCGTGGAAAGACTTCCTCAAGGGAGAGTCAGGTTGTTTTTAAGATTTTCTGTCAAATTATCAATAATAGGCACCTCATCAGCCGTGGCAGTACTAACTGAGTACGGGCCATGAAGAAAAGGGCTCAGTCTTCCTTTAGGCTAAGCTAATTATACAAATAAGAGCCTTTTAAGTATTTTTTCAGAACCGATACATTCAGAAACATCAGCACCAGTGGCCGTGGGACCACCAGTGGCCGTGGGACCACCAGTGGCCGTGGGACCACCAGTGGCCGTGGGACCACCAGTGGCCGTGGGACCACCAGTGGCCGTGGGTGGGCATTGCTCAGCCCACAACCTAGAATCTCATGTTTATGAGGGGCTTCATAAATATTACTATAAGATGACGTTATAATTTTGTAATCATCATCATAATTGTAATCAAAATTGCAACTTAGCTTATCTCATTGTTCAGTGTGTAAAAAGGGCCTCTCTAAAGACACGAGCTTAAAGTTTACGCTTAGTACTGGACATTGCTGTCAGATGTAAAACCACAAGCGTGTGTGAATCATCTTGCTACTCTCTGTACTCTTTGATTTCCACTCTGTTAATCGATCTTTGGCTCCGCCCCCTCATGCTCTTCCTCTGTCGCGATTTATATCGAAAAGTCCTTATATGGAAGGAAACTTCCCAAATTCCTGCAGGGTGGGAGTGATCCACAGAACCCACCCTGCATACCAGACGCTCAGCGGACGAGACAAATTGTTGGACGAGCCGCAGCCAGAGGGGAAACTAAAGAAGTGCAGTCTGCCGAGATGACGTAATGTCGTTGGTCTTATCGCACTCAGCCTCTTGTGGTTAGCCAGGATTTGTAAAAGTTTTACTGCTGCGTGTAGAGGTATCACAGAGGCGGACTGACGCACACCAGGATGATTAGTTCTTCACCAACACTAGTGATGACTTAAATATTGAAACCAAACTGAACTCCAAACTCTCGTCCTTACGTTTTACTCCTCCTGACAAATGCTCAACCAGCTCAGAGTATGTGCTGTGGATGACTCTCAGCTACTACCACACCAAACTTCAGCTCAGCGTTCAATAGGGTCGGCACCACAAGAGAATCAGTTGTAGATGTACATCCAGTGATTATCTACTTAAAGTTTCATGGTTCACAAGATATTTTGCTAACGGTCTAAATCGTTGATGGCATAATTTTAATCTAATATATTGCGCAATCTGTTAGGGACCATAATATGTGCTGTGGGTCCGTATCAGCTAGTATTTATCTTGACTCCAAACAATGAGCTGCCGATGTTCAATAATAATCTGACCTGATGGACACATTGCCTAAGAACAGCTGTGCGTCTGTCTGAATGAGCCACAGCTGTTTGGCTGATGACATCATCCAGGTGTGCACATGATTCAGAGTCTGAGAACAAACAGGCTCCAGGGGAGTACGGTTAGTCATCCTCATAACTGTGATCCACATGCGTCAGCACACGCAAGGAGTGCTGCAGTTCTGACACCAGAGTCTGCGTTACTGGAGCTCCAGCCTCTCAGGGCCTGAAGTTCTAACGGAGGACACACGTTTGTCTCTGAATCTGTACGGTCAGCTGCTACGTGATAATGGTTCATCTTGTGTCTGTAGAGTATCTCTTGAACCAGTAGATGGATTTCATTAAAACTCTCTGAAGGTAAACACTGAACTGACGCCCTGAAAACTATCAGACATGGCTCCACAACTTGGGAACGATCTGCTTTCTAATCTTAAACAAGTTATTTACTTCCTGTTTGTAAATCTGGTTTAAAATACATTTGTTTTCACTGATCATTAACCCAGAGTGAGATGATTCTAACTTTTTTTTTTAACTGGTTTACCATAGTTGCTAACTATAATTATTATAGAAATATAACTATAATATTATTATTAATAATAAATTACATTCAAGATGGCTGCAACAACTCAACAAATATTAACAACAAAAAAAAAAAAAAAGCAAATAACTCAGTTAATGTGCAGATATTGAGAATTTGTTAAATGGACTGTACTTATGTAACTCCTTTCTATCAAAGCTCTTTACAACACAATCTGTGTCCACATTCATACAACACTCTACTAGATCTGTACAAATAATAATCAGAGGTTTATCACATTCATACTATCTATCAGATAGTGCGCCATGCGTTCAACATAATGGTACTTCCTCAAGTTATTTAATAGTCAACAATGGTGTACCACAAGGCTTAGTCTTAGGACCCACCCTCTTTACAATCTACATAGGTAATGTAGATCAGAGCATCCTTGATGCATCCTTACATTTCTATGCTGATGACAAAGTTGTTTATTGTCGAGCTAAAACAGTTGATAAGGCTTTCCAGCTTTTGAAATCCGCCTTTGACATCATCCAGTCAGATTTGTTCCGTCTCAAACTTGTCCTAAACGCTGATAAAACCAAAGAGATGCTTTTTGTCAAACAGGAAGTCGGTCTCAGCAGTTCTTCCTCTGATTTTATCCTCAAATGGTGTCCCCATTGAGTTTGTTGATTCCTGTAAATATTTGGGTATCTTGGTCGACTCACATCTCTCTTTTAAGCTCCATGTGGAAAACTT
>NC_056506.1:16578317-16594115 GCF_014905685.2 Nematolebias whitei | reverse complement strand
AACACTCAACAGACGTCTGGGGACAGAGGAGACCAGTTTCTCAAGTTTAGAAATAGGAATGCTCTCCCATTCATGTCTAATACAGGCCTCTAACTGTTCAATCGTCTTGGGCCTTCTTTGTCACACCTTCCTCTTTATGATGCACCAAATGTTCTCTATAGGTGAAAGATCTGGACTGCAGGCTGGCCATTTCAGTACCCGGATCCTTCTCCTACGTAGCCATGATGTTGTGATTGCTGCAGAATGTGGTCTGGCATTATCGTGTTGAAAAATGCAGGGTCTTCCCTGAAAGAGATGGCGTCTAGATGGGAGCATATGTTGTTCTAGAACCTGAACATAGTTCTCTGCATTAATGGTGCCTTTCCAGACATGCAAGCTGCCCATGCCACAAGCACTCATGCAACCCCATACCATCAGTGATGCAGGCTTCTGAACGGAGCGCTGATAACAACTTGGGCTGTCCTTGTCCTCTCTGGTCCGGATGACATGGCGTCCCAGTGTTCCATAAAGAACTTCAAATCGTGACTCATCTGACCACAGAACAGTCTTCCATTTTGCCACACTCTATTTTAAATGACCCCTGGCCCAGTGCAAATGTATGAGCTTGTGGAGCTTGCTTAGAAATGGCTTCCTCTTTGCACTGTAGAGTTTCAGCTGGCAACGGCGGATGGCACGGTGGATTGTGTTCACTGACAATGCTTTCTGGAAGTATTCCTGAGCCCATTCTGTTATTTCCTTGACAGTGGCATTCCTGTTTGAGGTGCAGTGACGTTTAAGGGCCCGGAGATCACGAGCATCCAGTAGAGTTTTACGGCCTTGACCCTTACGCACAGCAATTGTTCCAGATTCTATGAATCTTTTGATGATGTTATGCACGGTTGATGATGATAATTTAAAAGTCTTTGCTATTTTATGCTGGGTAACACCATTCTGGTATTGCTGCACTATCTTTCTGCGCAACAATGGTGGAATTGATGATCCTCTTACCATCTTGGCTTCTGAGAGACACTGACACTCTGAGAAGCTCTTTTTATACCCAATCATGTTGTCAATTGACCTAATTAGTGTTAATTGGTCTTCCAGATGTTCATTATATGCTCAATTTCCTTTTTCCAGCCACTTATTGCTACTTGTCCCAACTTTTTTGGGATTTGTTGACACTGAAATTTTGAATCAACATTTTCCTTTAAAATGTTACATTTAGTCAGATTAAACTTTTGATCTGTCATCTATGTTATATTACGAATAAAATATTGACATTTGCCATCTCCACATCATTGTATTCAGTTTTTATTCACAATTTGTTTAGTGTCCCAACTTTTTTGAAATCCGGTTTGTATATAATATATATAATATATATATATATAAAACAAATAATATATATATATAAAATATATAGGTATATATATATAGATATCTATATATATAAATATACCTATATATTATATATATAGTACATTTTATATATATATATTAAATGTATAATATATATATATATATTATAGGTATATTTATATATATACACATTTATCTATCTATCTATATATAGATATAGGTATCTATATATATATATAGATACCTATATCTATCTATATATATAGATACCTATATCTATCTATATATAGATACCTATATCTATCTATATATAGATACCTATATCTATCTATATATATTGATGGATAGATATATAGATATGTACAGTCTACTTAGCTCCTGAGCTAATATTTATGACATTAGCTCTAGAGCCAATAGCCTTTAGCCTTGAATTCCTGTGTTTCAGTCAAAAAGTTTTGCACTGCAAAATAATGGTGTTGTTCATAAGTGAAAAATGCAACAAATGTATAATTTTTAAAAGTAATTATGAGTTTTCAATAGTCACAAATAACAACCATCCATTATTTTTACCCACTTCTTCCTTTTCGGGTCACAGGGGTCACTGGTGCCCATGACATCAACTTTCAGTAGAACACAGGAATTAAAACATTAATGTCCACGAGCGTGTGTAGTCCGAGATCTCTGTAACACAAGAATGATCACGCAGAAACTTATTTTCAAGATTTGACCAAAACAGATGCAACTCAGTCATTTCTCGACTCCATGATATGCGTGCTCATCTGCACGTGCTCATCAGACTCATGCTGCACTTCCACGTAATGTTTTTATGCTATTGGTGCTTAGTGTATTTTTAGTTGTTGTTTTTCTTATACATTTTATTGTTGGATGTAACTGGGACCTTGTGCACATAATTCCGCTCCACCACATGTACCACGAGGTGCGAATGACAATAAAGCGTCTGACTCTGCTGCTCTAACCTACAGAAAGATGGCAGGTGATATGCATTCCTTTGAGGAACGCAGAACCTTTAGGTCTTTCAGATACTCCACACTTGATTCATGTCAAACAAAGTACAACTTCCAGCCTAGCATATTTGATGTAATGCATATCATCTGCCACCTTCATACTGGTTTGTCCTAGATTATGAAGATATTGGGCTTTTACTTGCATACGCCTACTGCAGCCAAATGAGCAACATGCGCCCCCTCATGGACAAACTGGGTAAGGACAACCACACAGAGTGCAGGGCGTCAAACTCAACGTTTCAAAATCAAGACCTTTGTTGTTTTTATTGAACACAACAGAACTTTAAAGGCCCCACTGTTCTACTGATAAAACTAAAGATGAAGATGATTTGATTTTCCAGTTTGCCGACGTTCAACCCCGAACACAAAGAGCTGGTGGAAACTCTACAGAAAAGGATTTTTAAAGCCGTTGTACATTTTTGTCCTTTTATTGCCAGCTGTGTTGTTGTGCAGCTTCACTTTTCCTCAGATCAACATTTACAAAAAGTCAACAGAACGATGCATAAACCAGGCTCGTATCAATTGTGGGATTTGGAATCGCACATAAAGTTACAGACAGGCATGTTTTATGTGGAAGCAAATCCAGATTTACTTTTTGTCTTTTTAAAAATTTTTTTTTTTTACCAAGGCACATTGGTAGAAAGAAAAGGAGTGGACAGTGGCTGCAAAAAGGCTCGTGTTGATGGAAGTCATGGGAGAAACGTGACGGAGACCACCGGGTTTAGGTGAAAATCTAATTTAGGTAGTTGCTCATCGTATAAATAAATCCCAGGAACTTCTCCTCGCAGCCTCCTTCTCGAGTTTAAAAACCGAAGCAAACGAATCTCCTGTGCCCAGAAATGTCTAAATATCTGAAATTACAAAGGCTGCTCAACACAAGAAGAAGAAAAAAGACTGCTGAGGAACTTTTATGAGCAGGACCTAAAGGCAGTGTCTCACTGAGCTGGTGAGCAGCATTCCTCACAGCGTCTCTGAAGAGTTCTTAATTTATTCACTTGGAGCTGCAGAGGAGTCTCCGACACTTTAAGGATCATCAGAGCTGGACTTTGACAGACATGGAAGCTCACCTGACTACAAACATGTCCACGTCTAAAAACCACTGATAAATTATTATGGAAACTGGTCCAGATTTCCAGAGTACTCCATCAGGTCACATCACAACCATGACAGTGGTAGCGTGGGCTGAGGCTGGTATAATGTGGGAGTACGTGGACAAAACCACGTCCAGAAATAAAAACAAGACGAGCTCATAAAATAGAACTAGCCTCATAGATCGCTGTTGCAAACAGAATTCAATAAGACAGAAAATGTCTATTTTCCCACCATTCTGCGTCCCCAGCAGCAGCCCAGTGAGACACTAACTGCATGTGCAAACACCACGTTTAGCTGTCCAACACATTTGTCCAGCTCAAACGCAACAACCACCTGAAGTGACGAGCTGTTCGATCCCATTTGTTCCCCTCCTGAACTGAATATTAAAATTGTAACGTGCATCAAATTATATTTTTGTAACCATTTAAAAACAGGTTCACGCTGAGAGTGGAGCCGGTGTGAACTGTAAAATAAAAACACTATAAAGTGAAACTTGGTGGAGAGTGGACTCTGGAATGTTAATAGCTCCTGAAATTTGAGATCAACATTAAAGACCAGGCTAATCGTTTTAGCGATGAGAATTAGGCAAATAAAATCGTAATGAACAGGAAAAAGTTTGTTTTTCTCAAAAAACTGGTTCAAATGACATCCAATACACAAACTGATCAAAAATAAATAGATGTATACATAAGAAACTTTTAATTTACTTCTATATCTCACATAAAGCCTCTTGTACCAGCCAAACATGTTCCAGTACTTTATATTCTGGACACGTTCTAAATTAACTATCAACAGCTTTTTGGGGACAAACATGGCGGACTGGGTCAGGCAGCGAACGCCCAGCCTTCCTACTCGCTTCAACTTCAGGTTGCAACAAATAAGCTCAAATGGAAACAGCGTTGGCTCAGTGTGCCTGAAACAGGAGCAGAACTACCGACCACCAAAAATGCACGTTGCAATCACATTTCAGGTTGTGAGAAATAATCCTGCCGTGTTTTTAAGCGTTCACTTATAACAGTGTAATTCTGCAACATGGGCCGCACTTCTTCTGTGGCTTTCAGTTAAAAAAAATAAAACCGAAACAGCCCTTGATATTACAACTCTTCTTTCAGTATTTATGCGTTTAATACCAAAGTCTCAGCAGATTATCACAGAGAGAGGCATAGGGAGGGGAGTTCAGCAGGCTGGGTTGCTGCCAAACTCACAGCGGACAAAGAAAATCACAACATATCTTGTCTCCGTTAGGAGACGCAGAAAGGAGTGGGAAAAACAAAAAAACAAATGAGAAAAAACACAACGGCAGCCTTTGCAAAGCCCTCAGTCTAGGCAAACATAGGGCAGGATGTTCAATCTGCTTTCATCCCCATGAGGGTCCAGTGCTATACACTCGGTCCAATCGTACCAGGTGCCCTTGGTATCATAACAACCGTTAACACCCGGCCAGTTCTGTGTGTGTATCCTGTCCAAGTCCTCATCTGTCACCTCCCGGCTCACGCCTGGTAAATCCCCTTTTGTTTTGTCCGTCTGCAAAACGTGCATTTTCCTCGTCTCCTTGGTCACTTGTTCTTCCTTTTTCAGATATTCGGACATAAAAAAGTGTGCACTAGGGGCCTGAACCCCTGAGGAGGTGAGCAAGTTGCTCTGAAGGTTCAAGTAGGACTGGATGATTTCGTTTCTAGATAGCTCCTTCCAGTTCGTCTGGTGGAAGGGGTTTGGGCTGGGACCTGGGGTTGAGGTTGTGGCAGTGGGCTGTTGGACAGGGATCTCAATTCTCTGCCTGAACTCTGCAGGATCTAGAGCAGGGGCGGTCTCCCCTTGAGAAGGTTCTTTATGCACCAAAGGTTTGATCTGACCTGTGACCGGGTCAAATGTTAGTCTGCGTTCTTTTAACCGCACAGGCTTAGTCAAATCTTCTAATTTCTGGCCGTCTAAGTTAACAGAGTAGTCTCTAGATCTGTACTTCCTTCTTTTATGCTCAGAGATTGGTACCACTGTCCCATCTGTGTCATCAGACACAGCCGCGCCCCCCTCAAACGTTGATCGTTGCATTTCCAAGTTCTGCTGCGAAAGAAAAAGGGAGGGGGAAACAGATGGGGAGTCCAGTGTTGCAGATATGTCTTGAGCCGGGCAATGCGAAGGGACTTCTGATGAATTAGAGTGTACTGTAGACCTATGAGAAGGAGGAGGCAGCTTCTCGCTGAGCGACGCTTGTCCTGGGGAGGACAAAGGCTGGGAGAAAAAGAGGGGAGAGTCTCTGGAAGATGGGCTTGGGATCGGCGTTCCTTTCGCTGCATATGCCGAAGAACGCTTGGATACAGAGTCTTGCTTCAAGCTCCTTGGACTGGAGGCGACACTGCGGGGACTCCTCGTTTGATAATAGCTCTCTCCTCCTTCATCCAGTTTAGCCTGTTGCTGCATCACTGCAACTTTAATCAAAGAGGAGGTGCTAGGTGGTTTGGCCATGCCGGGGGAACTGGGGCGAGGCTTGACAGCATTGACTGGAATTCTGTTGACTTTGTCGTTTTCAAGATGGTCTGTTCGAGATCTGTCTGGAGATGGGACCACCTCCTGGTCAGGCAGGACGTTTGGACTGCCTGCAATCCCATTGGTGGGTGGTGTGGCAACAGAATTATCATATGCTGACATCTTGGCCATCTTTTCCGGTAAACGCACCCCACTGTCCTTGTGCTCTGCCCGCCGCTTGCGGCTGCTTGATTTCTCAGCTTTAGGTGAATATGTGTTATGAACATCATTTCTGATTTTGACCTCAGGGACTCCTTTCCCTGATACGGAAATGTCCGGAGGAAACGACTCCGTTTTGCAGGGATGAGAACTGCCATTGGTAGATCCAGGGACGCTCGCAGACACAGCCGGCCCAGGTTCTATTAGCTTTTGCCAGTTTCTCAAAAGTTTCTTGGCACGTTTCCCAAGGTCTTCATCCTTGGTCTTCTTCCTTACATCATTAATTAATTTTCCAAGTCGTGTTTCCTGGAAAACAATGTGTGTGAGAGAGAAAATCAGCACCACTATACTATTTAAAGAAATAACTTATAAATCATAAATTCTTACCTCAAGAGCTTCTTTGGTAATGGGATACTTCTCAAGACAAGCAATTACTTCCAGTACAACCACCATATTGCATATCTGCAATAAAGGCAAGTAAACAGCTTGTATAACTTAAGTTTGTAGCAAAACTACTCAGTTCAGCCTATCCTGGAATATGCAACAACAAAAAAACAGGTGTACTCCCTGAATGATGAATGTAATCAATCTGGAAAAGACTGACAACTCGACAGGCCGATTTATCGGTGCACCCCTACCGACAACAATTTATATTCTCAACAGAGGAGAACAGTCCCTTGCACTAGGACGATAAATATAAAAATAATATTGGGATTTTTGATTCCTAACGAAGCACTTCGCTCTCAGACTGCAGGTTTACTTGCGGTTCCTAGAGTTTCTAAAAGTTGAACATAAGTAATAAAAATAAAGCTTCCCTCTTGTAAAACCAACTTCAAGTTTTTACCTTTCAGACGAAAACTTTTGTCTATTTTTAAGACTAGGCTTAAGGCTTTCTTTTAAATCAATCCTATGGGGTTTCCTCAGCTATCCCTTAGTTATGCTGCTACAGGCTTAGACTACTGGAGAACAAACTGAGCACACCTCACTCTGCTCCTCTCCATGTTCATGTGTGCAAACATTGCTGTTTTAACACGTTTTTCTTTTTTCACACTGAAACTACACCTGGACCAGACCTTCTGGGTTTGTCTCTTTTCTGTCCCCTCAAACCCAAGTGGGACTAGGCAGATGGCCTCTCATCCTGAACCTGGTTCTGCAGAAGGTTTCTTGTTAAAACTGAGTTATTCCTTTCTACTGTCTCCAGTGCTTTGATCACGATGGTGGTGATGAAGTGAAGATTTTATGCTGGCTTCCTTTGATAGATAACTTTCACTCATTAGCATTTCATAATGAATTGTATGTCAATGTGTTGCTCTATAATTCTAGAATTGTTCTAGACTTGCGCCGCTCGGGGTGGCTGCGTGTTGGAGCAGCTCTGTAACTTTCATTCTCTTATCATCACCTTTTTTCGGATGATTACTTCCTCTGGTATTGGATGCTGTGCAGCTGGAAGGATTTTTATAGAAACTTTTCTACCTTTGGGCATTTGTTATGATGCGTAACCATGGCGACAAAGTGTTTTTCTTTTAACAACCAGGAGCATCTGATTAACATATCAAAAGCTCAAATACATCAGCTACAGCCCCAAAGGAGTAGAAAAGGAGGCACCGTGGTTGAATTTCCATCAACCTGGCAGCTGTGCTCGAGTACCTGACCACCAAGATCATGGAGCTGGTGGGAAAGTCAGCTTTTGACAACGGGAGGACCAGGATCATCCCCCAACACCGTAAGCTGGCTGTCCGTGGTGACGAGGAGTTTGGCAGACTGCTGGGAGGGGTGACCATCGCTCAGGGAGGAATCTACCCAGCAGTCGGGCAGTTCTGCTACCCAGGAGGACCGAGAGGCCCACCAGATCTGACCGCAAGCTGGATCCAGGTGGATGGATCAGTATCTGTGGCCAGGTTCTTTAAATTCACTGCATGAGATCCTTCCTGCCCACAGCTCTGCATCTATAACAACTCTTGAACGAAACCAAGATGATGAGCTACGACAACACTTACTTTCCCTCTGGGATTAATAAAGTATTTTTGAACTGAATTGAATAAGAATTGCACAGACTTTATGCAGAGCTGAATTGCAGCCATGAATTGTACTTGTTTTTTTTTTTTCCTCTTATGAAGAGTCTTGAAATTATTTTTCTTGGAAATCTGTGTTGTCTAAAAACACTGAATTAAATTTAATTCAAAGACAGAACGACGATTTTGGAGCAACAACTCAAAGTAGCTGCGTATTTGAGAAAACATCCAAACTGGAGCGTGGCTTGTGAGCACATTTAGTCTACAAAGAGCTCTACCTTCAGTCATAATTCACTTCTCATCGATAGTGTTGGGCAGAGGTTCAGTGGACCTACCTGTATCAGCTGGTTGGCTGTGGCTACATTTCAACTTAACTTGAGAAGGACGGACCCGACTACTTCCTAAACCGTTGCTTAGCCATCGAGCTAATGCTTAATTTCGACTTATTATACTCTAAAATTGGTTGATTAAACAATACACAACTAAGCGCCGGCTATTTGGGAGAACTTACATATAAACTTAAACGCGAATGAGCATTCCTTGAGACAGTGAGTGGGTTGTGTTCCTTCGTATGTACGAAACCTGCTTTGGAGTTGAAGCTAGGTTAGCAGCTAACATGCTAACGGCAGACTCCTGTCTAATCGTGGCTAAGGGTTAGCTGAGCTAGCTTGTAGCTAGCTGTCAACTCCCATGAAGCTTTCTGTCACAGAGGCGCTCGACACGTCGGTGCAGACAACGCAGTTAGGTGTTTTCTTAAAACAACAACAACAACGAAACATTTAACTGGGAGATGGTGATTGAACCGCGACATCGAGTTACACCAGGGCGAAGATAAACAAGCTGCCGTTAGCTTTAGCATTGCTCACATTGCTCTGACTGTCAATGGCCTGCAGCAGCCGGTCCTTCATCTGCTGCGGGGTTGCTGGGACCGTTGTCATTGCCTGTTCGCTGCGATCCGGGGAGATGGAGGGAGGAATCCTCCAAAACGACAGCCGGGTGACAATGTTGTCTCAGAAGCCGATTCGGGAACACATCGGGCCACCGAACAGCATATTTTCTGTAGCATGCGCGGTAGACGACTCGGTTTATCTCACATGGAGTAGGAAATACCCTGCCTGACTTGGTTTCTGCCTGCTTCGGCGCTCCTCTAACTACCAGCTGCTGGATCTCTCAACGGCCTCCTACTGCATGCTGGGATAGCACGGCTGCGTCATCACGTCTGTACGTAACCAAGGAAACGTTGCGCCGCTGACCTGATGTGTACTGTGCTCAATACACCAGGTAGAAAAATCTAACAAAGTCAGGTCCTCTGGACAGATTCTTCTTTGTTGAAACATTTCGACTTCCTCAGTCTGAGGAGCTGCAATAAACTCAGTCTTATAAATAGCACCTTCTCATAGTGGATTAACCAGTTTATTGTTGACAGTCAGAACTAGCTGTGCACATGCTCAAGAAGGACCATCAGCCTAACAATGGATCATTAGCACACTGATGGCTGTTTACTACTCACAGAGGGCTGAGTGATACTAGCAATCACAGCATTGTAAGAGGGGGACAGTTGAACCCGGAGGCCTCCACCCCTGTTTAATGATGGACGGTTTCTTTTCACAAAGATGGCCTCCTTTACTCCTCTCTCATTAGTTATTGTGAAGTCCTGTGAGCTTCGTTAGCACTCAGAGCACGTGTTCACAGGGACTCTCAGGTACCACCACATCAAGTTTTAGCTCCACATCTACACTGTTGTGTTGTTAAATGTCAGTTATCTGTTGCACCCATCTTGAACTGGTGCAACGTTAACATTTGATTAGTTATAGATGTACTTTATTTATTGTTTTCTGGGAATTTCAATCAAATCTGTCCAGTTTGGATGTTTTCTAACAGGTGATGTTGATTCGAAGAGTTTACGACATAGTTTTAAACAAACTATGTGCTGGGCATGACTCGAAGGCAACGCTTAAGAACAGGTCTTGTAGGAATGTTTTAGTGCTTGGAGGAAAAGTTGGATTACTTCCACAACATATTTGAGCTTAACATTAGAAAATGTTGCTGTCTTGTAGCCATTTTTATGTTTGCTAGTTTTGTTTAGTTGTGGTGGCCATCTTGAAAGGTGCAGAGTTATAGATGCATTTATCCCCTTTTTGTTTGTGAGATTTCAATAAAATCTGTTCAGTAGTTTAAGAGATATGTTACTACTGACCACTCTGGGGCAGCTGTGGCTGTTGTCCTCCAATGCAAGAGTTGTGGGTTCGACTCCACCAGCAGTCACATGCTGAAGTGTCCCTGGGCAAGACACTGAACCCCTCGTTGGCTCCGATGTGTGTCCCATCAGTGTCTGAATGTGATAAAGCTCTGATTAGTCTTTGTAGAGATCTAGTAGAGTGCTGTATGAATGAGTTAATGAGGCACAGATTGTGTTGTAAAGAGCTTTGAGTGTTTTGATCAGATAGAAAGACATTATATAAGTACAGTCCATTTACCATCTTACTCTTTGTTGTCTTTATTCTCTGAACTCCTGGCAAAAAAATATGGATTACTGTATGTTCTTTCTATTGTTTTTGTTTTATGTCAAAATGAATCACACACATGCAACAAAACCATAATGTTTTCAGAATTAACAGATTTCAATCTGGTGGAAATGGAAGAAACTGCCCAATGACACGGCTCCACCCTGCAGAGCTGATCTGAGAACAGCATTAAGAGACATTTGCAGGCAGACTGATGAAGACTGATGAAGACTACTGGTTGTCATTAGTTAGCTCCTCACACACTTCAAGCTCTTATTAACTCCACACGTGGTGCATCAATTTACTGACGCCACAGGGTTTTCTCATGATTCCACCGTTGATTTTCTGAGGATTGCGTGTTTCCTTAATGTTTTCCTCTATTTGATCTAAAAAAAAAAACAATTATGATTGACTATAACAAATATATTTCTTTCTGATTTTATTGTTTCTTTGTTTTCTTTCCCATAAAAAGTGCCAGTACATCTGGAGCAGCCATTCTTTGTTCGTGTCTTTCCTGACCTCTCTAACTCCAGCCAGTAGAGACCGACAGCTGCTCATCTTTTTATTTATTATTTATTGTTCTGAGGGAGCGGTGGCACAGAGGCTAGAGAGGGTGGGCTTGTGATCGGAAGATTGCTGGTTCAACTCCCGATATCGACAACATCAAAATGTGAGTGAGAAAGGTGAAGCATCCACACCTGCCTCCACCCTCATTTGCTCCGCTCTGGGCTCTTGAGCAAGGCCCTTAACCCCCACCATCTGCTCCCCCGGGTGCCCTCGATGGCAGCTCCCTGCTCCACACAGAGGGCTGTGGTAGCTCGGTGTCTGTGGTTGTGTCAGGAAGAACTGTTCTAGAAATGTGCTGCTCGAGGTGGCTGCATGTTGGAGCAGCTCCTACTTTCATTCTGAGATTTTGCTTTTGGAAACTTTAATTCCTCTTTTTTCTGGATGTAAATTGCTTTCTCTGGTATCAGATAAGAAGAAGAAGGTAAGACCAGCTATATTGTACGGTCTGGAGACAGTGGCAACGACAAAAAGACAGGAGAAAGAACTGGAAGTGGCAGAAATGATGATGTTGAGGTTCTCCTTATGAGTGACAAGGATGGATAAGATTAGGAATGAGATCAGAGGTACAGCACAGGTGGAACAACTGAAATAAAGTTAGAGAGGCCAGACTGAGATGGTTTGGACATGTCCAGAGGAGGGACAGTGGGTATATTGGTAGAAGGATGTTAGAAATGCAGCTGCCAGGAAAAAGACAAAGAGGAGAAATATGGATGCAGTTAGAGAGGACATGGAGGAAGTTGGAGTGAGGACAGAGTGAGATGGAGGATGATGACTTGCTGTGGAGACCGCTGAAGAGGGAAAAGCCGAAAGAAGAAGAAGAAGCTTCCTCTGGTATCAGTTGCTGTGCAGCTGGAAGGATTTTTACACAAACATTTTTTACTTTTGGACATTTGTTATGATGCGTAACCATAACAACAAGGTGGTTTTCTACAACTGGGAGCAGTTGATTAACATCTCAAAGTTCAAATATTACCTCAACTACAGCCCCAAATCCCAAATGAGTTGAAAAGGAGGCTCCGTGGATGCATTCCCGTCTACCTGGAGGCGGTGCTCAAGTGCCTGACTGTCTGACCGCCAAGATCTTGGAGTTGGCGGGAAATGTGGCTCGTGAGAGCAGGAGGACCGAAATCGTCCCCCGGCACCTGCAGTTAAGTCTGCGGAGATGGAGGGCTCGACAGACCGCTGGGAGAAATGGCCATCGCTCGGGGAGGAGTTCTCCCCGGCATTCAGGCAGTCCTGCTGCCCAAGAGGATCAAGAGGTCTGCTGGGTCCGGATGGACGGATCGGCATCTGCAGCCAGATGTGTCGTAACCGAGGGGAACCCAGATTTGTATGAGACCCGGAACGAGACAGACTCAGGTGGAATACAAAAGAAACAGTGTTTATTTACAAGTGAAAAGACAACAGTTCTGGTACAGCTCCTCTGCAGCTCCTGGAGGAGGTAGAGGAGGACAGTCAGGACGAGGAAGAGTTCCAAATGGTTGAATGATTGTTTTCTGTGAATCTCTTACAGTTTGATCCAGAGGTGGGTTCCAATCCTCCGGGGAGCTCCAGAGAGAGAGTCCAGCGGCTGGCAGGGCAGGCACTGGCCGGATTAGAGGCACCAGGCAAAAAGGGATCCAGGCACAGGAGAGGTTGAACCAAGGAGGGACCCAAGGAGGTCTACAAACCAAGAACAGGTCACGAGGAGATCCAAGGAACCAAGAACAGGACACGAGGAGTCAGGAATCAAAGGATCACGAGAGGTCCTTTGAACAGGCCGAGGAATCAGGATAACTAGGAACAAGAGAACAAGGTTAGTACTGGAGAGACTAAGCCTAAAAGGCTTGAAGCACAACTACCATGGAAGGTGATATGCTCCCGCGAAGAGTAGCACTGGACTGCAGCCTTTTGTAGTAGGAGAGCCTCCTCAGTCTGATGGCCGTCAGGTGTGATTAATTAGCGGCCATCTTGGAGGAGGAGCTGCAGGCAGTGGTACTCTTACAAGATGGACAGCTACAGGAGATCCTTTCTGCCCAAAGCCATCAGCATCCATAACAACTCTAATGAAACCAGAATGAGCTACAACAACAATTAATTTCCCTTTGGGATTAATAAAGTATTTTTGAATTTGAATTGAATTGAAGAACATCCATCCATCTATTATCTTTTACCTGCTTCTTCCATTTTGGGGCACGGGGGTTGCCGGTGTCCATGTCCAGCAGTCGAATTGAAGAACATCCTGTGTCCAAACAATCACCAAGTCTTCGTGCGACTTACTTCGCTGTGGTGACCCCTGAAGAAGGGAGCAGCCGAAAGAAACAAAAGTACTCTGTTAATTCCCAATGATGAAATTAATTCTCTGCATTTTTCACATTGCACATGTGAAGCAGAGAGCTGCCATTTAAGGAGCTCGAGGTGCAGCTGCAGGGGTTAAGGGCCTTGCTCATGGGCCCGAGAGGAGCAAATGAGGGTGGAGGCTGGTGTGGGCATGTTACAATTTCCACCCTCATTGATGTTGTTGGTCTGGGGAGTTGAACCGGCGACCCTCCGATCACAGGCCCACCCTCTCTGACCTCTGCACCACCACTCCCTAATCTCCCACTCCACATCTAGAGGCTGGTTCTGGTTCCGCTGGAGGTTTCTTCCTGTTATAAAAGTAGTTTTCTCTTTCCACTGTCACCATTGTCCAGTTCAGGATGGGAGACTGCACAAAGTTCAGACGTGACACAATCTGCTGGCCTCCTCACATATAAAACTGTTACTCATGATCATTTCACCATGTATGTTCATGTTTGACTGTATTTTGACTTGAACTCCTCTTTTGTTTTGTTGTTCCCTGATATAACTTCTGATGCTTTATAAAAAAACTGGACTGAGTTCCCAAAGAGCTGTCAGCTCTCAACAGAACCAACAGTCAAAGAAAAAGGAACCGTTACTCAGTTCCTGTGTCGGGTTAGTTTGATAGATGACTTTGTATTTCCTAAGAATAAACTGTTCATCTTCTGTAGATGTTTTTCAGGTCTTACAACTCTTTCTTCCTCCAGGTTTAGTCCAGATTTATCAAAGAAAATCTTTATCAGGGCTTCAGAAAGCTGGATAACAATTACTCAAGAACATTTATTAAATAATTTAGTTTACTGTTCTATATTCATCTCCAACTTTATCAGTGCAATGCATTTATTGAGAGAAAGATGGAATGAAAGGGGCAGCACGGTGGCGCAACTGGTAGAGCTGCTGCCTCTCAGCGAGCAGGTCCCTGGTTCAAACCCTGGTCCAGGGTCCTTCTGGGTGGAGTTTGCATGTTCTCTCCGTGCATGCGTGGGTTTTCTCCGGGTACTCCGGTTTCCTCCCACAGACCAAAAACATGCATGTTAGACTGATTGGTAACTTTAAATTGTCCCTAGGTGTGAGTGAGAGAGTGAATGGTTGTTTGTCTCTATGTAGCCCTGTGATGGACTTGCGACCCGTCCAGGGTGTACCCCGCCTCTCGCACAGTGATTGCTGGATATGGGCACCAGCGACCCCCGTGACCCAAAAATGGAATAAACGGGTAAAGAAAATGGATGGATGGATGGATGGAATGAAAGGTTGTGAGTTTATAATGGTCATTTGTTATGACAGCTTTCTGCCACTAGATGGAGTCCTTCAGTTTTCAGAGTCTGTTGTGTCTGCAGGAACCGTCTGATCATCTGTCCATGATCTGCACAGACCTCATCCTGTCAGGGCTCGTAGAAAACTCTGTTTATTTCCAATGATCAACAGGCAACAGGGGAGATAGACCCGGGACAGGTCACAAGTCCACCCCAGACAGACAACAAACCAGAAGTGATCCTCACACTCAGGGCCAAACCACAATCTTCAGTGCACCCAACACACATCGTTTTGTATCGTGGCAGAAAACCAAAGGATTCATGGATAATGTGTAAACACCACACAGAAAGGCCCTCACCAAGTTTCAAACAGGACCTTCTTGTTGAGGGACAACTCAATCAGATGATGTTCATCTGAGATCATCTTCACCTCATTCCAAAACTTGCTAATGAGCAAGAGCTGAGGTGTGTCTGTCACAAATCCAGTCAGACACACAGTGAAATTACTGTCAAATATCTTGAAGCTTCTTCACTGCTGCTCCTCTTCAGGGTCTCCACAGAGAGTCATCCTCCACCTCACTCCAACTACCTCCATGTCCTCTCTACCTCCATCCACATATCTCCTCTTTGTCTTGAAGATCCTCAAACAGCTCGACCACCCCAGACGTCTCTCCTTGCTGCCATCAGGCAGGAGCTTCTGCTGCCTGAAGGTGGACACTGAGAAGAAGAGGAGTTTCTTTTCTCAGATCATCTGCCTGTTGAACACTAAAATAAATAAAATACAAACGTTACAGACCCACGACTGGAATGCAGTAATTTTGCACATTTTAAGTGTAAAGTTTTATCAAAACTTTGATCATGGAACAGTTTCATCATGTCCGTTTTGATTATTTGTCTTTTTAATCTGAGTGTTCTCTTTTGGTGAGTTTTATATTCAGGCACAACACATTTCTCTGCTATACCGTATATGATTGTGCATGTGACAAACAAAGTGTATCTTACATACCCA
>NC_056506.1:16565029-16578307 GCF_014905685.2 Nematolebias whitei | reverse complement strand
CCATCTCAGACTGGTCTCTAACTTTATCTCCCAGTTGTTCCACCTGTGCTGCATCTAGTTTTGAAGTAAAAGCTCTTACATATGTTAACATTTATTTTGTATACTGTAGTAGGTGTGGACTGATGGAGACGGAAGAGTGATACTTTTTCCTCACCTTACATTTATATTTATATTTACTCTCTTTAAAATGGGGCACCAGCGTATTGCCCAAGAACAAGTTATTTAATTCCAGAGCTCAAAAACTAAAGTGGAATTTGTTAATTATTAACTCTTGACCATAACAAAGGAGGAGACCAAATTTGTATTTTGAAATTTTATTACAAAAATAATAAAAACAAATTAAAAATCACAAAATGAAGAATAAGAACTTGCAGAAACTAGTTTGACGTGGTATAAGTTATTAAAAATCAACGATTTAACAATCTAATATAGAACAATGACCACTTAGTCAAGAATTAATTCTCATTTATCTTCAACAGATTCAAGGCCAGTCCAGAAAATCATTGAATCACAACAAATGGTATTCAAGAAAGGAAGGTGGTGTAGCAGGAACACACTGGTAACCATCAGGGACTCCAGCTTGAAGAACAGAGGGGTTTGGTGTCTGATGGCACCTCCTGAACCAGTGAAGATCTGGGAGAGAGTTGTGGAAGCAAGACTTGGACGAGAGGTGACTGAGCAGCAGTATGCTTCATGCCAAGAAAGAGCTCCACAGACGCCATCTTTACTTTGAGGAAGCTGATGGAGAAGTACAGAGAGGGTCAGAAAGAACTCCATTGTGTTTTCGTGGATTTAAAAGACATATGACAGAGTGCGGAGGGAGGAGGTGTGGTGTTGCATGAGGATGATGCAATCTGGCGTTTAATGTTGAACCCAAGTGCAGGCAGAGGCACGAGGATTCAGGAGTAAAACTCAGTAATGATTTATGAAACAAAAACAGCCCTGTGATGGACTTGCGACCCGTCCAGGGTGTACCCCGCCCCTCGCACTGTGATTGCCGGATATGGGCACCGGTGACCCCCGTGACCCAAAATGGAAGAAGCGGGTACTGTAAAAGATAATGGATGGATAAACAAAAACAAACTGCTGATGGGGCAGCAACAACTTACATATGAGAAAACAGGAGAAGAGCAGACCACGGACACCATGGAAGGAGCAGTGAGCGTTTGGTAGGATAATGCCCAGATCCCAAGGGAGTGAAAACACATGGAATAAATACTGAAGACGAAAGAGACGAGTGAGAAACGCCTGCAGTGATTAAGAATGGGGACAGGTGTGTGCAGGAGGACAAGGAGAAGAAAAACACAGGGAGGTGCAGACAGATAATCATCTCAGAGGAAATCTGGAATGACAGAAGTATGTTATACTGGTACAGGACATGTATGAGGACAGCAGGATATGTAGGACAGTGGTGAGATGTGCTGTAGAAGTAACAGATAGCTTCAAAGTTGAGGTGGGAGTGCATCAAGGATCTGCTCTGAGCCCCTTCTTGTTTGCTCTGGTGATGGACCGACTAACAGATCAGAGTCAGAGTCAGAGTTTCTTTAATGTCATTCGCACCTCATGTGGTACATGTGGTGGAGCGAAATTATGTACACAAGGTCCCAGTTACATCCAACAATAAAATGTCTAAGAAAAACAGTAATAACATCTAAGATATGAACTAAGAAAAACATCAACTAAATATACACTAAGCACTCATAACATAAAACATTGAACATCAGCACAAACATGAACATGAGTCTGTGAGCAGATGTGCACGCATGAACACATCAACATTGAAACAGATCAGCAGCAACATGAAACAGATCAGCAGCAACATGATATGGTTTTTCACAGTGATTATTCTAGTTAGAGATTCATGAGTCTAACAGCCTCAGGGTAGAAGCTGTTCCTCAGTCTAGTGGTTCTACACTTAATGCTCCTTAACCTCCTTCCTGAGGGGAGTGGGGCAAAAAGTGTGTGTGCTGGGTGAGTGGGGTCCTTCATGATGCAGGTGGCTCTCTTCCTGCATCTGGAGGTGTAGATGTCTGTGACGGTGGGGAGGTTGATTCTGACAGATTTCTGTGCAGCCTTCACCACTCTCTGCAAAGCTTTTCTTTCTGCGGCTGTGCAGCCTCCATGCCACACGTTGATGCTGGAGCACAGGATGCTCTCCAATGCACACCTGTAGAAGGAGGTGAGGACTGAGCTTCCCAGACCAGCGCGCCTCAGCCGTCTGAGGAAGTAGAGTCTCTGATGAGCTTTCTTGATCAGGCTGGTGGTGTTGTTGCTCCAGCTGAGGTTGTCATTCATGTGTACACCCAAGTACTTGTAGCTGGAGACCACTTCCACCGCAGATCCTCTTATGTTCAGGGGGGTGTAGGTGTTTTTGTTCCTTCTGAAGTCCACAATCATCTCCTTTGTCTTCTTCACATTGATGTGAAGGTTATTCTCTTTGCACCAGCTCTCCAGGTGTTCCACCTCTTGCCTGAAGCTGGACTCATCATTGTTTGTGATGCATCCCACCACCGCTGTATCATCTGCAAACTTTACAATGTGACAGCCTGGATGGGTAGCTGCACAATCATACGTGAGCAGAGTAAACAGGAGGGGGCTCAACACACATCCCTGAGGAGAGCCAGTGCTGAGGGTTATGGTGGAGGAGGAGAAGTTGTGGATCCTCAATAACTGTGGTCTGTTTGTTAAAAAGTCTAGTACCCAGTTGCAAATGGAGGGGCTTAGTCCTAGTGTGGATAGTTTGTCCATCAGGGTTTGGGGGATCATGGTGTTGAAGGCGGATGTGAAGTCCTCAAAGAGCATACGGACGTAAGAGTTTTTCTGCTCCAGGTGGGTGAGCGCAGTGTGGACCACAGAGGAGATGGCATCCTCTGTTGATCGGTTCTCACGGTATGCATACTGGTGAGGGTCCTCGTTGATGTTGATGGTTGTTTTGATGCGAGTCATGACCAGTTTTTCAAAGCATTTAGCGACTATCGGGGTGAGGGCCACTGGCCGATAGTCATTCAGACCAGTCACTGTAGAGCTTTTTGGGACTGGGATGATGGTGGCAGTCTTCAGGCAGGTGGGAACTATCTCCAGGGTAAATGAGGTGTTAAAGATGTCTGCCAGCACCTCACAGAGCTGATCAGCACATTCCTTCAACACTTTTCCGGGGATGTTGTCTGGGCCAGTTGCCTTGTGCAGATTAATCCTCCTGAAGGTACTCCTTACTTCTGCTGAGGTCACGCTGAGATGCTCTTCATCCGGTGGTGAGGTGAGTCTGGTGCTGGGTGGTCTGTTCGGGTCTTCAAAGCGTGCATAGAACTTGTTGAGGGCATCAGGCAGAGATGGGTCTTTGGGGCATTGTTCGCTCCTTCCTTTATAATCTGTTATGCACTTAATGCCCCTCCACATGCTCCGAGGGTCTTGTGAGATGAATTGACCCTCGATCCTCTTTGCATATGCGCCCTTGGCGCTCTTAATACCAGCAACCAGCTCTTTTCTTGTCCTACTCAGCTCCTCTGAGTTTCCAGACCTGAAGGCAGTGTTCCTGGCTTCCAGCAGGGTACGCACCTCTGCATTCAGCCAAGGTTTTCTATTTGGGTAGCTTTTAACATTTCTGATAGTGGAGACGGTGTCAGTACATGTACTAATGTAACCCAGAACTGAGGATGTGTATTGGTCAAGATCAAGCGAACCTCCATTTTCAGCAGCTTCTCTGAAAACCTGCCAGTCTGTTCGGTCAAAACAATCTCTCAGTATGGGGCCACTGTCCTGGATCCAGCATTTAACTTTCTTTTGTACCGGTCTGGAGCGTCTCAGCGGGGGCATGTAAGCAGGAGCCAGGAAGATTGAGATGTAGTCTGACAGTCCTAGGTGGGGGCGGGGTTCAGCTTTGTATGCATCTTTTACGTTCGTGTAAATACGATCCAACGTGTGGTCTCCACGTGTTGGAATCGCCACATGTTGATAAAAGCTTGGGAGACAGTCCTTTAGATTCACGTGGTTAAAATCTCCGGCTACCATGTAAAGAGCCTCGGGGTGTTTGTTCTGCAGCGAGCTGATGATATCATGAAGCAAATGTGGCAAAAGGTTGAAAAGTTCAAGGGGGCCGAATACTTTCGCAAGGCACTGTATATAGGTGTTTTAAATCCTTCCCACACTCTTGCAATATTCTAAACAATGTTTCTAAACTAAACACTCTAAAAGAGCACAGCATGTCATGAAATCAGCTTTCTGCCTCCGCTGCTCTCTCCCAGTGCTCTCGGCCATGCCCACTTCTCCGCTGCAGAGCAGAGATCAGCTGATCAGCTGCAGGAGGAAACTTCTCCCACAGCTGTGGGCTGCACACAGGTGCTAAATCATTTAAAATAATTTATTTTAAATAAAAATTCCATTCCGATACTGCGGCTCATCCATCAATCAGCCAGTTGTATGTCATGTCCAATCTTACTTTGAAAAACCGCAATAGAGCGAGTCAGCAAAAAACAGACCGCAAATTAGCAAGGGACTACTGTACTCACATTTCTTGTTCAATTCCAGTCCAGAAAACCACTCATCTCGAAAATGACAAATATTCACTACTGCAATCTCTGTGACGGGAAGCTGACTTGAATTTAAATATGGATTTTTTTTTCTTCTTCTTTTGTTGATTTCTGTTTAGTTTTGTCAAGCATTTATTTTCAGTTGTTTTCTGTATGAGCTTATCCAAAGATGAATAATTTAGTTTTATTTTTCTGTTTGATGTCAGTGAGTGGAGAGTCTCCGCCCAGCCTGCCTAAGGAGCTGACGAGCTCACTGTCCACAGATGTCAGCTTCGATGTGGACTCTCAGTTTCCACTGGACGACCTAAACCTTGACCCCCTGACCCTCGACGGCCTGACCATGCTGAACGACCCCGACATGATCCTCGCCGACCCTGCTACAGAGGACGCATTTCGCCTCGACCGGCTGTAACCAGAGTCGGCACCTCCTTGCACACAAGAAAAAGCCAGAGTGAGCAGTTCAGTCACACATCAGTCACACTCCTTAAGAGAACTTTTATTAGACTTCTTCATCAGAAGATGTCTGGAAACATCGTGAAGACCGGAGCTTCTCTTTTCTGCTACATAACATGGTATGGAATGAACAGTTCTGTTTCTCCTTTTGCAATTTGCAAACCCAGTTTTGATTTCTTATAATCCTATTTTGTTGTTTAATGACGTTCAAGGAGTACAGCGATAACCTGGAGTTGTATTCTTTATCAGTATTTAAGTACAGGAAAGTATTATTCATACAGTAAAGTATATCTGCAGCAAATCACCTGCCTACTCACAAATGGTAAATGGACTGTACTTATATAGCGCCTTTCTATCTAATCAAGATACTCAAAGCTCTTTACAACACAATCTGTGCCTCATTTACCCATTCATACATCACTCTACTAGAACTCTACAAAGATAATTGAACAAATCATTCTAAAGAGACTAATCAGAGCTTTATCACATTCATACACTGATGGGACACACATCAGAGGCTATGAGGGGTTCAGTGTCTTGCCCAGGGACACTTCGGCATGTGACTGCTGGGGGATTCGAACCCCCAACTCTCGCATTGGAGGACGACTGCTCTAACCACTCAGACACAGCCGCCCAAAGAGCAGACAGAAGAGCCAGAAGAAACGTGGGAAATGATAACTGTTCTTAGTTTGATCAATATTATTTGCCATTCTCTGCACTGTTTGTCATATGCCATATGAAACAGAAAGTTATTATTTTGCAGCCTATTGTTTTGAGGGGTTTGTATATTTTAGTTTGATCAGAGAGTAAAGAAGTCATCCGTTATGCATGAAATCATAAATCACTGTGGATACTTGTTTTGCCTTAAAACAAATCACTTTCATTTCTTTTGCTAATATAAATATGTACATGATGAGGGGAAATATGAATTATCAAGTCATTTTTAATAAGTTGCACGTTGCTCGGGACTCTTGTGTTTTCTCTGCCACAGTTAGTTTTGTGTCAAACCTCTAAGGTTAATGTTAGTTGGATCTTGTTTTGTATTTCATGATATCTATGCAAAACTGCAGCGATTAACGGAGCTGTGATATAAAAGATGCAGCCAACCATCATAGAACAACACTCAGCAATGTGCAGTATTCTTATATGCACAGTGATGTTTTAAAAACTAGCTTTTCTTTGACTGGTTTAATGCTTGAAGAAGAGTGAGGTCCAGATTCATTAACAGTTTGTGCAATGTTGGATGTGTGCTAATTTACAAAAGGCCTTGCAACATGAGCGTTGCACCTCCAGCTTGGCACAGAATCTCTCTGCATCACTGTGTGAGACTCTGACTCGGTTTGATAAAAAATCTGTTGCACAATTATTTTTTTTTATGTGTTCAAAACTGTAGCACATCTGTGCAACTTGATGTAAGAAGGTTTAAAACCTTGTGAACATTTCAGGATATTGTGGAGACTCTCAGAGGCTGTTCACAGCCCAGTGAGGTACCACCAAAAGCATCTGATTTTCAGAGTTCCCTGCTGTTTACAACATGCATCAGATGTTTACTGCCTCCTGAGAGCTTGGGATATTTGCGTCACTTAAGAAAAATGTGAGGAATTTAAGCAATTTTCTACATTGTTCCCTCCACAAGAAAGTGCAGGGACATCAGGAAAACAATATTACCGTAATGTCCAGACTATTGAGCACGCCTGAATATAAGCCGCACCCACTAACTTTAAAAAGAAAAAAACATTTTGTTTTTCTTAGGAGAAAAACTGCATCTGAACACTATAGGCTGCACTTGTGTATAAGCCACAGGTGTCCACGTTGTAACATGAGATATTTACACAGAAAGATTTTTAAAGTTTTAATTAAAAACATATTGGTAACATACACAAATACGTACAGTAAATGTTTTTTCTGAACAGTGCCTGTAACATGGCTGGTTAAAAAATAAAAATACCGGTACAGTGTCACAAAGGGCTTGGTGCTGGTGAACCCAGTGGTGCAGGTAGGCAGGCAAGGACTCAAGATGTATATATAAAATAAATAATTTATTAACAAAACAAAGAGCTGACAGGGCAGCAAAACAAACAGAATAATCAGGATGTACTTACAAAACAGACAGATCATCACCAGTGAACAAAAGACAATACCAGGATGAGGGGTAAGAGAAACACACACAGGCTTAAATACAGGAAACACCAATAGACAAAGTGAAGGCACCTGTGAGTAATCACAGATGCCAAAGAAAGAGATCGAGGATGCAAGACATAAACACGACACAAGATGGAGCTAGATACTAAAGAAACACAAACCCTATAATGATAGAAACAGAGGATCAGGGGAACACAGACATAAACACAACACCAGATGGGGCTAGACAGCAGGGGAAAAAACACAACTCATACATACAGTAGCCTGCCAGGAATTCAGAATTGAACAGCCTCAGAAAAACTTCATCGCACATGCCCTCAGTCTCTCTTCCGTTGTCGTTTTCAACGTCACTTCGTCTCAAAGCAAATTTGTGCTGTCCTCTTCATCACACAGCAGCCTTTCGAAACCCGTTGATGATAGTGGATTTTTTTTTACCCTGCTCCACTGTCAGAATCCACTGATAGACTTGAGCAAAAGTTCATCTTCGCATGCGGCCAGTTTTGGTAAGCGATTTCTTGCCGCCAATCATCCAAGCCTCCACCGACCTTGTAGTGCCACTTTAAATGCACGATTCACACTTATGTTGAGTAGCTACAAATACTTTGTTGTGTACCCAGAGATCACGTGTTTCACATAATCAGGAGATGTGTTTTGGGCAGTTATGTGAGAGCTCGAGTGTGACGAGGCTAAATGTTTTGGCTGCATGAAGCTCGTTAGTCCATCCCCCGCAAAAAAGCCATAAATTAGCTGCAGCATTGTTCAAAGTGTGTGACAAAAGTAGCGGCTTATAGTCCGGAAATTACGGTAATTCTCTCTTCTTGTGAAGAGTGTCAGACAGTATTGTATCTACAAAGAAATTGTTCAAAATACGAGTGAAATTATACATAGTATATAACTGGAGCCGTTTGCTTTGGGAATTAGACAGAGCTGCTAAAAGTGCTGACTAAATCTGGGTCTGGGTGTGGTGGACGGGGGGGGGGGGGGGGGGGTCTTAGATGAGACCTTGGAATACTTCACCCAGACAATTCTTCCAGACCATTACCTGCATCTTTATTAGAACAGCATTGTTTAAGTAATGAGAATGTATTAACTTCAGTTGTAAGGTCGCCATTTAGTGACTCGTCACATTTCATGTTGGTGTTTACACCAAATATCTTTGACCTGCTGTTTTATTCTCCCTGCAAAGCGGAGCTGTCCCAGTTTCATGTTTTTGTTTGGTCCATGGCACTGCAGGGGTGATGAGGTTCCTCTGCGTTTAGTTTGTGTGTGTTGGGATGAATGATTCCTCTGAATCGCCTCATCAATACGTTGTGTATCTTGTTTTTGCACTCTAAGCTTTTCGTCTAAACTGAGTGGGAACGTTTCTATACCTGTGACTGTTACGTCTTGCACCTGTTGTCCTGTCTTTGTTAAAACTTGCCTTGTACAGGGAAAAATAATCATTTACTAAAAGCTAAAATAAAGTTGTTGTTTTTTAACAAAAGCTCTACTCAGATACTATATTAATGTTAGGTTTAGATTGTATTGAATGTTGCAGTCCAAGCCGTCTTCCTGCCTTTGACAGAGGATTGAAGTAAAACTGCTAACAAACATTACAGCGTATTTTTAATTGAACTTCAATTTGTAAAATAAACATATTTCTAAGATGATTATAAGTGCACAAATTAATATGCCTTTGGTATTGTCCAGGTCAGTACTCGGTGTCAGCCTGCAGTTAATGTCTTCTGCTCTAACGTTGGAATTACATCTTCTTAAAAATCTTGATGACATTTATATTTATATATATATAATTATTCACAAAATATTGCATTATTACATACATTTAGATACTTTCTCCCTAAATGACTCTGACCTTTGCTACACAAAATAAATGATAGTCTTCATCATCTATTGGCCAAATAATTTTAAACTATCTGCAAACTCATTGTATTGGTTAGTATTGATTTGTGATAGAGATATTAAAAGTGCATTTCACTAATGCAGGACTTGATATGACATTGTTCGAGAGGATCATTGACTTTTATTTGTTCTAAAATCATCTCCCACAGAGTTTTAACTTCAGGTCCTCTCATGATGAGAGGACACAGACTTTAGTCACATCATTTGTCATGTCCTTCAGTATTGTGAGATCAGTTAGCGGTTAGTGAGGGTGAGCCTCAGCTAATGCTACAGACTCCAGCTGTTTCACTACATTTAATTAACTTAGACTTTTGTTTTGGCTTAGGCCAATTTGCCATGGCAGCCATCTTTAATTGGACTGACTTCAAAAGTTAATCTCTTGTAGATGTACGTCTAACAAATACTTCCTGATATTTTATTAAGGGTGCAGCAGCGGTTAGAGCTGTTATCGCACAGTGAGAGTGTCACAGGTTCGCCCCCCAGTCTTTCGGGGTGCAGTTTGCATGTTCTCTTTGTGCGTGCAGTTTTCTCTGGGTACCCCGGTTTCCTCCCACAAACCAACAACATGCACATTAGGCTAATTGGTAACTCTAAACTAGCATTAATCATGAGTGGACGTTTGTCTGTGTGTGTGTGTCCCTGTGATGGACATGCGACCTGTCCAGGGTGTCCCTGTGATGGACATGAGACCTGTCCAGGGTGTCCCTGTGATGGACACGCGACCTGTCCAGGGTGTCCCTGTGATGGACACGCGACCTGTCCAGGGTGTCCCTGTGATGGACATGAGACCTGTCCAGGGTGTTCCCCACCTCTCACACAGTGATGTCTGGAGATAGACACCAGCAACCCACCACCTGGAATTAAAAAGTGGGTAAAGAAAATGGGAGTATAGATGAAGTTTCATTCAAATCTGTCTAGTGGTTCATGAGATATTTTGCTAACAGACACTAACAATGTCCAAGTTTTAAGTAAAGATGTGCTCACAGTATGGGTTGAGAATTACTTTTAGCTGCTACCACACCAAATTTTAGCCTCACATCTATAAATCTGAGTTTAACCAAGATCAGTTGGCTGTGGTGGCCATCTTGAAAATGATTGGCTGCAACAGTCAGTTCTAGAGCTTCTTCCAGTGATTATTCTCTGAAAGAAGCTCTAGTGAAATCATTCCAGTTAGGGATGCACGATATTATCGGCATTATATCGGTATCGGCCGATATTAGCGATTAAGTTAAATATCGGACATCGGACATCCCATAAAAAAACTTACCGATATAAAAGACCTCTGTTTTAAGTTAATTTTTAATTTAAGAAACTGTGAAGTATATCTATTAATGCACTACTACTCATCCGCTTTTCACTTGTTGCTTGTGAACAGGTTGAGTTTAGATTTGTGAAGTTACAAATTTGCACAGTTCGAGTGTTGTCATTGTGTTAGAGAGTAAATGTCATGAAACATTAAACATAATCCAAGTTGAAGTGTTGCATCATTTTCAGTCTCTTTTTGTCATCTGCATCTGGTAGCAGCTCAAACTGACAAAGACCGTGCAGAATAATGTTTTAATCCCACAGCAGAGAAAGCTGTGTAGTCTCTGCAAGTAGGTCTAAGAAAAAAAATATCAGTATTGGTATTGGTTATCGACCAAATAAGTTTTAACATATCGGCCAAAACTCCAATATTGTGCATCCCTAATTCCAGTGGTTCGCAAGATATTTTGCTAACAGACGCAATCGCCTTTTTCAGCCTGGGCAGTGTCTGATATAAAAAAAAAACACTTTCCTAGGTCAGATCTTTGTTTTTGCACTAATTACGTTGCAACATTATAAGCTCTGTGTGTGTGAAGAAGCTCATGGTGCAGCATCCATCCATCCATTCATCCATCCATCCATCCATCCATCATCTTTACCAGCTTCTTTCTTTTTGGGTCACTGGTGCCCATGTCCAGCAGTCACTGTGTGAGGGGCGGGGGACACCCTGGACAGGTCTCCAGTCCATCACAGGGACACATAGAGACAAACAAGACAAACAACCATTCACTCCATGCACTAAGATCTTGGATCTGGTGGCCCCACTAAGTCAGGAAACCAAGGAGAGCCCAGTACCCATGGATGAATGAGACCACCAGGGCAGCGAGACGCCTGTGCAGGAGAGCTGAGCACAGGTGGAAAAAGGAACTCCAGGTTTCTTTCATTTTGCTCAAAACCTGTTTAAAAAATTACCAGAACACTGTCAAATCTGAAAAAAAACAAATATTTCTCCCAACTCATCAACTCAAATAGACACAACCCCCGCACCCTATTCACAACAGTAAATTCCATTCTAAATGTCCCTTCGTATTCATGTATGGAGGCCTCTGTTGACACCTGCAATGACTTCACTAAATTCTTTGTTAACAAAGTGGAGTTGATCAGGGCCTCCATCCCCCTTAGTCGACCCATCAGCTTTTGTTTCGTGTTCTGCTACTTTCAGGCAATTCAAACCAATCACACTCCCATTGTTAAACAAAGTTGCTGGTCACATGAAGCCATCAGGATCACCATTGGACCCCATCCCAACAGCATTGTTCAAACAGGTTCTACCAGCGATTGGGCCTGCTGTTCTAACTATACTAAACAGTAGTATTGCTACAAGCATGGTCCCAGAGGCGTTCAAACATGCAGTAGTCACACCGTTAATTAAGAAACCTGGTCTTGACCCTTCAGCCTGCTCAAATTACAGACCAATCTCAAAACTCCCATTTCTGTCCAAAATCCTGGAAAAAGTATTTTTTACTCAGTTAAATCAGTTTTTAACTGAGAACAAAATCTTTGAGGTCTTTCAGTCTGGTTTCAAGCAGCTCCACAGCACCGAAACAGCTTTGGTTAGGGTTTGTAATGACATTTTAACAGCAAATGATTCTGGTCATTTTGTGGCTCTTGTACTCCTCGATCTTACTGCCGCTTTCGATACTGTTGACCACAGTATTGGGATTACAGGTGCTGCATTAGACTGGTTCCGCTCATACCTCTCTGACAGGAGTTTTTGTGTGAAGGTGGGTAAAAATCTATCCACTTCAATGCCTCTTTCCTGCGGTGTCCCGCATGGCTCGATTCTCGGACCCCCTTCTATTTTCGCTCTATCTGCTTCCGCTGGGGTCGATCCTAAGAAAACATGGTATTCCGTTCCATTGCTACGCCGATGACTGTCAGATCTACCTGCCACTGAAACCAGCCGGTGCTTGTTCCGTCCACCCTCTCCTCAAATGTCTGGACGACATTAAGACATGGATGGCTTCAAATTTTCTGTTTTAACGACCAGAAGACTGAAGTCATTGTCTTTAGCCCTAGCTCAGCTGCCGCCTCTTATCCTGTGAACCTGGACTCCCTTCAGCCTTATCTGAAGCACTCTGTTAAAAACCTTGGAGTGGTTTTTGACTCGGATTTTAAGTTCGACAAACAGATCAGTTCGGTTCTGCAGAGAAGCTTCTTCCAACTGCGGCAGGTAGCTAAGCTCAAGCCAGTGCTGTCTAGACCTGACCTTGAGACACTAGTCCATGCATTCATCACAACCCGCCTGGACTATTGTAATTCACTGTATGCTGGGGTCAGCCAGGCCTCTATCTCACGGCTACAGCTCGTCCAGAATGCTGCAGCTCGGCTTTTAACCGGTACACCGAGGTATGAGCACATCACACCAGTTCTGTCCTCCCTACACTGGCTTCCTGTGAGAACTAGGATTGATTTCAAAATTCTCCTCCTGACCTATAAGTGCCTAAATGGCCTCGCACCCATCTACCTCTCTGAGCTACTGGAACCATATGTTCCCTCTTGGGCTCTGAGATCATCTGATCAGCTGCTTTTGGTTGTTCCAAAAACACGACTGAAGCTCCGAGGAGATCGGGCGTTTTCAGTCATGGGTCCCAAACTGTGGAACAACCTACCCCCCAACATTAGGCATGCCAACTCCCTTCCTGTGTTCAAATCCCTGCTAAAAACATATCTGTTCTCTCTGGCGTTTCATACTGTGAGTTGATTTAGTATATCTTGTTCCATGTCTTCATTTTAATGCTGTTGTTTTAATTTTTTAAGGTATATTCTTACTGCTTTTTATTTCTTAGTGTTACCCTTAGTGTTAAGCACTTTGATAACAGTCTATCTGTTTTAAATTGTGCTCTATAAATAAATATGACTTGACTTGACTATATGTGTGGGGCAGCACGGTGGCGCAACTTGTGGAGCTGCTGCCTCTCAGCAAGCAGGTCCTTTGTTCAAACCCCGGTCC
>NC_056506.1:16562829-16564929 GCF_014905685.2 Nematolebias whitei | reverse complement strand
AACTCTAAATTGTTCCTAGGTGTGAGTGAGAGAGTGAATGGTTGTTTGTCTTGTTTGTCTCTGTGTGGCCCTGTGATGGTGTGATGGACTTGCGACCCGTCCAGGGTGTACCCCGCCCCTCGCACAGTGATTGCTGGACATGGGCACCAGCGAACCCCGTGACCCAAAATGGAATAAGCGGGTAAAGATAATGGATGGATGGATGGATGGATATATGTGTGTGTGTATATATGTATGTGTGTATGTATATCAGTGTTTCCCCTACCATTATACAAGCTGGGCGCCCCGCCCCATCAACAGAACTGAGCACCTCATCTACAGAACCCCACCCCCAACCACCTGTTGGCTCTGACGTAACACTAAACTAGCGGCTCGCAATGCAGGTGCACTAGCTAAAAAGCTAAAGGCAGCCTATTCCTTCATGTTGAATCCTTATGCTGAACGCACCCCCACCACTCGAAAACTGTCGGTACAAACAGCGCACAGCTCAGATGTGCATCTGTCTCTCCCACTGCCAACCCCCCCCCCCCCCCCCCCCCCCCCCCCCCCCGCCAAAAACAACAAAAAAAAACTGTTTTTTCAGACGGCGCACGACTGAGATATGTCTCTGTCTCTCTCCTCTCACACACCCTGCTCTAAAACTGTAACACTGTCAGTGCAAACAGCGTGCGGCTGCCTGTGTCCCCCATCCCCCCTCTAAAACTATTGGTTTAAACAGTGCGCTGCGCAGCTTAGGACGAGTCTCCGTGAACACAATCCACCGTGCCATCCGACGTTGCCAGCTGAAACTCTACAGTGCAAAGAGGAAGCCATTTCTAAGCAAGCTCCACAAGCTCAGACGTTTGCACTGGGCCAGGGGTCATTTAAAATGGAGTGTGGCAAAATGGAAGACTGTTTTGTGGTCAGATGAGTCACGATTTGAAGTTCTTTATGGAACACTGGGACGCCATATCATTCGGACCAGAGAGGACAAAGATAGCCCAAGTTGTTATCAACGCTCCGTTCAGAAGCCTGCATCACTGATGGTATGGGGTTGCATGAGCGCTTGTGGCATGGGTAGCTTGCATGTCTGGAAAGGCACCATTAATGCAGAGAACTATGTTCAGGTTCTAGAACAACATATGCTCCCATCTAGACGTCATCTCTTTCAGGGAAGACCCTGCATTTTTCAACACGATAATGCCAGACCACATTCTGCAGCAATCACAACATCATGGCTACGTAGGAGAAGGATCCGGGTACTGAAATGGCCAGCCTGCAGTCCAGATCTTTCACCTATAGAGAACATTTGGCGCATCATAAAGAGGAAGGTGCGACAAAGAAGGCCCAAGACGATTGAACAGTTAGAGGCCTGTATTAGACATGAATGGGAGAGCATTCCTATTTCTAAACTGGAGAAACTGGTCTCTGTCCCCAGACGTCTGTTGAGTGTTGGAAGAAGAAGGGGGGATGCCACACAGTGGGAAAAATGGACTTGTCCCAACTTTTTGGGGATTTGTTGATGCCATGAAATTTGGAAACAACAGATTTTTCCCTTAGAATGATACATTCTCTCTTTAAACTTTTGATCTGTGATTTGTGTTCTATTCTGAATAAAATATTAGATATTGGCACCTCCACATCATTGCATTCAGTTTTTATTCACAATTTGTTTAGTGTCCGTATCCTGAAGAACCGCAAGACGTGAAAAACCATGAAATATTAGTACAAGTAGAAAGTAGTAGCACCTCCCGGTACTGTCAACATCAAAATGTGGGTGGAAAAGGTGAAACACCCACACCTGCCTCCACCCTCATTCGCCCCACTCTGGGCCTCTGAGCAAGGCCCTTAACCCCCACCATCTGCTCCCTAAAAAGATCTCTCTTGAAAATGAGTTTTCGTGGCTCAATGAGACTACCTGGATAAATAAAGGGTAAATGAAAAATATATGTCCCGCTTAAGGAAAAGGACTCTAACTCTCTGGCTCCTCTGTCTTCATGTCAGAGTCAGAGTCAGAGTTTCTTTATTGTCATTCGCACCTCATGTGGTACATGTGGGGGAGCGAAATTATGTTCACAGGGTCCCAGTTACATCCAACAATAAAATGTATAAGAAAAACAG
>NC_056506.1:16552729-16557829 GCF_014905685.2 Nematolebias whitei | reverse complement strand
GGGTAGAAGCTGTTCCTCAGTCTAGTGGTTCTACACTTAATGCTCCTTAACCTCCTTCCTGAGGGGAGTGGGGCAAAAAGTGTGTGTGCTGGGTGAGTGGGGTCCTTCATGATGCAGGTGGCCCTCTTCCTGCATCTGGAGGTGTAGATGTCTGTGATGGTGGGGAGACTGATTCCGACAGATTTCTGTGCAGCCTTCACCACTCTCTGCAAAGCTTTTCTTTCTGCAGCTGTGCAGCCTCCATGCCACACATTGATGCTCGAGCACAGGATGCTCTCCACTGCACACCTGTAGAAGGAGGTGAGGACTGAGCTTCCAGACCAGCTCGCCTCAGCCGTCTGAGGAAGTAGAGTCTCTGATGAGCTTTCTTGATCAGGCTGGTGGTGTTGTTGCTCCAGCTGAGGTTGTCATTCATGTGTACACCCAAGTACTTGTAGCTGGAGACCACTTCCACCGCAGATCCTCTTATGTTCAGGGGGGTGTAGGTGTTTTTGTTCCTTCTGAAGTCCACAATCATCTCCTTTATCTTCTTCACATTGATGTGAAGGTTATTCTCTTTGCACCAGCTCTCCAGGTGTTCCACCTCTTGCCTGTAGCTGTGTAGTATGACATATCCTGAGATATATTCATACATTAAACGAGTTCTTTCATTTTTCTGGACTGAATGATGTCGTGCATTGAATTTAACAAAAATGTGGACGTGAGACGTTATTTATCTTTGACCCATCAAAATGAATGTGGTCATTTATTTACAGAATCAAAGTTTAACATCAAACGTTTACATTAATTTGGCAGAATATGAAAATAACAACATAATCAATCAGCTTTACAACCAGGAAAACCATACGGCCATGATTTTCCGTTGCTTCACCACAGACATTTCTGAAGACATCTGGATTAATTTGCTAGCAGATAGGAGAGTTTAAAGATGGAAAGTGAAGTTTGTCTACAGAGAGATGTGTGAGGGAATTTGTCTGTTTTAACCAGAACAGCACGCTCCTTTGGAAATCAGCTTGTCCCAACAGTACACTTTTGGTGAAGGTCGACTTTTACCTTTTCTGAAGATAGATCAGTTCCGGCGTGAAGTCCCACTTCGAGCCACTGTTCAGCGTCTCCGTAAGAACAGCTAAAGACCTCGGAGTCGTGGTGTTAGCCAAACAGAAGTTATAATTCCCAAAGTCGTCTCTGGTTCAGCTTGATTCTAATTCAGCAGCATCCTGAATGCCAGCGTTCTGCATTCTGGAACTCCCAAACTCTCTGCATGAACTAGGAAGTGCCAACATTTTAATGGGCTCTACTTCCGGTTAGTTTGAGAGCCTCTGATTGGTCGATGGACCCCAACAGAGGTGTGTTTTGTGATGTAAGGTGTTATTAAAAGTCAAGGAAAAGATTCAGATTGTTTAAGAAGAGACAGAAAGATATCATGGAAAAACCAGACTTCGTGGAGTCACTCCTCCTAGTATCTCGCTGTAAAAGTTAAACATGACATTTCTTTTCAGTAAACTTTTAGTTGACCGAAGCTTGAACTTTGACACACTTACAACTTTGCTCACTTCAAAGCAGATGATCAAGAAATTGAATCATTACTCTGTAACGTACTCTAACTTGATTTCACTTTGAATTGAGGATTAAGAATCATTACTAACGTTTAAGTAAATAAAAATGATTAGTTCACTTCAACATGTAGACATTGTTTGAACCAAAACACTTTGATTATCAAAACATTTGTAAAATAGTAATGATCATAGAGAATTGTCTTTTTCCACTTGATTAATTCAAGAAAGAAAGTCTCAGGATCGATCAACCTGTATTTCTGGATGCAAATCAATGAAATGACAGTTTCTGACCATATGATCCTAAGGTCAAGATTTGACATCAGGTCAAGTTCACTACAGTTGGACTCATCATTGTTTGTGATGCATCCCACCACCGCTGTATCATCTGCAAACTTTACAAAAAGCAGGCCCAAACCATGATGCTGCCACCACCATGTTTGACAGTGGGGATGGTGTGTTCAGGGTGATGAGCTGTGTTGCTTTTACACCAAACATCGTTTTGCATTGAGACCAAACAGTTTGATTTTGGTTTCATGTTACCAGAGCACCTTCTTCCACATGTTTGGTGTCTCCCAGGTGCTTGTGACAAACTTTAAATTACACTTTTTATGGATATCTTTGAGAAATGGCTTTCTTCTTGCCACTCTTCCATAAAGGCCAGATTTGTGCAGTGTACGACTGATTGTTGTCCTATGGACAGACTCTCCCACCTCAGCTGTAGATCTCTGCAGTTCATCCAGAGTGATCATGGGCCTCTTGGCTGCATCTCTGATCAGTCTTCTCCTTGTTCGAGATGAAAGTTTAGAGGGACGGCCGGGTCTTGGTAGATTTGCAGTGGTCTCATACTCCTTCCATTTCAATATGATTGCTTGCACAGTGCTCCTTGGGACGTTTAAAGCTTGGGAAATCTTTTTGTATCCAAATCCGGCTTTAAACTTCTCCACAACAGTATCTCGGACCTGCCTGGTGTGTTCCTTGGTCTTCATGATGCTCTCTGCGCTTTGAACAGAACCCTGAGACTATCACAGAGCAGGTGCATTTATACAGAGACTTGATTACACACAGGTGGATTCTATTTATCATCATCAGTCATTTGGGACAACATTGGATCATTCATAGATCCTCACTGAACTTCTGGAGTGAGTTTGCTGCACTGAAAGTAAAGGGGACGAATAATATTGCACGCCCCACTTTTCAGTTTTTTATTGGTTAAAAAAGTTTGACACATCCAATAAATTTCATTTAACTTCACGATTGTGTCCCACTTGTTGTTGATTCTTCACAAAAAAATTAAAATTTTATATCTTTACGTTTGAAGCCTGAAATGTGGCAAAAGGTTGAAAATTTCAAGGAGGCCAAATACTTTCACAAGGCACTGTATGTAAATAAATACTAAAATAAAACTACTACTTGTACGACTACTCCTACTTCACAGTTTTTCACTTATCGCGGGGTTTCAGGGTATGGAACCCCACGATAAACGAGGGACTACTGTAGTTCTTTTTCTCCCGTCTGCTCCAACTTCACACGGCCCCTCCTCCTCCCTCACTGAACACAAACAGCCCCTCGTGGTGTTTCACACGCGCCGACTAACGTCGTGAAGGCGGCGCAGCTGAAGAGGATTTTTATTTAATGTATGTAAATAGTTTATTTTTTAGACATTTATTTTGTACAGTTACAGCTGTTTGTTCATACATGTGCCTGTGTGACAACTGGGACAAAGCTTTGACTCTGAAATATATTTTTGTTATTACTTTATGAAGAAGAAATATTGATATATATTGTATATCGCAATTTATCTTAAAAATATCAATATTAATTTTGGTCCATATTGCCCAGCCCTAGGCGTTAGTTGAGTCATCAGTACAAACGGGACTTAAGAAGCAAAAGGTTAAGTTGAAACACACCTGTGAGAATGATATTGGGGATGTTGCCATGGCTGCTGTTGCCATGGCTGCTGTAGCCCAGCTGCTGTGAGTCTTGGGGGTTGCAATGAGCAGTCAAGCCCATCATTAGTGCCTGGGAGTAGTTGAGGGTGGAGGTCTGGTTATACAGACTGTCAGAACTGATGCAGGTTTCAATCATGTTGAACTGCTCCAACTGGTGATCACAAAAGACAAATGTTTCACACACATTTTATATGATTGCTGCATCTATCATCTTCTTGAAGCAGCAGAAAGGAATAAAACGTAAAAGCAAGAGTGCAAACATTTGTGCTGCTGGCTGACACACACCTGTTGTGAGAGAGCACTGGCTTGAATGGAGGACATCTGCTGGTCAAAGAAGTCTGCAAAGACACTACCCAGTATGGAATTGTGCTGAAAGCAAACAAGCAATACACCCTGGTCATTTTGATTTAGATTAGAAGCCTCATTAAAGGACAATGATACGAACGTTTGACAGTAATGCTGTAGAAGGCACGGCAATATTTAAAATAAGACACAACACAAAACAATATAACAATAATAAACAACACTGATGCAACTGAATACTTAAGATCACCTCACTATCATTTGGCAACTCAATCATAGATGAATTAATTGATGAAAAGATACACTGAACAAAAAATAAACTTTTGTTTTTGGTGCCATTTTTCATGAGCTGAACTCAAAGATCTAAGACTTTTCTCTGTACACAACAGGACTTTTTCTCTCATATATTGTTCACAAATGTGTGTAAATCTGTGTTAGTGAGGGCTTCTCCTTTACAGAGATAATCCATTCACCTCACTGCTGTGGCATATCAAGATGTTGATTAGACAGCATGAATATGGCACAGGTGTGCCTTAGGCTGACCACAATAAAAGGTTGCTCTATAATGTGCAGTTTTACAGTAATGGAGGGGGTGGGTCAGAAAGCCAGTCAAGATCTGGTGTGAGATCACTTGGCTCACAGTGCAACACATCTCCTTCACATACAGTTGATCAGGTTGTTCTTTGTAACCTGTGGAATGTTGGTCCACTCTTCATGTGGATGTTGTCAGGATCTGGAACACGTTGTCATATATGCCGATCCAGATCATCCCAAACATGCTCAGTGGTTGACATGTCTGGTCATGCAAGAACTGGGATGTTTGTGTCACTGAACTGTCCACTTGAACCCTTATCATCTTTGAACGTTGCCCAGGGCCGTTCATAGAAACTTTTTGTTTCGTTTGTGTTTCTCCCAGGTCAAGCCCTGTTGGTTTTCTGTTTCTGTACTTTTTTCCTTGTTGCTCTCCGTCCTAGTGTCACCCCCTCCTTCCACCCTATCCGTTTTCTTGTGCTTTGTCTTTGGGGACATCAGGAGCCATCCCTTGATAGGGGGGCACTGACATAATTTGCCCCTTTGTCTGTGTTCTTTCTATTTCTATGTCTTTATTTTTCCATTTCTGTTTCTTGTATAATGTCACTCTGATCCTTATGTTTGACTCTGTGTTCTCTGTTACTCTCCACTCACTCCTCAGCCTGTCTCTCCGGTCTCTAACTATTCACACTCACATCCGTCTCTAATCGCACTCGTCTCTAATCGCACCCGTCTCTAATCGCACCCGTCTCTAATCGCAC
>NC_056506.1:16543001-16552719 GCF_014905685.2 Nematolebias whitei | reverse complement strand
TCTGTAATCGCACCCGTCTCTAATCGCACCCGTCTCTAATCGCACCCATCTCTAATCACACCTGTCTCTAATCACACCCATCTCTAATTGCACCCGTCTCTAATCACACCTGTCTCTAATCGCACCCGTCTCTAATCACACCTGTCTCTATTCAGCAACCCTCCCAGGTGCACTCATTACTCACCCTACCTCTTTTTTATTTAAACCTCTCCTCTTCACCACTAAAATGTCTGCTCATTGTTCTTTTATGCACACACATGACCCGGTCCTCCTCGGTTTTCATTTGAACCCGTTTCTGTCCAATTATCCATCCATCTTGATCCTGTTCGCCCTGATTACTGTAACTTTTTGCTGCCTCGTCAGCCTTTTGTTTTTTTGTTTAACTAAATCATTTTTATTTTAACTCCTGCTCGACTTGTCTGCCTGCCTATGGGTCTAAAACCTGAGGATCATGTTAACTAATAAAATTTTATTATTAAAAATACAATGAGAAAAATGTTTGATGTGTATTATTCACATTACATCCCATATCAAAACAACAGTGCTAATTTGTCAAAAATAACAGCGATCAAAATGTCGAAAAGACAGCTCAATTTAAGGAAAAAGTTTATATTATGTCATCTGGATCAGTTTAATTTACTTTCATTAAAAAAATGGATGGATGGATTGTCCTTATTTAGGCAGCCTAGAATTGAAGCACCTGAAGGCAGTAGCAATCAAGACTGGAGCAGAAGTGAGCGAGTGGTGAGGGGGTGAATACCAAGATAACCAGGCAGTCGTACATGGGCAGCGGCCATGAAAAGATGGAGGAGTCGCCTGGAAGTTTCACGTGAGTAATAATAAATAATAATACATTTTATTTCAAAGGCGCCTTTCTGGCACTCAAGGACACCGTACAAAGAATAAAATCAGCAGTAACAGAAACTAAGAGATGAAAAGAAAAGAAAAGAAAAAGAAAGGAAGAAAAAAAGACAATGTATAAAATCAATATAAAATCAATATAAAATCAGGCAAAACCAATTGTGTCAGGTGGAAAAAGCAGATCTAAAAAGGTGTGTTTTGAGTTCTGATTTGTATTGTGAGATTGACTTTATGTTTCTAATGTGAGGTGGTAACGAGTTCCAAAGTCGGGGAGCAGAGCGACTGAAGGCTCTGCTCCCCATGGTGGTGAGACGGGCGGAGGGGACAGTCAAAAGGATGGAGGAGGATGATCTGAGGGAGCGAGAGGGAATGGCAATATGAATAAGATTTGAAAGATATGGTGGGGAGAGATTGTAGAGGGCCTTGAAAGTGAACAGGAGAATTTTGTAATCTATGCGGAACTTGGTTGGCAGCCAGTGGAGTTTTTGCAGGACTGGAGTGATGTGATGAATGGATGGGGTTTTGGTGATGATGCGGGCAGCTGAGTTCTGGACCAGTTGGAGCTTATGAAGAGATTTGTGGGTGAGACCGAACAGAAGGGAGTTGCAATAGTCCAGGCGCGATGTAACCAGACAGTGAACAAGGATGGCAGTGGAATGGGGAGTAAGGGAGGGGCGGAGGCGGTTGATGTTGCGTAGGTGAAAATAAGCCGAACGGATGGTGTTGTTGATATGAGACTGGAAAGAAAGAGTGCTGTCGAGGATGACACCTAGACTCTTTACCTGAGGGGAGGGAGAAATGGAACGGTTATCAATGTCAATACTGAAATTTTTGGTTTTAGCCAGGGTGGATTTTGTACCAATGAGAAGAACCTCTGTTTTGTCACTGTTAAGTTTAAGAAAATTTGAGGTGAACCAGGATTTTATTTCAGTCAAGCAGTCGGTAAGCGAGGATGGCGGGAGGTTGGAGGCGGGCTTACTGGAAACATAGAGCTGGGTGTCATCCGCATAACAGTGGAAATCGATATTGTGCTTGTGGAAAATAGTGCCGAGGGGAAGAAGATAAATAATGAAGAGGAGGGGTCCCAGGACAGAGCCCTGGGGAACTCCTGATGTGACAGATGAAGGCTCGGAAGTGAAGGTTTTGATCCGGATGAACTGAATGCGGCCGGAGAGATATGATTTAAACCAGTTTAGAGGAGTCTGAGTGATACCGATAGAGGAAAGTCTATTGAGTAGGGTGGCATGGCAAATGGTGTCAAACGCTGCACTCAGGTCAAGGAGGATGAGGATGGACAGCAAGCCGGAGTCAGCTGCCAAGAGGAGGTCATTGGTGATTTTTATAAGAGCTGTTTCTGTACTATGGAGGGGACGAAAACCAGACTGAAACAGTTCATACAGGTTATTGTTGGATAAGTAAGTATGGAGTTGAGATGCAACTGTCTTTTCAAGAATCTTGGAGATAAAAGGCAAGTTGGAGATAGGACGGAAATTATTGTGATTACGGTAATCAGCGCCAGGTTTTTTCAGGATAGGGGTTATGGCAGCAATTTTAAAAGATGCAGGAACTGTTCCGGTGGAGAGAGAGGAGTGAATAATGGCAGAAATGAGAGGGAGTATAGATGGGGCACAGGCTTTAACCAGAACTGTTGGAAGAGGGTCAAGCAAACAGGTGGACAACTTGGACTTGTTGATGAGGCTTATGATTTCTGAAGTTGTCGGGAGTTCGAAGGAAGAGAAGGAGTGGGCTGGAGGAGAAAGTTCACGAGTAGGACAAGGGGTCGGTTGTGAGCTGAGATACTGATGGATCTTAACAATTTTACTGTCAAAAAATGACATGAGGGAGTTACAAAATTCAGTTGAACACAGATGTGAAGGTAGGGAGTCCGGGGTTTGGGTGATGTTCTTGTAGAGGGAGAATATTGACTTAGTGGGGCCTTCATTTGAATCAATTAAACAAGTGTAGTAGGAGGATTTGGCTTGATTGATACAGTCCTTGTAATGCAATATGTGAGTTTTGTAAATGTCTTTATGTACAACCAGTCCAGTTTTCCGGTGGAGCCTTTCAAGTTGCCGTCCTTTAGCCTTCATGAGCCGAAGTTCTGTAGTAAACCAGTGCGCAGAGCGAACAAAAGAGACAGATCTGGTTTTTAGCGGAGCAAGAGAGTTGAGTATTGAGTGAAGACCAGTATTGTAGTATGAGACCAAGTCATCAAGGATGGTTGAGTCTAGAGTTGAGTATAGATTGTCCATGAGAGAATTGACGGCGGAGGAGAGAGAATTTAAATCAATATCCTTAATGTTACGGAAAGAGATGAGACGAGGAAGCTTGGTGATAGAGAGAGGGAGACAGATATTGAATGAGAGGAGAAAATGGTCAGTTATGGCGAGTTCATCTGCTGTATAATCCGAGGGAGATACACCAGAACAGCAGACTAGATCCAGGACATGACCCTTAGAATGAGTGGGAACATTGATAAACTGCTGAAGACCAAAACTCTGGAGGCAGGATGAAAAGTCTTTAGTCAGTGGGTTATTTCCATCGTCCATGTGAATATTAAAATCACCCAATACTATAATGTTTGGTGAGAGAATTGACAGGTGAGTGAGAAGAGCAGCGAAGTTATCCAGAAAGTCACTGTTAGTTTTCGGCGGGCGATAGATGGTTGCAATGATGGTGGGGGTAGGTCCATAGAGCTGACACACAGCTGATTCAAAAGAGGAGAAGGTGGGAGCAGACAACGGCGAGACTTTCCATTTCTCGCGGTGAATTATCGCGAGACCTCCTCCCCGGCCGGTGCCACGGGGTTGACAGATGTAAACAAACCCCGGTGGAGTAGAATCATTGAGCTGAGAGAAATCATTCGGTTGTTGCCAAGTCTCAGTCAGGCATAAAAAATCAAACTTACGGTCAGTGAGGAGATCCTGAATGAGATGTCCCTTGCCCGTAAGTGAGCGGACGTTAAGCAGACCGAAGTTTACGGAGGAGTTATCAGACATTGCAGGAGCGTTAGCTGACCGGGCCGGGTAAGCTAGCACGCTGCGGTCAACAACCCGGTTGGAGGCACGCCGGTGACGACGAGAAGTAGACCAGATGGATTTTATGGATTTCGACGTGTCCTCTTGGATGTTCCGGCGAAGTCCGCGGTGGATGTATTTCCGGCGTGGTAGGAGAGTTGCATCCGAGATGAATAGCGAAGCACGGGGAAGTGCAGATGGATGAAACCGCAGCCGGAGGAGCTCAGCAGCAGAGTACTGGATCAGACCCGTAACAGGTTGTTGAAGGAGTGCCAGGAGAGTCCAGAGAAGCACAGCCCAGGTGTATATCCTGCTAATTGGCATTGTAGGAGAAGAGTCGGCAGCTTGGACAGATGAACAGCGACAGGTAAGACTCAGGTGGTCGATGAGAGCAGGAAAGTGGAAGCTAGACCATGTGCACACACAGTTTTGCCAATAATCGTTGATTTGCGGCGAGCAGCGGCAGCAAGTCGCGCCAGCGTTCACTCACTTCCGCAATGAATTGCTATGAATTGCTAGTGGAGTCAGACATCAACACGCAGGACTGAATTCTGACGGGGGGCTTGTCTACATAGAAGAAAGCCCCCCCCCCCCCCCCCCCCACACACACACACAGTCGAACACACATTGACACAGAAGGAGAGGACTGTTGTTGTTGCTCTCTAAAATAGTTACTGAATCAAGTGTTAGGTACACGAAAATGCAGGAAATGGCATTTACTTTATTAAAAATTTTCTGGGGGAGGACCTACAGACTATATATACATTGCCCAGATCTGCTAATATGAACAACAGTGCATGGGGCAGTCACAGAGCCCTACTCGCCAGCGACACCCACAGAACTGCGATGGAATGGACGGTGGTGTCAGAACAAAACGAGCCTGCAGCTCACTGGCTCACATGCTCTTACTTGAGGTGAACCTCCAGGTGAGAAGCCTTGATTGGAGATGGGAGATGTTGGAGACTGATTGGCCGATGATCCAACCCTACTGCGGTACTGCTGCAGGGAGGAGGCCTGATACAAGAGGATACATCAGTTATTCACACAGGAGAAGGTTGGTTAATGCAACTGTTCTCATACTGATATTTACTCAAACTGGTTTTATCATTTCCTTTCTCTAAGATTTGAACACTACTATTTTATGCAGAAGTACAAACAGAAAAATGCCTGAATGTAAAGAAATGTAAGCATGAAGTACTGAGTGCCACATGTATGAAGAATTACTACCAGAATACGAGCAGTACACTGATGTCTCCAGTCACTGAGGGAGTTGAACAGTGAATGCTTGTAGTTTTTGAGATGAGTGACTTTCTGGACTGAAAGTGAACAGGAAATGCAAGTAAACAATGTTTTGAGACAAGATATTTAAGTGGGTAGGAAGTACACTTTGCATAAGAATAGTTATACAGTTGTCCCTCGCTACTTCGCAGTTCGTTTATCACGGACTCGCTCTATCCGGGTTTTTTTAAGTACTGTACATGTACGTAATATCCCCCCCCCCCCCATCAAAACACACACACACACAAAAAAAGCACCACCATTTTGTAGTTTTCTTTCATTAAGCCGTCACTGTTTTGCCAGTCTAAAGAACTACGTTACCCAGAAGCCATCATTTCTCGGAAGTCAACACTGCTCTTTCAACCACTGCTTGCAAACGGAGAGAAAGGTTTTCAGCAAAGTCAGAGGTTCTGTAAGGATAAGCTCACAGAACTGGCAGGAACGTCTCCAATAATCCTGAAGCTGAACTCATCCTTCAAGTTGTCTCTTCACTGCTGAGTAACTGGGCTGCAGTTGATCTGGACTCAGTGTGACCCGGATCCTGGGAGCTGCAGATGGCTGCAGGGTTCAGTCAGGTTCTGGTCATGCGGTTCTGGTCCGGACAGGGCCAGAGGTGGTGGATTAAATCCTGGGCAGCAGCACGAGCACATCAAGCTGGATGGAGCGGTGGGCTTCAGTCATGCTGTACTGGGACTTTTTTCATCTATCGGGTCGGACGGAACCGAGCCACTCCTGTTCTGCAGAGCCTGGTAAGTAAAATTTTGTAGCTCATGTACATATAATTACTGTGTGTTCTTCAAATTAGTAGGTTTAAGAGTTTAGAGGACTGATTGTGGGCTTCATTGCAGCAGGACAGGTCTGCAGAAATGAACCGAGTTGGAATAAAACAGAGTTGGACCAGAACCAGCACTGTTGCTGTTCTGCAGAGCTAGTAAGTAAAATTTACTAACATATGTTGTTAAAATGATGTAGGTTTAAGAGTTTAGAACATTCTAAGAGTCTGGAAAGAGTTTCTAAAGCCTTAATATAAAGTTTACTGTACTTGAACGTAAACTTGGACTACTGTATCCCTACTTCGCGGTTTTTCACTTATCGTGGGGCTTCAGGGTACGGAACCCCCGTGATAAACGAGGGACAGCTGTATTGTTTTTTTCTTGTTTGAGGCAGCACAGTGACAGATCCTGGCGAGTATAGGGAGCAATTTTATCTACCACCAGGCGCAATGGTGGAGCCAGGGGGTGGCCAATGGTGGCTTTAGCCACTATGGATTAATCTTCAGCCAATATAAAAATAGTAAGTATACTACTCAAATGAAGGGGACAGCCGGTGTGTCACGGCAACCAAATGTTTTTAAGGCGATCTTACTTAAATCTAGATGCATCTACAAAACAGTCTACACGTCTCAAATTTTTCAAGTTATCCAACTTTCTTACACCTAGATGCAGCTACACACCCACATGTAAGCTGGTACCTCAAATATTTTTAAGTCATCATGCTCACAACATGCACAGATGGACTGATGGAGGGTATTTCCAATTCACCCTTTTTTGCTTTGCGACATGGGACAACAACCTGTGAGAATAAAAACAGTAAAAACTACAAGCAGTTGAGAAAATTAACATACTGGAAGCAACTAATCCAAGTCCAGTTAATACTCTAAAAGGTCATATCTCGCTGCAGACTGCAATGTTTGGTGTCAAGTTGGCAACTCAGAACTGTTGGAAAAAATGTAACAAAACGGGTGAATGAGTGTTTGTGACCATGTGACCACTGAGCTGTGTAGAAATATTTTTGACTAGTTTTTAATAATAATTAATGATTATCTGCTTTGTTTTTGGACCTGGACATTTGGTACTGTCAGGTCAAATGTTTGGTCATAATGAAAGCTTCCATCCTGGTGTAAAATGCAACTGTAACACTTTAAGATCCACAACTTCTCCTCCTCCACCATAACCCTCAGCACTGGCTTCCCTCAGGGCTGTGTGTTGAGCCCTCTCCTGTTCACTCTGCTCACATATGACTGTGCACCTACCCATCCAGGCTGTCATATTGTAAAGTTTGCAGATGATGCAGCGGTGGTGGGATGCATCACAAACAATGATGAGTCCAGCTACAGGCAAGAGGTGGAACACCTGGAGAGCTGGTGCAGGAAGAACCTTCACATCAATGTGAAGAAGATGAAGGAAATGGTTGTGGACTTCAGAAGGAACAAACACACCTATTCCCCCCATGAACATAAGAGGATCTGTGGTGGAAGTGGCCTCCAGCTACAAGTACTTGGGTGTGCACCTGAGTAACAACCTCAGCTGGGGCACCAACACTTCCAGCCTAATCAAGAAAGCTCATCAAAGACTCTACTTCCTCAGGCGGCTGAGAAGAGCTGGTCTGGGAAGCTCAGTCCTCACCTCCTTCTACAGGTGTGCAGTGGAGAGCATCCTGTGCTCGAGCATCAATGTGTGGCATGGAGGCTGCACAGCTGCAGAAAGAAAAGCTTTTCAGAGAGTGGTGAAGGCTGCACAGAAGACTGTTGGAATCAGTCTCCACACCTTCACAAACATTTACACCTCTAGATGCAGGAAGAGAGCCACCTGCATCATGAAGGACCCCACTCACCCAGCACACAATTTTTGCCCCGCTTCCCTGAGGAAGGAGGTTAAGGAGCATTAAATTAAATTAAATTACTTTTTTTTTGGATGATTGTTTCCTCTGGTATCAGATGCTGTGCAGCTGGAAGGATTTTTACTAAAACTTTTTTAGTTTAAGACATTTGTTATGATGCGTATCCATGGCAACAAGGCAGTTTTCTACAACCAACAGCAGCTGATTAACATCTGAAAAGCTCAAATAATATCTCAACTACAGCCCCAAATCTCAAATGAGTTGAAAGGATGTTCTGTGGACGCATTCTCATCTACCTGCCAGCTGTGCTCGAGTGCCTGACCACTGAGATCCTGGAACTGGCAGGAAACACGGCTCATGACAGTGGAAGGACAGGATCGTCCCTCGACACCTACAGTTGGCTGTCCACAGCAATGAGGAGCTCGGCAGACTGCTGGGAGGAGTGGCCATCGCTCTGGGAGGAGTTCTGCCCGGCATCCGGGCGGTCCTAAAGCCCGGGTGAACCAAGAGGCCAGCCGAGTCTGGGTGGACGGATCAGACGACATCTGCAGCCAGTTTCTTAGGATCCACTGTGGGATGGACCTTTACAAGAGATCCTTCCTGTCTACAGCCATCAGCAACTATAACATCTCTTAATGAAATGAGGATAATGAGTTATAACAAGAAATAATTTCCCTTTGGGATTAATAAAGTATTTTGAATTGAATTGAATTAAGTGTAGAACCACTAGACTGAGGAACAGCTTCTACCCTGAGGCTGTTAGACTCATGAATCTCTAACCAGACAAATCAATGTAATGGCACGCTAATTGGACATTTGACACTTTTTTGCTGCTGATTATCCATGCTGCTGATTTCTTACCCATAAGCTGCTATATTCATACTATCTGCTCACTACAGACTCATGACATTCTTTCCAGACATTCTTTCTAATTATCGCCCAATTTATCACCTCCCATTTCTGTCAAAAGTGCTGGAGAAAGCAGTTGCTGCTCAGCTGCAGATCCACCTACAACAACACTCCCTGTATGAGAAGTTTCAGTCTGGCTTCTGTGCAGCTCACAGTACTGAGACCGCACTGCTGAGAGTCACCAATGATGTCCTCATTGCTGCTGACACTGGGATGAATCAGAACTTTCTTCAGTTAAACTGCTCCAAAACAGAGGCCATACTGATTGGCACCCCTCACCAGGTTCAAACTTCAACTATAATGACTATTTCCTTTTCTGGACAAGACATCCCCCTCTCCACCTCTGTTACAAATCTTGGAATAAAAATGGACTCTCATCTTACATTTGAAAATCACATTAAGCATCCGTTTAAAACTTGTTTCTTCCATCTTCAAAATATCTCCAAACTGTGCCCATCTCTCACTTTTGCTGATGCAGAGAAACTCGTCCATGCTTTTGTCTCCTCCAGGCTCGACTACTGCAACTCCCTGTTTACTGGAATACCCGGCAAAAACCTTCAGAAGCTTCAATATATTCAAAACAGTGCAGCCAGGATTTTATTGAGAGCTTGTAAATTTGAACATATTACACCCATTCTCCATAACCTCCATTGGCTTCCTGTCACCAACAGAATTCAGTACAAAGTTGCTCTCATCACCCGTCAGTGTTTCTACGGAAATTCACCAGATTATCTGAAGGACCTTCTTGCTCCATATTCATCCACCCGGTCCCTACGATCACAGAACAGTCATCTCCTCCACCTTCCACGAACTAAATTAAGAACCATGGGAGATCGGGCATTCTGTGTGGCTGCCCCCCGCCTCTGGAACTCCCTCCCTGAATATCTGAGAGCTCCACAATCATTGACTGACTTTAAAAAAGGCTTAAAGACTTTTCTTTTTAAGCAAGCCTATTCTGCCTCCACATGATTGTATCATTGATTTCAGTTGATTGTATCATTGATTTCAGTTGATTGTATCATTGATTTTAGTTG
>NC_056506.1:16540095-16542991 GCF_014905685.2 Nematolebias whitei | reverse complement strand
TTGATTGTATCATTGATTTCAGTTGATTGTATCATTGATTTTAGTTGCACTCTGTAGCACTTTAAGATTTTTATTAATGAAAAGTGCGTTACAAATTAAATTCATTATTATTATTATTATTATTTATGTTCAGGCTGCTGTTTAATACACCTTATTTATATTATTATTGTTAGTGTATATCTTAGATCCTTATATACTATTTTATTTATACTTTATATTTTTGCTATTTTTGGGTCTAACTGGCACCTTGAGTGCACAATTTTGTTCCACCTCATGTACCACATGTGATGCAAATGACAATAAAGTCTCCTTGAACCCTTAGAAAAGGGCTACAGACACCCACAAGCAGAACAGGATTAAGGAGTGTGCGAGTTCTTTGGCTGGAGCTTCTTTTGGCTCTGCCCTGACATAACGTTTTGAACACATACGTATGATATTGAATATGTGCACATTAACTTCAGTAGTTCGAGTCACACGGAGCAGAGCTGCTCTTAGCTTCAATGGAATATTGAAAATCTGAAGAACAGAAAATCGATAACCCATCACCTGAAATTAAGAGGTCTGCTCTGCCACAGTTTAATTTTAGTCTTTTTAATGAGAGAGAAAAGATCAAAAGATAGAATATCAGAAAGCCAAATAACAGGCAACAACGTTCAGTAAAGCAGAATGAGCAGGTCCAGGCAGATGACCTACTTGTGGTTCTGCTGGAGGTTTGTTCTTGTTAAAAAGGAGTCATTCTCTGACTTCAATGGACTTGTTGTTTTTGACGTATAGTTTCCTGAAACAGCTTTTGTTGTGAATCAGCACTATATTGATAAGCCTAATTGATACTAAATTTAACTGGAAATAATTGACTATTTTAATATAGTAGTAGAATGGACTATGTGATTAAAATATGTGAAAAAAGACCAGTGATAGTTTCTGTTTGACACAAACTGGAACTATTATTTGAAACGCATTCAGCAACAATAAACAGCTTTATTTCATGGTTTCAAAACTGAAAGTCTGATCTAATCTCCAGTGCGTAACATCATATTCTCTAACTTAATATAAGCCAATTTTATGCAACTTTGTTCATTACTTTGAAATCCAACAACATTTCCACTGCAACAAACGTGCAGGCATGGAGAATAAAGAAGTGAAGGAGGGACCCGTCCTCAAATTATTATCATTTCTGTGTTTATTTTGTGCATAAATTGAATTTGGCAGATCACATGACATAACGAGCTCTTGGGATGCAAGTAATACTTTGTACGTATATTTTAAATAAATATAGCACAACATTGTAGAATATTGATTTTCTTTTAAAGAACTTGTGAAATGAGAGTGACTTAATATGACATGTAATTAACACACTCCTGCCTTCTGGATTCAGCTCGTCAGAAAGAAGAACCATCATCGCTGTGCGCCTGTCACAGTGTAACACGGAGTGTTACTGGACTGCTCACCATGTTTACGTCTACAGCCATGTTGGTTTGTACAGACATCTGTTTATCTGACATGGGGCAGGAGTTCCCAGAGGACGGCAGCTGGACCAGAACTGTCTGCTGGAGAATGGCAAGTGGAATCATAAAGAAATTAAGACGATTCTGCTTCAAGTATGCTGAAGATTTTAAATGAACAACGTTCTGTTTGGTAATCTGAACCAAGTGTTTTATAAAATCTTTGACAGACCTAAACACACAATAATCACTGCTCAGTTTTGAGGAACCCACTTTAAACAAGCATGCTGATGTCCTCTGTCGACGAGATTTAAATAGAGAATTATTTTTTTAGTTTTAGAGATGAGTGTTTTTCCGGACTGGAATTCAACAGGGAATACAAGTAAACCTCAATGTTTGGTGAAAATATTCAAGCGGGCAAGAGTTACTCTGTGTAGAAGAACAGAGGTGTTTTTTTGCTTGTCTGAGGTGATGCAGAGTGAAGGATCCTGGAAAACAGAGGGCACAATTTTATCCAAGACCAGTTGCATTGACAGAGCCAGGGGGTGGTCAGTGGTGGCCGTGGCCACCATAGATTAAGCTTCAGCCACCCCAGTTATTTGAATAAACTATACTTTTAAGAAATATAAAAACTAGAAAGCATGGATTCATCAAATGATAGGGGTGGTTAGTTTACATATTTCTATGGTGGTGGCCATCTTGGATTTTGGTGTGACGACCCAATTTTCGATTGTGACATTTCTTACACCTAGAGGCAGCCACAAACCAAAAAGAAAATCTGCATGTTGCTTATTTCTCAAATTATCTTGCTCAGGGGTTCTCCATCTTTTTGGGTCAGGGACCCCTTACAGGGGAGAAAATGTTTCAAGGACCTCCTCATAACCCTCACGTTTATTAAATAATTTTCTTCAATTTGTCTCTTTACTGCAATGGAAATATTTGTGTCACATAAATACTTAAGACCTGTTCTTTGATAGTGTTAATACAATTTTCATACTTTTAATCATGGGGTGTTTTTCATTCAAGACACAATTAATTAACAATGTTTTTAATTTCAACTTCCAAAAATTAGTTGAGAAAATTAACAGCATCAAAAACCACTTTTAAAGTTTACCTATTCACATAATGAACATAAATGCATGGCCTCTTCTTCAAATTATCACCAACAACTCTTCACATTAAACTGAACAGAATCATAACAGCAGTAGCTGTACCAGGTAACAGGTCTTAATTTGTAAACTGATAAATGCTGGAACACAAAAAGCGGGCAGGTGGGGGTGGGGGGTCTAGGGGGCATACCTCAGAAAATTTTGAATAAAGTAGATGTGATTTCCTGCATTTTGGTGTATTTTAACTGGTTGTTAAACATCTACGTACTTGTAAATAATAATAATAATAATTAGGAAAAATATATATATTTTTTTCCCCTGCAAGCTGGTGCTTGGGGGTCCACA
>NC_056506.1:16512689-16530095 GCF_014905685.2 Nematolebias whitei | reverse complement strand
AAGGTTCTTAAGGTCAAGGGTTTTGACCTTAGGTCAAGTTCACTACACCACCATCACAGACATCTACACCTCCAGATGCAGGACAAGGGCCACCTGCATCATGAAGGACCCCACTCACCCAGCAAACTCATTTTTTTGCCCCACTCCCCTCAGGCAGAAGGTTGATGAGCATTAACGGCAGAACCACTAGACTGAGGAACAGCTTCTACCCTGAAGCTGTTAGACTCCCTAACCAGGTTAATCACTAAGAAAAAAAAAATCACTGTAATGCCACTTTAATTGGTGATATGTGACTTGTCTGTGCTGCTGGTTATCTATACTACTGATCTCATACCGCTGCTGATCTTATTCTGATGTATTCATTCATTCATATCCATCGGCTCACCTCAGGCTCATGTTCAGGTTGCTATTGATACACCATCTTATTTTACATTAGTGTTTAGCGTATATCTTGGATCTTTTAGCATACCATTTGGCATTCGTTTAGCGTATATCTTAGATCTTTTAGCGTACCATTTGGCATTCGTTTAGCGTATATCTTAGATCCTTGTATACTCTTTCTGTTTATACTTTATATTTTTGCCATTTTTGGGTGTAATTGGGACCTTGAGTACACAATTTCCTTCCACCTCATGTCTCACATGTGATGCGAATGACAATAAACTTGACTTGAACTTGAGAAGTAAAGATTTCAGACAAACAATGCATTTCATTGAGGATGACAAAGATAACATTACTAACTCTGATATATTTTACCTCTACGTTAGAATTATTATTCTGGACAAAGTTTTGCAAGGCAGTAGCCTATGTTAGGTTATCTAAATGTTAGCTTGCTATCTTGAGAAGTACATAGCTAATGACAAGCAGGTTGGAGAATTGAAGAGAATTTGTTATTGCTGATTTGGTTTACGGATCAGTTAAAATAAATTTTACCTACTCTGTTCAGCAAAATACGCTACACACAGTATTGCTCCCTGCTTCGCCTGTACTGAATGTGAAAGAGAAACTTAAATGGCAATGACTTGAAAGTATCCTGATGCATGCTCAATAATCCAGGTAGAAAAATCCAAAAAAGTTCAATCTGGTCCTCTGGACATTCAAAAAAACAAAAAACAAAACAAAGCAAAAAAATATAGAAACGTTTCATCTCTCATCCGAGAGACTTCCTCAGTCTGAGGTGCTGTATTCAGCTCAGTCTCTTAAATAGCACCTTCTCAGAGTGGATCAACCAGTTTTGCTGCTGACAACCCAAACCAGCTGCTCACATGGTCAAGAAGGACCATCAGCCTAACAATGGATCATTAGCACACTGATGGCTGTTTACTGTTCACAGGGGGTTGAGTGATACTAGCAATAACAGCATTGTAAGAGGGGGACAGTTGAACCCGGAGGCCTCCACCCCTGTTTAATGATGAACAATTTCTTTTCACAAAGATGGCCTCCTTTACTCCTCTCTCAGATGTCGACAAAGTGGCATCATTCCCAAGAGCCTGGAACTAAAATCTTCGGTCAGCGGGCACCGGGCAAGCAAGATCCTTCAGAAGGCACAGACCCAGCTGCTGAATGAACGGGTGAGACAGACCAATTTTACTATTGAGGCCTTGAAGGCCAAAGAAGAGCACATTAAACAGAAACTAACAACGTGTCTAGATCAGACCACACTTCAGCAAGTGTTGGGACTGTACAGATCAGGCACGCTTAGCACAGCATGTCAAGTCCAAGACTCGACAACAAAACAAGTTTAACTTAATAATAACTCATCAACACCATCACTATTCCAATAACAACACATTCAGTGTAGGACTCCAGTAGTCAATTACATGCCAGGGAGACAGAAAAGTGGGTGAAGAATTTATCTGACAGACAGCTCACCCAGCCGGAGACGGAGATTCTTGCCAGGGGACTGAACTTTGCGGTTGCACCAAATAGAATTCCTCTGGTGGAGATGATCACAGCTACTGAGTCAGCCATCCGCAACAACAAAATGAAAGAGGCTGAAGCAGAACTGCTCAGAATCAAAGTTTCATCCTGCCTCAGCAATACCAAACCACCACCTTCCAACATCAGTAGAGAGGAGAGGGGTGCACTCACCACTCTTAGCAAGAACAAAAACATCATCATTCTCCCAGCAGACAAAGGAAGGTGCACAGTGATTTTGAACCAGAAAGACTATCATGAGAAAGTTATGACACTCCTTAGTGACGTAAACACTTATGAACCTCTGAAAAGAGATCCAGGAAGTGGTTACAAGAAGAAGTTAATAGATTGCCTGAAAAATTTGGAGCAGGACAAGGCTATTGACCGTATTCTGTACCACAGACTGTACCCAGGGGAGGCCACACCTAGTCTGTATGGTTTACCTAAAATCCACAAACAAGGTGTACCTTTAAGACCAATCGTTAGCATGATTAACTCTGTCACTTACAATGTTTCCAAATATCTGGCGTCTGTACTCATCCCTTTAGTTGGCAGCTCAGAACACCACATACAGAACACCATGGACTTTGTGGATAAGGTGAGGGATGTCATCATGGAGACTGATGAAACAATGGTCTCTTTTGATGTCACATCACTCTTACGTGCATTCCTGTTGATGATGCAGTGGAGGTGGTCAGTTTAAGATTAAAATCAGACACCACTCTGAGCAGCAGGACCACACTTTCCACAGAACAACTGTGTCAACTCTTGAAACTGTGCCTGCAGTCAACCTACTTCACATATGGGGAGCAATATTATAGGCAGAAACATGGGTGTGCTATGGGGTCTCCAGTTTCTCCTATTGTTGCCAACCTGTACATGGAGGAGGTAGAAAAGAGAGCCTTGACGTCCTTTTCAGGGACACCACCAAGTCATTGATTCAGGTATGTTGACGACACCTGGGTTAAAATTAAATCTCAGGAAGTCCAACATTTTACTGACCACATCAACTCTGTGGATAAATACATCAAGTTCACACGAGAAGATGTAAAAAATGGCAAGTTGGCTTTCTTGGACTGTGAGGTCTCAGTCTCTGATAGAGGACATTTGCAAACCGAGGTGTACCGCAAACCCACCCACACAGACCAGTATTTGCAGTTTGACTCCCATCACCCTTTGGAGCACAAGTTAGGAGTCATCAGGACTCTGTACCACAGAGCAGACAGCGTCCCCACTAGCTCAGGAGCCAGGCAGAAGGAGAAATCCCACACAAGACAGGCTCTAGAGCAATGTGGATATCCTAACTGGGCCTTCCTGAAAGCAGAGAAGAAACCCAAACAGGACTCCAGTCAGCCATCAGGTGAAAAGGAGGAACCCAGACCCAGACCAGTGGTCATTCCATATGTTGAGGGAGTATCAGAGAAACTGAGACGTTTATTTTCTAAACATAACGTCCCAGTGGCTTTTAAACCCCAAAATACATTACGGCAAAGACTGGTTCATCCCAAAGATCCAGTCCCCCGGCACAAACAGAGTAATGCTGTGTATGCTGTTCAGTGTCAGGAGGGCTGTGATCAGTCCTACATCGGGGAAACTAAACAGCCACTGGCCAAAAGGATGGCCCAGCACAGAAGATCAACATCATCAGGCCAGGACTCTGCGGTCTACACTCATCTCCAGGCCAGCGATCACTCTTTCAGGGATGAAGATGTTCACATCCTGGACAGAGAGGAACGATGGTTTGAGAGAGGAGTAAAGGAGGCCATCTTTATGAAAAGAAATTGTCCATCATTAAACAGGGGTGGAGGCCTCCGGGTTCAACTGTCCCCCTCTTACAATGCTGTGATTGCTAGTATCACTCAGCCCTCTGTGAATAGTAAACAGCCATCAGTGTGCTAATGATCCATTGTTAGGCTGATGGTCCTTCTTGAGCATGTGATCAGCTGGTTTTGGTTGTCAGCAGCAAAACTGGTTGATCCACTCTGAGAAGGTGCTATTTAAGAGACTGAGCTGAATACAGCACCTCAGACTGAGGAAGTCTCTCGGATGAGAGACGAAACGTTTCTATATTTTTTTGCTTTGTTTTGTTTTTTTGAATGTCCAGAGGACCAGATTGAACTTTTTTGGACTTGAAAGTAGTCTTCATATGTCCTCTGCTGGATATATTGTACTATTACAGCTGGTTCCAGCGTTTTAGGTGTGAAATTAGAAGTGTTTATATCTGTGCATAATGGGACAATCATCACCAATACAATAGGTCCCCAAACGTCTATAGCGACTCAACTTATCGACCCTACTTATATATCAGTTGGGCTCTAGTAAAATGTAGCATTTCTTGTGCAAAATGTTTTTTTTTTCCAGCATGACCTTTATAATATTTTTGTCAAAATACCCATGTAGTAAGAAAGTGATGGTGATCGATATAAAAAAGTTTGAATGTTAATGTTTACATAAAGTACTAAAACAATTTATGATTGAAATTGTTTTAAGATAAATTCTGCTTTGGAAGTGCATTGATGAACTAATAGCCTAAGCAAATATTCTGATATTACCAACGGTAAATCTCTAATTTCTAATTTAACAGCGTTTTAAAAACAAATTTTGTTTGACTAAAATAAAATCTGAAAGGTAAGAAAAGGGCCGGTCAACAGTTGAGATGTTGAGAATGAATTATTTTGAACACAAACTCACTTGCTGGTTGTGTTGTGTCTGGGACGATGGCTGCTGGTTGAAGAAAGCATACTGGGAAAGCTCTTGCTCAAGGGTCATGGTGTCGATGGTCTCCTGTTCAGAGCACAGCAACAAAAGTGACGTTTGATGAAACCATATTTTTAAATTAATAGCATAAATATTATGTCATACAACTAGAGTAAAATATATATAAATTAATTTGATACCTGTTGAATTTTTATTATGAAAGTGGGTGGATGGATGGATGCAGGATGGATGGATGGATGGATGGATGGATAGATAAAATACAGATGCAGGATGCAAAAAGAAAAGCCTGTTTAATGCTTTCATAGAAAATTAAAAAGCTCAGTATTAGCAACCATGTGCTTCTAATCAAATGGTTTAACTATTGATTGATAGCAGGTGTCATATTTTTATAAAAGTAGATTTTTGTTTTATTTTCCAGTTTATCGCTCTGCGGCCTTCATGTGTTTGTTAACACAAGAAAAAAAGACATCATATGTGAACTCAAGGTGCTTTACCAGTCTCAACTCTCATTGGTTCTGCACCACACCAAACCAGTTTAGGGCCTTCCCACTGCTGGTACCCACCCCCACTCAGACCAGTTTATGGGACCGCCTTGTTCATGGTGAACTGCTCCAAGGTGATGATTTTGACATAAGCAGACATGATTGGCCAGCAGAGCTACATCACTGGATGTGACCCGCCCAGCAAAACTGCAAACAACATCTGAGCACTACAGAGGTGGTGCAAACAGCAGAGGACATCACTGGTAGCAGTCTCCACACCATCCATGACATCTACCACAGCTGATGTCTGCATAAAGCACGCAGCATCATTAAGGACCACACCCACCCAGCACAAGGACTAGTTATTATCCACAAGCTGTCAGATAGAACTATTGACAATAACATTGCACCAAGCCACATCTGTGACAACTAATAGATTTATTGCTGCTGCACTATGTGGCTGTATCATGTATGTCATCACCTTAGCATCATAATTCATCTCAATGTTACTCACTACCTGTGCAATAACCTGTCACACAACCTGTGTAGTTTGTTAGTTATGTGCAGTATACATCATGTGCATTTAAGCTTACAGTGGACAACGACAACAACAATAGACAATCATAAAAGATGTGTACAATTATTTTTTAAACAAGTTAAAATAAAATGGCAACCAAAAGGACAACCAAAAGTAAAAGTAGCTAAAAAAACAGCTAGAATGTAAGGCGGTGTAGAAAACTAAAAACAGGAACATATTTACTATATTTTATATTTACTATATTTCATGTTTACAGGAACATATTTACTATATTTCTTTTGGATCTTGTAAATATTATACTTCGTTTTCACTTTTGGTACTTTATTATGTACCATTACTGCATGCTTCAGTATTTCTTGTTTGTTTGTTTTTAGCGAGTTGATTCAGTTCTTCTCTTCCTGAACATTTCATTGCACTGTTGACCCTGTGTTAATCTGCATATGACAAATAACATAAGAAACTATCATTTCTTCGCTGATCATTGTAGAGTGTGGGTTGTTAGTTTGTTATTTCTAGTTTCTAGTTCAGTATGGAAGCTCCAAAAATAGTCATGGACCACTGACGAGGTCCAGACCTCTGTCTTTATTGCTGGATCAGATGATTCTACACGAGCTGGACAGAGCTACAAGAAATGGGGAAATTTATGGCAAGATATTGGAAATGATGGTGCAGGATGGCTACATCTCCTATAGTGCCACAGGCACCACATTAATGTGCTATGTATTATTGTTATTTATCATTTATTACAATAGGGCAATACATTTATTTAGACACAAATCTAGAGTAGACAGTTTGTGTGTCACAACAAATACAATGCATCATTTTAGAAATTAAAAAACATCAATAAAAAGATATGAAATGCTGATTGTAGTGAACTTGACCTGATGTCAAATCAATGACCTTAGGATCATATGGTCAGAAACTGTCATTTCATTGAGCTGCATCCAGAAATACAGTTTGACCCATCCTGAGACTTTCTTTCTTGAATTAATCAAGTAGAAAAGACAATTCTCTATGATCATTACTATTTTACAAATGTTTTGATAATCAAATTGTGTTAGTTCAAACAATGTTTACAGGTTGAAGTGAACTACTCATTTTTATTTACTTAAACAGTAGTAATGATTTTTATTCCTCATTCAAAGAAGAAATCAGGGTAATATGCATTTCTTGATTTTTCTGTCTTCAATGAGCAAATTTGTAAGTGTGTTAAAGTTCGAGCTTCGGTCAACTAAAAAGTTTACTGAAAAGAAATGTCATGTTTAACTTTTACAGCAAGATACAGGAGAGGTGGCACCACGAAGTCTGGTTTTTCCATGATATCTTTCTGTCTGTTCTTAAACAATCCTTGACTTTCCATAACACCTTACATCACAAACCACACCTCTGTTCTGGTCCATCCACGAATCAGAAAGCTCTCAAATGAACCGGAAGTATACCCCGTTTAAATGTGGCAACTTCCCAGTTCAACAGTAGAGTTGAGGATGGAAGAGTTTCCAGAGTTTTGAGAGTTCACGTAGAGTTCCAAGAGAGTTCCAGAAGAGTTCTTGGAATCCAGAATGCAGAGCGTTTGGGAGTCCGTGAATGCAATGCAGGCGTTCATGGATGCTGCTAGACCAAACAAGCTGATCCAGAGACGATTTTGGGAATTATAACTTCTGTTTGGATAACCTCGCACGACTCTCGAGGTATTTTAGCTGTTCTCAACGGAGACGCTGAAAGTGGCTGGAAGTAGGACTTCACGCCGACCTGATCTATCTTCAGAAAGGTAAAGTCGACCTTCACCCAAAAGTGTACCGTTTGGGACAAGCTGATTTCCAAAGAGCGTGTTGTTCTGGTTAAAACAGATAAATTCCCTCACACATCTCTCTGTAAGATAAATCTCAATTTTCCATCTTCAAACTCTCCTTTCTGCTAGAAAATTAATCCAGATGTTTTCATTAATGTCTGTGGTGAAGCAACGGAAAACCATGGCCGTATGGTTTTCCTGATTGATTAATTATGCTGTTGTTATTTTCATATTTTGCCAAATTAATGTAAATGTTTGATGTTAAACTTTGATTCTGTAAATAAATGACCGCATTCATTTTGATGGGTCAAAGATAAATAACGTCTCTCGTTACATTTCTGTTAAATTCAATGCACGCATGTTACACAGTTCAGAAAAATGAAGAACCCGTTTAATGTATGAATATATCTCAGCATCTGTTCATACTACATTACGTTGAAAAAGCTTATGTTATTTCCTTTCAAGAAAAATGTTATAATGTTTCACAATTAAGTGACAAAGTGCTCTTCTAGTGAGTGTATGGTTTTTAAGATGCTAACCTCGTTAGCTTGATGACTGGCCATAACCTCCTCACTTCCAAATAAAATCTAGTCACTGTTAACATTCTCATCTCAGCCGCTGTTTTCAGCTGATTTGACATTGAGGCTGATCAAATGAAGACAGAAGAATAGACTGAGGCGAACACAACTAACTCAGGTAGACACCATAGCTGGAAGCCAGTGAAGTCTTTTCTACACATTTCTGAGCCCAGTGCTGTTAAAACTGTTAAAGATGGCTCTACGAACTACTGAATCTTAAGGTGTCAAAAACATAGAAATAAAACTACTTGTCCTTCATATATACATACATGCAAATAAAATCCTGAAACATCAAAACTAAACATCACAACAAAATCTGTAAATGGGTGGTGGTCTATCAAAAATATAAAATATAATGCAGAGAAACAAATGTAAAAGAAAAACAGTAATAACACCTAAGATATGAACTAATGAAAACATCAACTAAAAATACACTAAGCACTAAGAGCAAAAAAAACCCAATAAAAACAAACTAAACTAAATAAAATTAAATAAACAATATGACTAAATGAGTGGTGTAGTAGAGAAACTGAGCCTGGAAGTACCTGAGGCAGAGGAAGTGGTGCAGATGTTGGGGACAGCTGCAGGTTCTGGGGATCTCCAGCATTTAGGATGAGAGGAACCATGTTCTCCTGCCCAGGCTGCATTTCCATGGTTGTTGGTTGCCGAAAGGCGTGGACTTCTGTACGTTACACAAAAACAACACAGGAAAGGCAACAATTAACATCAAAATATTAAAGAGTCAAGGGTTCCTGACAATCTGCACATGACAGTGTCTGAAGAATACCTTGTGTGTTACACAGAGTGTGTGTGGTACTGGAAGAGTCGAATGAGGCAGCTGAATCATCTGAATCAAGCGGGGTGGGCAGTGGAGGAGGAAACTGGAGGTTGGTGAGGTCAGGAAGAGAACCACCACTATTGTGAGCTGCTGGTTTCAGTGAAGTGGTCAGCTGCTGGTCCAGAGTTGGGAATGGGTTGCTGCAAATATACAGGAGCTGTGAACTTAAACACATTCAGCTGTCAGGCAATAAAGTCTTTGACACGTTTATCTAAGAACACGATGAATACTGTATTACTGGTGTAATGCAACCTGTCCAGGTGTACCCCACCTCTCACAATCAGAGTCAGAGTTTCTCTCTGTGTCATTCATTCACACCACATGTGGTACATGTGGTGGAAAGAAATTGTGTACACAGGGTCCCAGTTACATCCAACATAAGTACCAAATGTAAAAGAAAAACAGTAAGAAGATCTAAGATATGAAGAAAAACATTAAACTAAAAACACACAAAGCACCAGTAGCATAAAAACAATACGCCGAACAGCAGCACGAACATGAGTCTGTGTGAGCAGATGAGCATGAACACATCAACATGAAACAGATCAGCAGCAACATGAAACAGATCAGCAGCAACATGAAACAGATCAGCAGCAACATGATGTGATTCTTCAGTTATTATTCTGGTTAGAGATTCAGGAGTCTAACAGCCTCAAAGTAGAAGCTGTTCCTCAGTCTAGTGGTTCTACACTTAATGCTCCTCAACCTCCTTCCTGAGGGGAGTGGGGCAAAAAGTGTGTGCTGGGTGAGTGGGGTCCTTCATGATGCAGGTGACTCTCTTCCTGCATCTAGAGGTGTAGATGTCGTGATGGTGGGGAGACTGACTCCAACAGACTTCTGTGCAGCCTTCACCACTCTCTGCAAAGCTTTTCTTTCTGCAGCTGTGCAGCCTCCATGCCACACGTTGATGCTGGAGCACAGGATGCTCTCCACTGCACACCTGTAGAAGGAGGTGAGGACTGAGCTTCCCAGTCCAGCTCGTCTCAGCTGTCTGAGGAAGTAGAGTCTCTGATGAGCTTTCTTGATCAGGCTGGTGGTGTTGTTGCTCCGGTTGAGGTTGTCGTCCAGATGCACACCCAAGTACTCGTAGCTGAAGACCACTTCCACCACAGATCTTCCTATGTTCAGGGGGGGGGGGGGGTGTAGGTGTGTTTGTTCCTTCTTAAATCCACGACCATCTCCTTCATCTTCTTCACATTGATGTGAAGGTTGTTCTTCCTGCACCAGCTCTCCAGGTGTTCCATCTCCTGCCTGTAGCTGGACTCATCGTTGTTTGTGATGCATCCCACCACCACAATGACCGGAAAAAAAAAAGTGAGTAATAAAAATAAATGGATCATTGGAAAAATGCTGTGGTAATTTTGTCAACATTTTATTCCAGACAAAAATGAGACAACAAAAAAAAAAATCATGAATTTCTTCTTCTTTCGGCTGCTCCTTTCTTCAGGGGTCGCCACAGAGAACTAACTCGCACAAAGACTTGGCAATTCTTATTACGCAGGATGCCCTTCCTGATGACACCACAGACCAACGAGCTACCACAACACTTTTTTTCCACAAATGTTCCTCTTATGTTTTTCTGCTGAGACAAAGATGGAGAACAGGCAAAGGGAGGAGTGCAGCATCTCAGGAGGGGGGGGGGGGGGCTTTCCACTTGACAAGACACATGTTACAACTCTGAAGTCGTACATTAAGATGTACTGCCGCACCTTATGACATGACTACGATTTCAAATTGAACTTCTTTTTCAAGCAAACAGATCTTCAAGATCTGGTTCCTTCAAATAGTCATATATCCTATTTCTACTGTGCATGCTTGTACTTTAGAAATACATAAAACACAGCGCTACCTAGTGACCTAGCATAGAAACTACAGCATGCTTAACATTGTTTACAGTCTCGTCTAAACAGCGATGCGATGACAGCATTACAGTGATTGTAACGTTCTATTTTGTATAGGCTTTGCCCTTTAAAGGCTGTTCACTAGTGTGACTATTTCTCAAGCTTACAGTTCTTCTGGACTAAGCTTGAGAAATATTCACACTAGCGAACAGCCTTTAAAGGGCAAAGCCTATACTCATAGAATCTGGGGTTACAGTACGTAACCAACGGTTTTACAGTTAACATCATAAAGCATGTAAAGTTATCAAGAGACTGTTCATGTACAAGCAAGGCCTTAGAAAGCTGAAATCTGAAACCTCCTCTGTTTAAAGCAGTTTATTCTCATTTGACATACGGTAAATGGCTTAACCCCCTTCAAGCCATTTGTCTTCTCTGTCCAAAATATGAACATCATGATCCTCAAAACAGCGTCCTTTATCCTTAAGGTGTATGACTACAACTATTTTGTAACAGTGAGTCCTGGTGTTCTTTTTAAAGTCTTACAAAAGATTGTCTTGAGTTTTGGAGAAAATAAACCATCAAACAAGCTTTTGAAGTTAAAAAAAGAATGGCAAAATACTCACCAGAACCCAGCGACTGGACAGGGTTTGGACTGGGACACTTCCTAAAGGAGAAAGAAATTTACAGCCTGAGTTTTGAGTAGACTACAAACAATTTGAAGGGAATATTTCAATACTTAGGGTTTGACCTTTTTGCACTTCCAGTTCTGTTTTTGTTCGTCTTCATCATCTTCCTGTTTAATAACTTCAGAACCTGGTACAGTGAGTAAAAGAACTGGAGACACAGAAGAAAACAAACCCCTCAGTCCTCTAGGTTTAAAGTCATAGGGCGTTTCAAACACAAAATACCCAGGCCTTGGTTTACTGTGATTAGGTCTTATTTTAATGAAAAGAAACTGGATGTGTCACATTATAAAAGTAAAAATAATACCATTGATTTTCATGGGACAAAAATAAAAGAAATTCAAGATTGAAACCTAATTTTAATCAGTGATTTTGAATTCAAAGTACTGTAATGGCCATTGGCAGAGAAAATCTTTAGAAACTTGAATACTCCTTCACCCACCCACAACCCTTCATCTCCTTGACAATCAATTTAGCTTTCCTGCTTTAAAAACTACAATCAAACCCTTTCATTATCTACTAGACGGTACTTGATAGAACAATAAAGAGAAATAGAAAAATACCACAAAAATATACAAGCTTATACCAAAACAACTAAACCCGACCTCCAGTAAATCATACAATAACAATAGTTTATGAAAACAGAATAAAAAGTGAGATAAGCAACAGCTTGTTTTTACCCGGACTGAAATGAATGAAATTAATTTTAGAACCTAACACCAACTTTCTGTTTAATAAAGTTACAAATGTAAAATGCAGTCAGACTCACAGATTGTTAGCACGATTAACTCTGTCACAATGTTTCCAAATATCTGGCCTCTGTACTCATCCCTTTAGTTGGCAGCTCAGAACACCACATACAGAACACCATGGACTTTGTGGATAAGGTGAGGGATGTCGTCATGGAGACTGATGAAACAATGGTCTCTTTTGATGTCACATCACTCTTTACGTGCATTCCTGTTGATGATGCAGTAGAGGTGGTCAGTTTAAAATTAAAATCAGACACCACTCTGAGCAGCAAGACCACACTTTCCACAGAACAACTGTGTCAACTCTTGAAACTGTGCCTGCAGTCAAACTACTTCACATATGGGGAGCAATATTATAGGCAGAAACATGGGTGTGCTATGGGGTCTCCAGTTACATGGAGGAGGTAGAAAAGAGAGCCTTGACGTCCTTTTCAGGGACACCACCAAGTCATTGGCTCAGGTATGTTAGAACCTGTGCTAAAATTTTAATTTTAAAGTAAACTGGCTTTCTTGGACTGTGAGGTCTCAGTATTTGATGGAGGACATTTGGAAATGGTTGGAAACACACACAGACCAGTATTTGCAGTTTGACTCCCATCACAGTTTGGATCACAAGTTAGGAGTTATCAGGACTCTGTACCACAGAGAAGACAGCGTCCCCACTAACTCAGGAGCCAGGCAAAAGAAGAAATCCCACACAAGACAGGCTCTAAAGCAGGGATCGGGAACCTATGGCTCACGAGCCAGATATGGCTCTTTTGATGGCTGCATCTGTCTCGCAGACAAATCTTTAATAAAAAATAATAATGATAAAAATATAAAACATGGTTGCGGGTGGCTGGAGCCAATCGGATATTGCGTAACGTACATGGGTGACATGGTCAGGAAGTAAATTTCCCTCCTAGCAGCTAATTAGCTAGTTGCGGAAACCCGTTTCGAAGAAGATGGCTAAAAGAAAAAGAAATGAGGAGTATCATACTTTTCAGCAGGAATGGACAGAGGAATTGGCTTTTGTGGAGACAGCAGGTTCTGTAGCGTGTCTATCAGGTCTCTCTTGTAAATGAGTCCTCGAGACTCAATGGGATTTACCTGTCTAAATAAAGGTTGATTGATTGAATATGCAACGATAAAATTGCATTAATGAAATGGTCAAATATAAAGCGGAACTTCGACACACGCCATACTACATTTGCATCGAAATATCCTGCAGGTGCAGCGTCGGCTGTGAAGCGGGCGCTGTACCGGTCTGTCGTGGTGAAGAGAGAGCCGAGTCAAAAGGCAAAGCTCTCAATTTACTGGTCGATCTATGTTCATACCCTCATCTATGGTCATGAGCTTTGGGTTGTGACTGAAAGAACAAGATCACAAATACAGGCGGCCAAAATGAGTTTTCTCCGCAGGGTGTCTGGGCTCTCCCTTACTTAGAGATAGGGTGAGAAGCTCGGTCATCCAGGAGGGGCCTAGAGTAGAGCCGCTACTTCTCCACATCGAGAGGAGCCAGTTGAGGTGGCTCGGGCATCTGTTTAGGATGCCTCCTGGACGCCTTCCTGGCGAGATTTTCCGGGCACGTTCCACCGGGAGGAGACTCAGAGGAAGACCCAGGACACGCTGGAGGGACTATGTTTCTTGGCTGGCCTGGGAGTGCCTTGGGATTCCCCCGGAGGAGCTGGCCCAAGTGGCTGGGGAGAGGGAAGTCTGGGCCTCCCTACTTAGGCTGCTACCCCCGCGACCCGACCCCGGATAAGCGGAAGAAAATGGATGGATATCCTGCGGGGGACAGCAGGAAGAAAGCATGTGAAGAGCTACTGTGCAGCATGCAAGCCAGCAACTCCGTGTTTGGACCCAACAAGGTGACTGGAATTCAGCTAGTTTTGCTGGTGCTTTAGCAATTGTGAGAAACGGAAAACCATTCACAGATGGCGAGTATGCCAAAACATTCATGCTTGATGTTGCCAGTTAAATTTTTGATGACATTTCGGATAAAGAAAAGATAATTAAACTAATAAAAGGCATGTCTCTGTCGACAAGAACTGTTCAAGATTGTGCCATCATGATGGCAAATCAAACTGAGGCAACACATATGACGGACATAAATGCAGCAGCATTCTTTTCTCTTGCTTTGGATGTGTCAACAGACCAATGAAGCCATTTATCCCAGTTCAGTGTGATTGCAAGGTATGCTGTCGGTGACACACTACGTGAAGAAAGTCTTGCTGTTTTGTCTATGAAAGGGACTACAAGAGGGGAGGATTTATTCGTCTTTCACTGAGTTCGCTAAAGAAAAAAATCTACCGATGGACAAACTTATTTCGGTGTGTAGTGATGGTGCTCCGTGCATGGTGGGGAAAAACAGAGGATTTGTAGCACTGCTTTGTGAACATGAAAAGAGACCCATCCTAAGTTTTCACTGTATCCTACATCAGGAGGTGCTTTGTGCTCAGATGTGTGGCGAGCAGCTTGGTGAGGTGATGTCGCTGGTCATTCAGGTGGTCAACTTTATTGTTGCTCAAGCTTTAAATGATAGCCAGTTTAAAGTACTGCTGGAAGAAGTTGGGAATAGTTATCCTGGTCTGCTCCTGCACAGAAATGTGCATTGGTTGTCAAAAGGGAAGGTGCACAGCTGTTTTGCAGCTTGTCTGTGCGAAATCCAGACTTTTCTTGAAATGAAAAACGTCCAGCATCCTGAGTTGGCTAACACTGAGTGGCTCCTGAAGTTCTACTATCTCGTGGACATGACTGAACATCTGAACCAGCTCAATGTGAAAATGCATGGCATTGGAAATACAGTCTTATCCCTTCAACAAGCAGTGTTTGCATTTGAAAACAAGCTAGAATTCTTCATTGCCGACATTGAAACAGGTCGTTTACTACACTTTGAAAAATGGGAGAGTTTAAAGATGCATACACAGCAAGTGACCCTGCTCAACATCTTGATCTTCTAGCGGGCTTCACATCTAATCTCCTGCAGTCATTCAAAGCGCGCTTTGGAGAATTTCATGAGCGCACTCGTCTTTTTAAATTCACCACCCATCCACATGAGTGGACAGCGCCGACCTAAGTTACATCCCCGGTGTCTCAGTCAAAGAGTTTGAGCTACAAGCTGCTGACCAGAATCAGAATAAACTTTATTGGAATTGCACCGAGGTACAACGCGAATATGTACGTACCGTCGTCCGAAAGATGGGCGGAGTGCACAAAGCTGCAACTACACGAGAGCGCAGCCATTTTATCCTTATCAGATAATAATCTTAGATAGGAAAATGGGGAGAAACATGAGGGTAGATAGTGGTATTACAAAAAAAGATCTTTCACATCGTGTCAATCAGGACACGATTTGAGACATCAAAAAACTCTACCAGCAAGCACAATTAAAACATGATTACATTTGCATTTGACATTGAGGTGTTGAGATTTGTCCATGAGCATTTTTTCAGATCAGCCACAGTTTCTGAAGATGTTGTTCCAGCCAGCAGTTCTGATAAGATTGCACAGAAAGTTCTCGGGGTGGGGGGGGGCGGGTGAAGCTTTTGTCCTTGGGTACTCATGTTCCAGGAGAAATTTGATAGTCAGCCCGTCTCCGAGGCCGTCGGGAGTCTGATTCAGATAAGCTTGATTTTTGTTTTTTCTTCAGGCAGTCAGATTTTTTTCTTCAGCCTTGAGTCCATCTGGGCGTTCTGGTTCCGAAAATGCCTAATTGTGGGATTCCATTCCACTGATCCATGCTATGAGTCTCCTTCAAGGTCGAACCCACCACGCTGACGAGTCCCAGAAGCCGCAGGTGGTCTGCGATTCTCAATCACCTCCACCTTATGGTTAAGCTCGTAGACCAGACGATTTAAAGTTCCCACAATGAGGACCAAACCTTCACACTGACTCGAAAGCTTTTCCATGGCCGAAACTGCTCCCGATGTCTTCTTCAAAAGTTGATACAACAGAGCCCCGCCGATGCCAAAAAGCAGAGTCCCTGCTATCATAAATCCAAATATGTAAACGTCTTCAACATCCTCTTGAGACAAAACTGTAATGCACATCAATTGCCACACTACCCACAAATCCATGACGTACCCCACAACGTGAGTCTCAGCTGGACACGCCGGTTCCCCAGGACCTTGTCGTTTTGATGAAAAAATCTTATCAATAGAGTTGAACGCCCACGATACCAAATCCATAATCTTCTTAATTTATGTTCGGGAGATGAGACCCAGGCGCTTCAGACACACAGAGAGCAGAGCAGGAATAAGGAAAAAAACGGGGGAGGAGAAACAGAAGCTGCCACCTCGATGAGAGCCTGGGAGGAAAGCTGAAGACCTCAGACATGTGGGTGAATAAGTTCAAGTCACTGAATGAAGATTTGGAAAGACTTGCACGACAGCAAGCAGAGTTGGCGAGCAAACACAAGTGGGGAGAAATGAAAAAAACTTCAACATGCGGACCAGTTGATTGTCAAAACTTGGAACGCACATCTATAACTGCAGCGTGTGAGTATTGCTGTACTGACAATGTTTGGCTCTACGTATACACGTGAGCAGTCTTTCTCACATATAAAAAACATTAAGACCAACCTACGATCACATTTAACGGATGGAAGTCTCAACGCATGCATGAAGCTTAACCTCACTACATATCAACCAGACTACAAAGTCATCAGCAAAACCATGCAGCACCAAAAGTCGCCTTAATAGTAAGAAATACTTTAATCATCACCGTTAACAACAGAATAACAAAGATATTAAAAAGAATTCAGATACTTTCTTGGACTGTGAGGTCTCAGTCTCTGATAGAGGACATTTGCAAACTGAGGTGTACCGCAAACCCACCCACACAGACCAGTATTTGCAGTATGACTCCCAACACCCTTTGGAGCACAAGTTAGGAGTCATCAGGACTCTGTACCACAGAGCAGACAGCGTCCCCACTAACTCAGGAGCCAGGCAGAAGGAGAAATCCCACACAAGACAGGCTCTAGAGCAATGTGGATATCCTAACTGGGCCTTCTTGAAAGCAGAGAAGAAACCCAAACAGGACTCCAGTCAGCCATCAAGTGAAAAGGAGGAACCCAGACCAGTGGTCGTTCCATATGTTGAGGGAGTATCAGAGAAACTGAGACGTTTATTTTCTAAACACAATGTCCCAGTGGCTTTTAAACCCCAAAATACATTACGGCAAAGACTGATTCATCCCAAAGATCCAGTCCCCCGGCACAAACAGAGCAATGTTGTGTATTGTTGGATTTAATATTTTATACCTTTTTATAATTCCTATCAAGCACT
>NC_056506.1:16511388-16512679 GCF_014905685.2 Nematolebias whitei | reverse complement strand
CCACAAAACATAGAAGGTAGCATTTAACTGCATACAGCATCCATCTGAGTTTTGATCAGGACTCTCGAGTGCCGGGGGCCGGATTGGATACAAATGTGTTCAGGCGGGCGCTGACGTTGAGTCTGTGAAACTGACCAATGGGACGGTTCGAATAAGTTGTCAGTCGAGCACAACTGACAAAACAACAAAGAACTTTTCAGCCAAGTAACGTGACTTTTCAAAGATCTAACAGTCCAAGAGCGAACTGAACTAACTGTCCAGAGGGGGTGATGGAGTTTGTACACAGCAAGAACATCCAGTCAAGACTTGCTGTATGCTGAGATATGAACTGCTGCACAAAGCTGAGCTGGTCTCCAAACAGACGGAGACGAATCTGGGGACATAAAGGCTGAACGAAGAACTGGTGGTCACTCTGCCCAAGGTCACTAACATCAACTGCAGCCGGACGGAGGTGTCGACCCCACATTTGGTCTGTGATGGTCATCTAAGCACTTTGGGGTCGTGATCAAAAACTGCAGCTGGCTTTGATAATAATCACTCACATAGACTCATTTTAAAACAGGTGACACAACATGACACAGACGTACGGAGGTGGGAGTGCTAGACGATTCGCCTGCTCCAACTGCTCTGAGATGGAAATTGTTTTATTACCTCAAATGCTCCACACCCCTGAACAAAATATTGATTTTAACTTTCCGTTTATACAGGTCAGGAAGTCTCATTCAGGAGAAACCTGAGACCTGATTTGGATGCAGTTCACTAATGTTTTCTAAAATAACACTGGATGATTGTCTTTGCCTTGAAGGGGCTAATTTTGGTGGGTCTGGTTTGATACAAGAGAAGAAATTTATTTAATGATTAACTTTTGCTAATTTATAGGAGAGCTTGGGTTGTGGTTGGGTAAGTGTTTGCAAAACCTGGGTTGAATAACAGTAGTGGGAAGTTTAAAACTACACCATATTTTTAGTTCTGTAACTAATACTCAATCTGAGTGTTAGTGGATTGCAGACGGTAATGCTTCAGATTTGAAACAATGCCGTTTCAAAAAGGGGGGAGGTGTGTAGGCAGCTCTGAGCAGGAAGCAGTTCATAGATCATTACAAATTATACAAAAATAACTTCTTCTGAGGCGATTAAAAGATCATATCATGTAGGGTAATCACATTGACATTGGGAAATGAATAAATCAGAAACCTACATAACACATTGCACTTGTATATATGTATATCGGTTTAACAGAAGTATCTTTTTCTCTTTGTTGTAATGTGTACAGATTCCAGAAAGGGGGACGC
>NC_056506.1:16503336-16506388 GCF_014905685.2 Nematolebias whitei | reverse complement strand
ACTCAGCCCTCTGTGAATAGTAAACAGCCATCAGTGTGCTAATGATCCATTGTTAGGCTGATGGTCCTTCTTGATCATGTGAGCAGCTGGTTTTGGTTGTCAGCAGCAAACTGGTTGATCCACTCTGAGAAGGTGCTATTTATAAGACTGAGCTGAAAACAGCACCTCAGACTGAGGAAGTCTTTCAGATGAAAGATGAAACGTTTCTACATTTTTTTGTTGTTTTGCTTTGTTTTTTTTTTCTGAATGTCCAGAGGACCAGATTTAACTTTTTTAGATTTTTCTACCTGGATTATTGAGCATGCACCAGGAAATTCAGATACTTATTGTACTTTAAAAGTGTTGGTCTTACATAAAATGCACACATTTACTTGTATTTAGTTTTAAACATGTATGGCTCTCAAGGAATTACATTTTAAAATATGTGGCGTTCATGGCTCTCTCAGCCAAAAAGGTTATCTACCCCTGCTCTAGAGCAATATAGATATCCTAAATGGGATTTCCTGAAAGCAGAGAAGAAACGCAAACAGGACTCCAGTCAGCCATCAGGTGAAAAGGAGGAACCCAGACCCAGACCAGTGGTCATTCCGTATGTTGAGGGAGTATCAGAGAAACTGAGACGTTTATTTTCTAAACATGACATACCATGAGACTAGAGCAGGAGCAACAACCAGGACTGAATCAGCGGAGAAGAGTTCACCTCAGAACCGTGAAGTTAGGGGAGGGAGGAGGGGGGTTAAGACATCTGACACAATCGGCCCACCCCCCGCCTGCCCACTGTTCTGGCATCAATCAGTTTACAAATTAAGCCCTGGGCAGTATCTCAATGGGACTGATGGCGATTCAACTTGCAAGAATATAGATACATTTTTTGTTGCAGTCTCACTGAATTCTAAGTGTGACTCAGTAAAGAGACAGCTCTGTGGTCATATTTCAAGTAGCCAAGTTTGAAATATAATGGGGTTGTTTTTTTGTATCCAGGGCTTTCAAAACTGTATTCCAGGCTGTGCACATATTATTTCACTGTTTTGTGAGTTAGCACCTCAAACTGAGAGGTGTCTGAGATTAGTTTAAGATGTCCATAACTACTTTATGATTATCCATCCATCCATTATCTTTTACACATTTTGGGTCACGGGGGTCGCCGGTGCCCATGTCCAGCAGTCACTGTGTAAGGGGTGGGGAACACCCTGGACAGGTCCCCAGTCCATCACAGGGACACAGAGACAAATGAGAAACAACAATTCTCTCTCACTCACACCTAGAGACAATTTAGATTTACCAATCAGCCTAACATGCATGTTTATGGTCTGTGGGAGGAAACCGGAGTACCTGAAGAAAACTCACGCATGCACGGAGAGAACATGCAAACACCACCCAGAAAGGCCCCTGGACTGGGATTTGAACCAGAGACCTGCTTGCTGAGAGGCAGCAGCTCTATCATTTGTGCCACTGTGCTGCCCCACTGTATGAATATTTAAAGTGAAATTTTGTTACAGAAATTTTTAGCAAGTTCAGAACTCAAGAATCAATGCAGTAAGCCTCTGCAATGTGAGGAAAATGACTGGCTATAATTTTGGGACATTTTGGAGACTTCTTTGAGGATGTTTTTTACCAGTAGTCACAGCCCAGTGACAGACAACCTTTAGTCCTGATCCGGCATCTGCAGTACGGCCTATTCATTGACATAATTCCAGTCAATATTAATGAGAAGCATAAAAAGCACCTCTCTGAAAACAGAACATTAACAAATTTGTACCAACTTAAAGTATGAAGATGATCCTAGTCTTCATCCCCTGTTGCTTGAGCTTCACCATCCACTGCAGCATTCATCATGGCTCTGGGATCAGTGGAGTCAAACTTGGTTCAAACAGACTAAACCTCTTCCAACTTTTACCCTCTCTGTCTGATCTTCATAGTATTCTTCATCTGAGTGGAATTCTACAGAAAAAATATCTGACAGTCGAGATGAAAATACTTCAGTCTTTGCAGAACTCTTGTCAAGAGTCACTCATCTGCCATAGTGTTACTAATACCAGCTGAACACCAGGACACTCGCTCCCTAGGGTGACCTCGCCACCCCAAAAACACATAATGTGCAATTTGTTTGGTGAATTTTAAAAACTATATTTTTGTGAAACGCTTCAGAGAAAATCTAAATGTCATTACCCAGCTTTGTTTTATTACCATGTACAATTGTTACAAAAAAGAAATACACTTATGGCTAGTACTACAGGAACACTAAAGTCTTTAAAAAAATACCTAAAACCATCATAAAGGGTCCCTTGTACCTCGTTTTGGATGAAGCTCCTGTGACCCTCCAGTGAAGGAGGCTTGCTGAGCAGGAGTTAATGTGCTCTGATGCAGGGCTGAGTCCGAGTTTGTCCTGGAATAAACAAATGATATCTGATCAGAATGTAAAAATGAATATTTTTTTGTAAAAAACACAAATATTGCTTAATTATTAATGCCATAACTTTGTTCTGAACTGTCCCACTTGTTTGGGTCCTCGAAGCCTTGCAGTTATGGTTGCAAGTTTTTGGGTGGTGTTTGAACAGGCCAGGTACTTTTATAAACATCCATCCATCATCTTTTACCCACTTCTTCCATTTTGGGTCACGGGGGTCGCCGGTGCCCATGTCCAACAATCACTGTGCGAGGGGCGAGGTACACCCTGGACAGGTCGCAAGTCCATCACAGGGACACATAGAGACAAACAACCATTCACTCTCTCACTCACACCTAGAGACAATTTAGAGTTACCAATCATTCTAACATGCATGTTTTTGTTCTGTGGGAGGAAACTGGAGCACCTGGAGAAAATCCACACATGCACGAAGAGAACATGCAAATCCACCCAGGAAGGCCCCCGGACCGGGATTTGAACTGGCAACCTTCTCGCTGAGAGGCAGCAGCTCTACCAGTTGCGCCACCGTGCTGCCCGCTTTTATAAGCAGATAATCTGAATCTTATCAACGTACAGTAGTCCCTCGTTTATTGCAGGGGAGCCGTACCCTGAATCTCAGCGATAAGTGAAAAACCGCGAAGTAGG
>NC_056506.1:16492303-16503236 GCF_014905685.2 Nematolebias whitei | reverse complement strand
TCATGGAAAAGTTGTTTAACTCCATTCAAAAAGTTAAAAGTTAATCTTTAATAGATGATAGATTCAGGACTTGCAATTGAAACGATTTCAAGTATTTATTTGTTTATTTTTACATAATTTGGGCTTCCAGCTCATGAATACGTTTCAAACCCTTCCCACACACTTGCAATATTCTAAACAATGTTTCTAAACTCTAACCTCTCTAAAAGAGCACAGAATGTCATGTTTCAGTTCCCTGCCTCCTCTGCTCTCAGCCACCTGCAAGCACTCTTGGCAACGCCCACTTCTCCACTCTCCACGCAGATCAGCTGATCAGCTGCAGGAGGATGTTTATCCTGCAATAAGGGCTGCACAAAGATGCAGCAGGTACTAAATAATTTAAAATAATTTGTTTTAAATAAAAATTACATGCTGATTGTCATGATGCACACTTTAATCTTTGCTAAAACACTCTTTTCACTGCTTGGTTTCTAGTTTTCTCTATGTTCATTTGGTTTCTGTCAGCTCTGCTTCCTATCTGCAGCTTTCTGCCTGTCACACCTCCTCTCACTGCAGCTCGTTAGTGTTCATGGGAAACACCTGTGCTCTGGTGCTTAAAAACTTCTCTCCCTCACAGTCTCTATTCCCTCACAGATATTTGGGAATATCGAAAGCCTTTGGTGAGTAGTCTTCCAGCGTTTCTCTCTTGTATCCTGATCCTGTTCAGTCTCCTGCCTGCCCCTCAACCTCTGATTTTTGTCTTGCCCTTTTGCACCTCTGCTCATCTGCCTTTTTGCTGCCGTTACTTGCTTGTTTTTGGACTCAGAGTTTTGCCTTGCTTTTTGGTACTGTCGCCTTTATCGGATCCTGTTACCGACCTTGTTTCTGCCCACGACTCTGCCTCTGGATAGCCCACCCAAGACCACCGACGTACACCGCCCCTCGGTGACGTTTCCGCACTGTTCAGCGCTCTGCCTCCAGCCCATTGAGCCTTACAAGACCCAGCTTCAGCTCCTTGTCTACCAACACCAGCCGAGAGTGGCAGCTCTTTACTTACAAACCGTATTCCAAAAAAGTTGGGACACTAAACAAATTGTGAATAAAAACTGAATGCAATGATGTGGAGGTGCCAACATCTAACATTTTATTCAGAATAGAACAAAAATCACAGATCAAAAGTTTAAACTGAGAGAATGTATCATTTTAAGGGAAAAATCTGTTGTTTCCAAATTTCATGGCGTCAACAAATCCCATAAAAGTTGGGACAAGTCCATTTTTACCACTGTGTGGCATCCCTCCTTCTTCTTACAACACTCAACAGACCTCTGGGGACAGAGGAGACCAGTTTCTCAAGTTTAGAAATAGGAATGCTCTCCCATTCATGTCTAATACAGGCCTCTAACTGTTCAATCGTCTTGGGCCTTCTTTGTCGCACCTTCCTCTTTATGATGCGCCAAATGTTCTCTATAGGTGAAAGATCTGCACTGCAGGCTGGCCATTTCAGTACCCGGATCCTTCTCCTACGTAGCCATGATGTTGTGATTGCTGCAGAATGTGGTCTGGCATTATCGTGTTGAAAAATGCAGGGTCTTCCCTGAAAGAGATGACGTCTAGATGGGAGCATATGTTGTTCTAGAACCTGAACATAGTTCTCTGCATTAATGGTGCCTTTCCAGACATGCAAGCTGCCCATGCCACAAGCGCTCATGCAACCCCATACCATCAGTGATGCAGGCTTCTGAACGGAGCGTTGATAACAACTTGGGCTATCCTTGTCCTCTCTGGTCCGGATGACATGGCGTCCCAGTGTTCCATAAAGAACTTCAAATCGTGACTCATCTGACCACAGAACAGTCTTCCATTTTGCCACACTCCATTTTAAATGACCCCTGGCCCAGTGCAAACGCCTGAGCTTGTGGAGCTTGCTTAGAAATGGCTTCTTCTTTGCACTGTAGAGTTTCAGCTGGCAACGGAGGTCGGTGGATTGTGTTCACTGACAATGCTTTCTGGAAGTATTCCTGAGCCCATTCTGTTATTTCCTTGACAGTGGCATTCCTGTTTGAGGTGCAGTGACGTTTAAGGGCCCAGAGATCACGAGCATCCAGTCGAGTTTTACAGCCTTGACCCTTACGCACAGCGATAGTTCCAGATTTTCTGAATCTTTTGATGATGTTATGCACGGTTGATGATGATAACTTAAAAGTCTTTGCTATTTTACGCTGGGTAACACCATTCTGGTATTGCTGCACTATCTTTCTGTGCAACAATGGTGGAATTGTTGATCCTCTTACCATCTTGGCTTCTGAGAGACACTGACACTCTGAGAAGCTCTTTTTATACCCAATCATGTTGTCAATTGACCTAATTAGTGTTAATTGGTCTTCCAGCTGTTTGTTATATGCTCAATTTCCTTTTTCCAGCCACTTATTGCTACTTGTCCCAACTTTTTGTGATTTGTTGACACTGTGAAATTTTGAATCAACATATTTTTCCTTTTAAAATGTTACATTTACTCAGATTAAACTTTTGATCTGTCAACTATGTTATATTACGAATAAAATATTGACATTTGCCATCTCCACATCATTGCATTCAGTTTTTATTCACAATTTGTTTAGTGTCCCAACTTTTTTGGAATCCGGTTTGTATTAATAAAACCTTCTAAAACTGCTCTGGATTCTTGTGGTTCTGATCCAACCTCAATCATTACAGTGATTCAGTGTTTCCCCTAGTTAACTTGCCATGGCGGGATGCTCATGTCATCCATGATTTTTGTTGGGGGGGGGGGGTTCAGCATGAGGGAAGAGGCACCTTTATCTTTTTAGCTAGAACACCTGTATTGTGCGCTGCTAGCTTAGCACGACACGTTTGAGTCGTGTGCTGTTTATCGACAGTTTTTGAGTGTGTGTGGGGGTTCAGCTTGAGAGAAGAGGCAACGTGAGCACTGCCTTTAGCTTTTAAGCTAGAGAGCTTGTATTTCACGCTACATGCTTAGTGCTATGTCAGTGCAGGGTGGGGGGAGTTCGGTTTGGTAGGCGGGGTGCTCAGTTCAATTGACGGGGTGGGGCACCCTGCCTATATAAAGGTAGGGGAAACACTGTGATTGATCGTGTGGTTCATCCATCAATCAACCAATTGTGTGTCATGTCCAATCTTATTTTGAAAAACCGCAATAGAGCGAATCCGAGAAAAACGAACCGCGAAGTAGCGAGGGACTACTGTATTTTTTTTTCAAACAAATGTTTTAAGTACATTTTCAAAACATTACTAAGATACTTCCTAATATCTTTTTAAAAAGGTACAGCTGTCTCTCTCTGAAAGATCGTGCTGCTGTTTGGCGTATTGTTTTTGTACTGTTAGTGCTTAGCGTACTCTTAGTTTAGCGTATTTCTGAGTTCATATCTTAGATCTTATTACTGTTTTTCTTTACAATTTGTACTTTTCTTGGGTGTAACTGGGACCCTGTGTACACAGTTTCATTCCACCACATGTACCACATGTGGTGGAATGACAAAGAAGTTTAGACTTTGATAGCGACTCAAACTAATCTAAGGAAGCATCAGATTCTTCACTGTCTGTCAGCCTTTGTAGCAGTGTTCGGTTCACGTGCAGCCGTTCCCATTTTGTCATCACTTCCTGTTACTGTGCATACAAATATCTCAGCAAGCGTTCATCTCAGCAACTTTAAAAAAAATTGCAGCACATTAACAATGTTGTTTTTCCAAAATTGCATAAAAATTCATTATAAAACTTTGATGTCACAGACACTAAAATGCATCTGCAGGTGTGCTTCCAATCAAACTAAATGTCACCTAACCCCTTCAAAGCCATGACATCATCATCTGGGTTTTCCCAGTTTGTTTAAATGCAGAGTAACCCTACTTTCTCAATAACAGGTGGCAGGCGTCGAGTTTGACGCTTACTCAGACTGGCAATTTTTTTTCTCGCTCTAGCAGGAAAGACAGCCTCAAAGAGATTCTTTTAATTTTTAAAGTACAAACTTTAAACTACACAAGTTGTTAAATTGTGTACATAGGTCAAGTAAAACTAGTTATGACAAATAATCCACGCCACATCTTTCTCTGAAATCATCGTCATGAAGCGCGTTGGAGCGAGAGGCTGAGCAAAGACGGGCAGTCTGAGGGACAAAACTCACCCATCATCCAGATGTTTGTCTACAACAAACAAGACTCTGTCCAGAGGACCTGACTCAGCCTTGTTAGATTTATCTACCCGGATTATTGAGCAGCATCAGGACATTTTATACCACGTGTTCACCTTCAATGGGATGCATAATGAAATGGGTTATGTGTCTTTCTAAAAAGTGTATCTGGTTTCAAATGTTTGGTAGCTGAGACTAAAAAGCAGGCCTGAACCAGAATCAGAAATACATTTTCTTCTGAGGGTGACATGTTTTTGATTTTAGACAGTCTACAATGCTATGTCAACAGAAAAAAGTACAAAGGCTTTAAATTAAAAACAGCCCAACACAAAGAGCAATTGGGAATGGCATTTTAAATATTTCATTTTTAAGTGAATATTAAAAATCTAGAATCTGTGTACATTACTTATATAGCATATCTCACAATTTTTATCCCATCCATTATAAGTAGATAACAGAGAACATGAGAAAAGTATTTTTTAATGTATATATTATTTGAAGTAAGTATTGTGAGTTACCACCTCTGCACTGTTAATCTGACTCTACATCTTCACAATAAGGAAACAAAACATTGTAGAGAAAAAGCACTGCGATGAGCAAACACTGCAAAGCCAGATGAAGCATATTGCAGTGGCATTAAGGCCGTCACTACTGGAGTCGACACAAACAGGAAACTGTGGTTAACCATAACAGATGGTCTTTTACCTTCTCCAGCCAGTATCAGGAGGTGGGGACAAATATACCGAGCCATACGGACAGCTGTCAATGTAAGACTGTGGGTTAAGGAAGTAAACATGACTTGGCTCATTTAACATTTCATGTAACAATTCTTTATGTTAAAAATAACATAATAATAGAAAAACAGTACAGGTACATCAAGTAAGTCAGAATGCTGTATGAGTTAACATAGCTGTCACTCAGTTTACTGACCACTGGTGGAGGACGAGGGGATGCTTCAGTGGTCAACATGGCCCTGTTCCATCTTCTTCTGACATGTGTTGCTGCCAACAAATTCAAAACTGTCTCTTTTATTTATTTTATTTATTTTTACAAAGAAACAATTTAAACGTTTACTATGTTCTATTGAGAATGAAATATGGGTTTTTGTAATGAGAAAATCAGTCTGTTTTTTATTTCTTTATTTTTTGTTACATTTAACACAATGTCTGAACAGTTTCAGAAAGTGAAAGTATGCAGCACATTTACACAAAAAGTACTGCTCAGTTTCATTTACTCTGCATGATGAACACATTTTAAACAAGCAGCGCGCCAATGTCGCTGAAGGACAAGAATAGTGAATGTTTGTAGTTTTCCAGATGAGTTTTTGAACAGGGAATACAAGAGAGCCTTAATGTTTTTGGTTCAACATATTCAAGCTGATAGGAGTTACACTGTGTAGAAGAATAGATTTTATTTTATCTTATTGCTTGTCCCAGGCAACAAGTTCAGAGTTATACTACCAGGCATGATGGACGCCTTGGCTACCATAGTTGCATTCGGGCCCAAAAAACCCGACCCGGCCCGAGCCCATAGGCAATTTGTCCGAGCCTGACCCGACCCAACTAATTAACTGTAATTAGAGGCCTGAATCAAAAAAATAAATTTCAAAGAAAGGAAGATATAAGATTTCTTGTTTCACCAAATGGATATTAACATACAAAACTAATAGCTTAAAAAAATCAACTGTAAAGACAGGCTATTAAACAGATGAACAAAAATATTTTAGAGCAAAATTATTTGGGAAAATATAGAACGAGGCTATTTTAATTGAACGAGCTGCTCGCTTCGGCTTTTGTAGATGCTGCTACCTCTTCCACCGAAGTTGAGCAGGGTACGGAGCGGGACGCGTGCGGCCGATGATCCGGTGATCCATCGGGAGTTTAACGAGACTTCGTTTGACCTCTTTCAACCGGCCGGTCGGACCTGAGCGTGCACGTGACTCGACACACATCAGCAGGTTTCACTGTGCTGGCTTTGCGGAGTGTGTTCTCCTGTTTTTAGTTTTTAATACTTTCCAGCTCCATTATGTTGTTTGTTGTGGGTCAATTGCAAATCTTCAGATGTGTGATAACGGCCAAGGGTGGGCGGAGACACATGCGCAATTGTTGTGCAATGCACCAGCGCTACTCTCTCTTTTCACAGTCTGATTAACTTCTGCACTCTATTTTTATTTCTCTCTCATCCTTAACATATAAACTTACTGCCTCCTCCTCTACGAGTAGATTAACACAATGTTATATCATGCATTCTTATTTAGTTTTTTTTTTGTGCTGTATGACTCGTAAAACCACATCAAAAGCCCAAGACCGACCCAGCCCGCCCATCAAGCACAGAATTTTGGCCCAACCTGGCCCGGATTTCAGGTCGGGTTGGGCTCGGGTCAGAAATCGCAGCTCTACATAGATTAATCTTCAGCCACCCCAGTCATTTGAGGAAACTTTAAAGCAATATAAAAACTAAAAAGCACAGTTTCTTCAAATGACTGTGGTGGCCAGTTTACATATGTAAGATGCTGACCATCTTGAGCTTGGACAAGGCAACCCAATTTTCAAAAGGAGACTTTCTTAAGCCTAGATGCAGCCACATACCAAAATGGAAGTTGGCACCTCACTTATTTATCAAGTTATTGCGCTCACATGCACAGGCAGACAGACGGGATGGTTTTTCCAATTCTCCCTTTTCACTCCACGACAGAAAACAGCTAAAGGCCTAGCATTCCTTGAAGGAATGCATATCGCCCACCGCCTTCATGTCAGAGTTTCAGACTAAAATATTCTTATTATGAAAATAGAAAGTATTTCAGCCATTTTGGACAAACATTAAAAATAATGTTATGCTCAATCTCAAGTGACATGACAAGATCTCACACAAGAGTATGTGTTGGAAATTACTTTTAGCTACAACCTCATCATTTTTAAGCTCAGTATCTGTGAAAATTAGAGGAGTCTAGATGTTTCTTTTTTGGCTAATGTCAGTTAGCTGTGGTGACCATTTTGGATTGACACCAAAGTTATTGATGTGCATATAATCAATACCTTCTGAAAATGTTATTAAAATCAGCCCAGTGGTTCATAAGACGGGCAGCACGGTGGCGCAACTGGTAGAGCTGCTGCCTCTCAGCGAGCAGGTCCTTGGTTCAAACCCCGGTCCAGGGGCCTTTCTGGGTGGAGTTTGCATGTTCTCTCTGTGCATGCGTGGGTTTTCTCCGGGTGCTCCAGTTTCCTCCCACAGACCAAAAACATACATGTTAGGCTGATTGGTAACTCTAAATTGTCCCTAGGTGTGAGTGAGAGAGTGAATGGTTGTTTGTCTCGTTTGTCTCTATGTGGCCCTGTAATGGACTCAAGACCCGTCCAGGGTGTACCCCGCCCCTCGCACAGTGATTGCTGGACATGGGCACCGGCGACCCCCGTGACCCAAAATGGAATAAGTGGGTAAAGATAATGGATGGATGGATGGATTGTTCATAAGACAGAGTTAATTCTAAAAAGGTGATGAAAACATTTTAATGAACGTTACTGTACAATCTGTGAACATGCAGCCTCGGACTCATACACTGACTCAATTCAAAGCTCAAACTCATACGCATTAAAGGATATCTGACGGCCATGTTTGTCAACAGACGGGGGCTTTCGATTGGGTGACGTGATGCGATTCCGGTCACGATAAACTCTGTCCACCAGTCCATGGTGTCGTGTTGATCGATTCACGTCGAGCCCTGAATTCTGACAATCAACAAAAAGACAGTTTTTAATAAAGAGCTCACTTTGTGTACGTTATCATTCAGTCCCAGGAGATGAGATACTTTGCTGTCTTATACAGTACTCAATCTCTAAAGAGAAAACTACAGTACTTTCTAAAACTGTGACATTCTGATTTTACATTGTTTTAGCCAAAGGTATGTTGGGTTTGGTTACAGAGAGCCAGTCGTAAAGAATTCAGGCCTTTCAGCATGCACTGAAGGTACAGAAAGAACAAAAGCTAATGTGGCTCAGAAAATTAAAATACTCAACTTCAAATAAACTTAAAATTTTAAAAAAGCTATTAGAAATTATCATAAAAAGTAGACACATCTAATAAACGTATTATCTTTCGTATTTGCATGTCAAGGACTATTCTACCTCTAAGTTTTAAGGATGAAGACTTTGGGGTTCCGACTGCCCTTGTGACAGCTTTTCTTGTATTTTTGTGTTTGTTTTTTGAGCAGATGTTCCTGTACTTTTTTCAAATGATCTTGAAATGGCAAACTACACAAATGTTCAGAGAAAAAAAAAAATCCCCCTCTCATAAAACAGACTTCAGTCGATGTACAAACTGTAACCAACAACACAATTTTTCAATAAATTCATAACCTATCACTTTACTTTACTACAAGCTTCATGCACAATGTTGGTTGTTGTTTTATTATTACAAAAAATTTGAAGTTATTAATGTTTTTATTAATATTGTAAAAACATGGTGTATGTCTTAAGGAGGTTTTATGCACTTTCACATAACACTACAAGCTGGGATATGGACACTTTCTGGGTACAAGCGCTGAGTAATTTCTGAATAGACTGAGGCTGGGACAGAGAGTCCAGTGGCGCCGCCCCATTGTGCCATGCAGTGAGGTAGTAACAGAGGTGAAACAGTCTACATGTGAAAAGGTAAGACTGTTTGGTGCCTCAATACTGTGATGAAGTGACGCTATGCGGTCTGTGTGATGACAAAGTCAAGATCAACCAACAACAAATCTATTACAGAAGAAATATCATCAGTGACCCACAGCCACTGCCTTTCATCAGTGATGAACTCTGGAGGCAGCAGAACGACGGACTGGTCTTTGTAGCATCTTTGTGGAAATGTTGTGTGAAGGGGCCTTCTAACGCTAACATAATTTGTTACTTGTAAAAATGACAACCACATATAAGGCCCCTTCAGGAGAACACATTTCAAGTTCAGAAAATGCTAACTATGAGGTGCATTAAAAAAAAGTGTAGCTCATATACAGATTAAACAGCTGTCAATGACCTTCTTAAAGCACATCTTGAAATTAATTAAAGACATTTTGGTAGCACAAAGCCTTTAAAACATGTTCATTTTGTCACAACCTTGAAGTATTTTACTGGGATCTGATGTGACAGACCAACAAACAGAAGTGAATAATTGTCATGTGAAAGAAGATTTTTTTTTTTTTTTTAACTATTATGAATCTGAAAGGTGTGTTGTGTTTGTGTTCAATCCCCTTGACTGCTATCCTTAACAGAAATCCTGGAATAAAACAAGTTAGAGAACATAAGCCAGAGGTGGAGGTTCACCTTCCAGCAGGACAACAGCTGGAAACATCCAGCAGAGCTACAATGGAACGGTTCAGATCAAAACATATTCATATGTTGGAAGAGACCAAAGTCCAGGGCAACCCTTAAAATCTGCTTATCAGCGACACTCTCCATCCAGTCTGATGCAATTTGAACTATTCTGCCAAAAAGAATGGACACATTTTTCAGTTTCTAAATGTGCAAAGTTGGTAGAGATGAATTTGAAAAGACTTGCAGTGGGAATTGCAACCAAAGATTACAAAGTGCTGAGTCAGGGGGATGGATACAGATGTACGTCACACTTTTAGATTTTTGTTTGTAATAGAAATCAAAATTTAGTTATCATTTTTCTTCTACTTCACAAACATGCTACTTTGTGTTATTCCACCCCATCAAATCCAAGTAATGTCATGTTCTGTGGTGTGGTTGGACCCAGGTTGCAGACAGGACTCGGGAACTTGAGACCAAGATAAAGAACATTTATTAATTTAAACAAAAAGGGCTGACGAGGCAGATAAACTTACATAAATCACGAGAAGGCACAGAGGGAGACAGGAGCATGACGCCGTACAGGACAATCCATGGACGGGAACAACAAGGAAACGCAGACTGCACTAATGAGGGGATAAACACAAACATCTGGGGAAGGACAACAGGTGACAGAGGCAGGAGCTGATGACATGAGGGAGAAACACTGAGGAGGACAGGACACTGACACCAGAAACACAAAACACACACACATCCTCTCAAGTAAAATACTTTGAAGTTTGTAGTTGTGATGTGAGAAAATGTGGAAACATCTGATAGATGAATACTTTTGTAAGAAAACTTTCAGTGTTCTTTTAATATTTAAAAAGTATATCAGTAGTAATCTGAAAGTTAAAGGTGTCACATGAAAACCTCACCTGAAAAAGCACATCAGCAGGGCTGCTTCCCACCTGATTGACATTAGGCAAAGATCCACCATAATACAGTCCACGGTTCTGTCCCATCTGCAAATACGTTGTCTCCTGCACCTGTAACTGAAAGCAGAACAGCAACAGGTAAGGAAGTGGGACAATACAGGACCCTTGAACAAGACAGAAAATGTGGATTTCTCAATCATGACAACTTCTTTTAAAACAGCAAATAAAAATAACATTAACAAGGTATAAAACAATATTAGGTCAACAAATGATTGTGTTGTATCATAGAAGAAGAATGTGACAGACTCTTTAAACTTATTGCTTACAATAGTTAAAAAAAACAAGAAGAGTAGTCAAAACCCCTGAAACATTAATGGTACATTACAACTTGTTACGAGGAAAATGATAAAGTGAAAGATGTAGTATAAGACAAAGAAAATGGTAACAACAAAGAGTAATCACGGCTCTTCTACACACCAAAACACTAAATTGTACAACTGAACATCTGTGCTTCTGACAGGGTAATAAGGACAACTTACAGGTAACAACAACAACAACAACAACAACAACAACAACAACAACAACAACAA
>NC_056506.1:16487440-16492293 GCF_014905685.2 Nematolebias whitei | reverse complement strand
AACAACAACAACAACAACAACAACAACAACAACAACAACAACAACAACAATAATAATAATAATAATAAATAAATTAACTTTAGTCTTTTTTTAAATTAAGACAACAAGTAGTACGTCAGTGCCCCCGTCACTGAGGGATTTGTGGACGGAGCAATTTTATCAATGACCAGGTGCAATAGCAGAGCCAGGGGGTGGCCAGTGGTGGCCTTGGCCACCATAGATTAATCTTCAGCCACCCCGAGGGCCACCAAAATCATTTGCCAAGTTTTGATAGTCCCCTTTCTTCCAACTAGATGCAGCAACACACCAAAATGGGAGTTGCCTTTTTTTTCTCCAAGTTATTCAACTCACAAGGTTTACATGTATAGGTATATGATGACAGCCATTTTGGATTTTGACCTAGCAACCCGATTTTTGAAAGGAAGCATTCTTATGCTTAGATGTAGCAACACACCAAAATGGACGTTGGTAACATATTTTTCAAGTTATCACACTCACAATGTGCATGGACGGACAGAGGGTATTTCCATACCCCCTCTTAGCCCCACAATGGGCGACAAAAAAACGATGGAATCATTAGCGTATATTTGAATTTTTACAGGCTCTTATGGATGTTACCAATAAAATACAGTCCTCTTCAATGATCAGGTTTCAACTTCCCCCTGCAACAGCTGATAAATCTGTTTTGAAGTTTGGAGCCTAACTTCCAATCAGATTGTGCTTTGGGCTGTTTGCTTGCCGAGCCAACTGAGTTGATGTGAGTTTCCTGGGAAATTATTGAATATTTCTTTCAAGGAGTAAAAGGTTTTGTCCATCAAACTTAGTTTCCAATGATGGAATTAAGAAAGCCTAAAGATTTAACACTGCAGATGAAATAAGTTGCACCTCTCTGCTCGTTTACCTGACACACATCTCTACAGGAGCAATGACTGAGACAACATGCTGCTTTTCTTCACACATTCATCACCAAACTGAAGATCCAGCATCACTTCTTTGTCCAAAGCAGGTCAGTGACTCATCACTGAATACCTCCTTCATCAATCATCCACAGCCCATGACTACTTGTCTTCAGCCCACTTGTTTTCTTCTGTTTAGCTCTCGGTGACGTTGAACTTTTCTGACTGCAGCTCTAATTATTTCCTGCCAACAAAAGTGAAGGCGGAGCACGGATGTTGTTGCCTGAGGTCGTTTGTTTGAAACACTGAACAAATTTTAATGAGACTTTAAGAAATTAATCCCCGAGTTGATTTCTACAACTGTTTGACTTTCGGAGTCAGTCCAATTGGGATGGTCGATGCTTGCAGGCTTAATTTATTTCAGATGATTTCTTTATTTTTAACAATTTGTTCTCAAACAGTGACTCCTGTTCCTGTTCTTTTGTTTTTCTCTTGTTTTGTACAGTTGTCTGTGTGCATTTTGTACTTTCAAAATGTTTTCCTTTTCAGTTTTCCTTTCTAATCTTTAAATGCCTTGTGATGATGCCACCCACCTGAAGTGGGTCATGCACAGCTTGATGCCTCTGCCTCAAGTGTAAAACAATTATGAGTAGTGGCATTTACCGCAACTGCCTGAGCAATAAATTATATGTTATTCACCTTCTTCCTGGGGGCTCTACTGTCTAAATGATTATGGGTACAACTTCCTGTCAGACAGGAAGTAGCAGTGAGTATTGGTTAACCATGATAGCAGAGCACAGACCAAGGTTTATTTGAAAGTAATTTTCATTCAGTTTAGCAGATAAACCACTGTTTTTGTTTTGTTTACATTTATTTAACAACCATAAAGTTTACTAAAATAGCCGTGCTGAGTTCAGGTACCTGCTGTGTTCACAGCTTCATGAACAATCAGACCAAATTAAATCAGTGGCTGCAACAACAGAGTTTGAACACGGACCAAAACAAAAAGAGTGTTCCAGTGAAAAGAGCTATAGTTTCATCTTCTACCTACAGATGAGGAATTAAGAAGAATGTGGCTGAAAAATATGAACTTGAAGAGACCACCCAAAACTCTGAATGTGAGTTCATTTCACTTTGTTGACAAACGGCCGATGGAGGAAAACCTGCATCCTACTTTGTGTCTGAACTACAATAAACCACCGGAGAAGAGACGCTGAATCCTCAGAATGATTGAAAACAGTGACGAGAACATCAGGTCTGATTTCAAGTGTATGGAGGACACAGCTTTATAATATTTGTTCATCTTCAGTTTTATGATTTTCTCTGTAATGAACCCAAGCTCAGTGATGGAGGACTTTAATGCTTTGTCTGGACTCTGTGTCTGATTTAAGGTCAATAAGATTGTGTCCCACCTCTTTTTACAAAACACCACTGACCTTGTTACTGTTGTCACAACCTGGCTCTGGGGTTGTGACAAAAAAGAGAGAAAAGGACACCAGGCCAAATGTCCCCCCCAGGCAACACAGCACGTTTTTCTTTTATACTGGGCTGACCCAGCAACTCAGGTGTTTTCAATGATTACCTGCTGCACTGCTCAATGGAGCCGTCCCTGCAGCAGCTCAGTCAGTCATCTGACAAGGTCGTCCCACTGTGTAGATATGATACACCTCAGAGGTTTTCAAGTTGTTTGCTTCACAGTCAGAAGAACCGAGTCAATGAAGAAGCTAAATATGCTAGATGTAATCTGCAGCCACTTCTTCAGCTCGTCCTCCATCCCTCGTCCTCAGCAGCCAGTGGTATGATTACATCGTCCTGTTTGAGCTCTGACAGGTGGTGTTCCTACATGTTTAATTAAATCCACGACGCTCAGAGAAACTACATTAGCTCGTACTGTTCACACACAAACAAACGTTGGTCCTGGTTCATGCTGGAAGTCACACCCATAATTCACGCAAGACAGCATGGAGGCTAGGAATAAGGTGGATACCCTGAACTTTTTTGTCTTCACACAACACTAGAGCTGCACATTATATTTATAATACGGTAATTGCAATATCAGAACAAAATAAAATTTTATCTTTCAAGTTCCATGCATTTATGTTCAGCTGCTAATGATTTATTTGGACAACCAGATGGTATCTGACTGGTGTCGATGCCTAAGTCTGGTTTGGATTAGAACAATGAAAAACAGAGGAATGAATGACTTTATCACAATATTTTATCCATCCATCATCTTTACCCGCTTCTTCCTTTTCGAGTCACGGGGGTCAATGGTGTCCATGTCCAGCAGTCACTATGTGAGAGGTGGGGGACACCCTGGACATGTCTCTAGTCCATCACATGGACACATAGAGACAAACGAGACAAACAACCATTCTCTCTCTCACTCACACCTAGGGACAATTCAGAGTTACCAATCAGTCTAACATGCATGTTTTTGTTCTGTGGGAGGAAACTAGTGTACCTGGAGAAAACCCACGCATGCACGGAGAGAACATGCAAACTCCACCCAGAAAGGCCCCCAACCAGGATTTGGACTGGGCAGCAGCTCTACCAACTGCACCACCGTGCTGCCAACCCAAAACCTAAGACAGCAGAAATGTAAACATCTGGTCTATTCAAACAGGTATCAAATTCCTAAAATAGTTCATGTGTGCCTAAAAACACAAGCAGCATCTGCTTCACAACATCTGCCCTGGGAGTCTGTGGTTTGTGCGTATTTATGCACTGACTGCAGAGATGGGAGAAAATTAATAAAATATAGGGTTTTGTCCTCCTTGTTGGAGTGAAAAGGGATATTGGAAATACCCTCCATCTGTCTGTTCCATCCATGCATGTTGTGAGCAGGATAACTTGAAAAATAAGTGAATAACAACCTCCATTTTGGTGTGTGGCTTCAACTAGATGCAAGAAAGGCTTCTTTCAAAATTTGGGTTGCCAGATCAAAATCCAAGATGGCTGCCACCACAATTGTCTGTCAGTGTTTTTAGGATAATAACTTAAAAACAAATGATGTGAATAAAACAAATAGTTAAAAAACAAACAACTGGACTTCTATTCTGAAGCTGAAGATGTTTCACTTCTCAGGCTGTATCTACTTAAAAAATGACTTTAGTTGATAAAGCCTCCTGGACAGGAAGTGAAACGTCTTCAGTTTCAGAATAGAAGTCCAGATGTTTGTTTTGAAACTTCCTTTTTTTGGATTGACCACGACCTGATGACTTGAGAATCTTCACCAGCATAAGTGAAGTACCAGCTTCCATTTTGATGTGTATCTGCATGTAGAATCTGGAAGAAAGGTCCCTAATGACAACTGAGTTGCAACGTTCAAGTCCAGTCCAGAAAAACATCTAAAAAATTACAAACATTCACTACTCAGATCCGTCAGTGATGGGGGACATTGGAGCACCACGTGTTAATCACTGCGATGTGGGGCTGTACAATATTTACAAAATATGATCTGCAGTAATATTGTATTATACAATAATACAATTAGGTGCACAGTGGCTCAGTAGAACTGCTGCCTCTCAGTGAGCAGGTCGCCCCAGTTCAAATCCTGACCCAGGACCTTACTGGGTGGAGTTTGCATGTTCTATTCGTGCATGTGTGGGTTTTCTCCAGTTACTCCAGTTTCCTCCCACAGACCAAAAACATGCATGTTAGACTGATTGGTAACTCTAAATTGTCTCTAGGTGTGAGTGAGAGAGTGAATGGTTGTTTGTCTCGTTTGTCTCTAAGAGTCCATGTGATGGACTGGAGACCTGTCCAGGGTGTCCCCCACCTCTCGCACAGTGACTGCCGGATATGAGCACCAGTAACCCGAAAAGGAAGGAACGGGTAAAGATGGATGGATGGATGGATGGATGGATTAATGGGTGGATGGATGGATGGATGGATGGATGAATGGATAGGTGGATGGATGGATTGATGGATGGATGGATGGATGGATGGATGGAT
>NC_056506.1:16464211-16467440 GCF_014905685.2 Nematolebias whitei | reverse complement strand
AATTGGCAGAAATGGGACTCTATAAATTTCCTGCCGACTGAATATTACCTTTAAAAATTATTATTTTTATTTTTTTATAATTCTAACAGTGCTATATACATGTAACTAACAGGTTACATCACATATCCCAATATTTTTATTTTTTCTTCTAAACTTACACGTTTTAGCAGGACCACACATTTTAACAGTTTTTTAAGCAGAGAAAATGGGGCTGCGGGGGTCAGTGGGGGCTTGGTGGTCAGCGCCACAGTCTATGTAATCCTGAGGCTGTGGGTTCGAGCCCAGGCTGCTTCATCTGCCGTTAAACAAAAGCCAAATCTTTCATGTGCATCCACTTACTGGGACAAACCCAAAAGAGGAGAGTGGCTGAACGAAAAACAACTTGGGGAGGGAAACCGTGTCAGCAAAATAATGAAGGAAGAAACTGTTATACATCAAAAACACAAGAGCCCAAACCCAAATTAAAGCAATTTGAACATATATGCAGTTTTAAAATCAGAAATGAAAGATTAAGTTATCAAACAACAACAAAAAATCAGAAGACGATGACGTTTTACTGCCCAGCTGACAGCATTACTTGTTTTAGTTAAATAAACCTTGGACTGCGTTAAATCACTGCAGAGACGAGCCTTTATTGTGACTCCGCTGTGTGCCTGGCATCCTGTGGGTTGTCTCTCTCTGGCTAACTTGACACATGTTCTTTGCAGCTCTGTTGCTGCAGTGGGTGTTGTGGAGGCGCACTGCACATCTGGACTGCAGGACAACTCAAGACAAGATCCTGGGCGAGTTTTTAATGTTTATGCAGGGATTCCCCAACACAGCTCCTGACTATTATATTATTTAAAATTCTATATTTACTCCGCCTCTCTCACAGTGACTGTTTGACGTGAGCACCGACCTAAAAAGGAAGAAGCTTGTAAAGGTAATGGATGGATGAATTTATATTTAGCACTGTGCAAAATGGAGAAGTGGTAGAAAAAGAGGTAGTCATGTGAGAGAACCAAAGTAAGGTAGGTTGCTCTGAGCATGTAGGAGAACTGAAGCAGACCTTGTGAATGTAAGCTGACTTGAATCCTTCTGGCTCTTCATGTCTGAGCTGAGTTTTCAAGTTTTTCTACACTGGCATTGAACACAGAATGCACGTGAACTTTAGTGTTTCTGGTGCAAAATATTCAAGCAGGTAGGAGTTATGCTGTGTATAAGAATAGAGGTGCATTTTATTTTTATTTTTTGGTTGTCCAAGACAGTGCAGAGTGACAGATCACGATGAGTGAAAGAAGCAATTTTATCCATCACGAGGAGCAATGGCGGACCCAGGGGGTGGCCAGTGGTGGCCTTGCCCACCCTAAAATAATCGATGGTCACCCTAATCATATGAAGAAACTATACGTTTAAGTCCAAAAAAGTTCAATCTGGTCCTCTGGACATTCAAAAAAAAAAAAAAAAAAAGCAAAAAAAATATAGAAACGTTTCGTTTCTCATCCGAGAGACTTCCTCAGTCTGAGGTGCTGTTTTCAGCTCAGTCTCTTTAATAGCACCTTCTTAGAGTGGATCAACCAGTTTGCTGCTGACAACCAAAACCAGCTGCTCACATGGTCAAGAAGGACCATCAGCCTAACAATGGATCATTAGCACACTGATGGCTGTTTACTATTCACAGAGGGCTGAGTGATACTAGCAATCACAGCATTGTAAGAGGGGGACAGTTGAACCTGGAGGCCTCCACCCCTGTTTAATGATGGACGGTTTCTTTTCACAAAGATGGCCTCCTTTACTCCTCTCTCAAACCATCGTTCCTCTCTGTCCAGGATGTGAACATCTTCATCCCTGAAAGAGTGACCGAAGATGTTGGTTTTTTTGTCAAGGTTCTATCTAAAAAAAATATTCTGAAAAGGATAAGATGGACACACTATATATGTGGTGATATTGCCCCTAGTGGTGTGTCTCTGTCCTGTTTCCTCTCATGTGATTTCCCTTTTCCCACACCTGTGAGCCTGACAGGTGTTTTGTCCTCATCAGTGTTTGTATACAAGTCAGTGTCTTAGTGTTATTCCTTGTCTGGGCATCGTCTTGTATTCTCCTGGTAATCCTCCTGAGTCCCTGGTGTTTTCCTGAGTGCCTCCTTTTGATTTTCTACGTGTAAGTTTTGCTGCCTCGACAGCCGTTTATTTTTGTGTTATTAAAAGTGTCTTCTTATTTTACCACCGAGCCTACCGAGTCCTGCCTGCATCCTTGGGTTCTACCTTTAAAAACCAACAATCACAACAATATAGCAGCAGCTACGTGCACTCTGTCCATCTTTCGGACGACTGTACAGACATATTCTCGTTGTTTCTTGGTGCAATGATAATAAAGCTGATTCTGATTAAAGTCCTCCCATGCACGCTCCCGTGGCCGCCATTTGGCAGCCAATCGATTTTTGGCTCAACACTGGCCCATATTTCTGGGTGGTCAGCGGTGATGCATAACAGATGCGACGTATACGGCAAAACCGACCTATTTATGGTTTTTTCCACTTTATTAGCCATTTTTTGACTGATGCAGCTTATACGGCAATGTGACGTCCACGGCGGCAAGTACGGTAGCTGAAACGACCAAAAAAAACCTTTGACTCTGAAATCCCAACAGATCTTGCAAGATCGGGTGATACATCGCATTAGATGGCATGTAACAATTTTGAAAGGATTAATATAGTCTTGATATAAAACTCTGTCATGAAAGTTCATGGTGCAAAGAGAATAACCTTCACATCAATGTGAAGAAGACAAAGGAGATGATTGTGGACTTGAGAAAAAACAAAAACACCTACACCCCCCTGAACATAAGAGGATCTGCGGTGGAAGTGGTCTCCAGCTACAAGTACTTGGGTGTACACCTGAATGACAACCTCAGCTGGAGCAACAACACCACCAGCCTGATCAAGAAAGCTCATCAGAGACTCTACTTCCTCAGACGGCTGAGGCGAGCTGGTCTGGGAAGCTCAGTCCTCACCTCCTTCTACAGGTGTGCAGTGGAGAGCATCCTGTGCTCCAGGATCAACGTGTGGCATGGAGGCTGCACAGCTGCAGAAAGAAAAGCTTTGCAGAGAGTGGTGAAGGCTGCACAGAAGATGTCGGAGTCAACCTCCCCACCAGAATAATCACTGTGAAAAAATCACATCATGTTGCTGCTGATCTGTTTCGTGTTGCTGCTGATCTGTTTCATGTTGCTGCTGATCTGTTTCATGTTG
>NC_056506.1:16461019-16464201 GCF_014905685.2 Nematolebias whitei | reverse complement strand
TGTTGCTGCTGATCTGTTTCATGTTGCTGCTGATCTGTTTCATGTTGCTGCTGATCTGTTTCATGTTGATGTGTTCATGCGTGCTCATCCGCTCACACAGCCTCATGTTCATGTTTGTGCTGATGTTCAATGTTTTTATGTTCTGAGTGCTTAGTGTATATTTAGTTGATGTTTTTCTTAGTTCTTATCTTAGATGTTATCATTGTTTTTCTTTTACATTTTATTGTTGGATGTAACTGGGACCCTGTGTACATAATTTCACTCCACCACATGTACCACATGAGGTGCGAATGACAATAAACCATCCTCTCCACACCATTATTATGAAATATTTATTCTAGTGATTATCTAGTGTAGTTTTTTTTTTAATAGGATAGAAAGAAAGAAAAGACAAAGTAAGACTCCAAAATATAAGAAATATACACAAAGAGAGCACCCGGCAAAACACCCGGCCACTGTCTGTTCACCTGCAAAGAACATGACAAAACACAGCAACAAAATACATATGTATAAAGAACTTAAAATATTCATGGCTTTGCAGTAAGTTTCCATAAATATATATGCCCATACCTACGCCTATATACATACATACATACACATGAATATACATTCATATACATATCTATATATCTACATATAAAGCCTACATAAGCATCCCTGCATCTATTTGTGTGTGGTTGTGAGCATGCATAAGTGTATAAGGCTTCTCTAATAGAACATTTAATAGTAACTGTGAAGCAGCAGAGACCCGACCCCCAAGACCAGAGGCAGACGAAAAAGGGGGGGACCAGAGCCCAAAACCCCAGGAGGGACCCCGACCGCGGAGCCCCCAGGGCCACCCACACAGGACGAACCACTCACCTATCCCCCAGATCGGACCACAGGCACAGACCACATGCAGTGACCCCCTGGGGCCAACAGCGACAAACTCATAGGCCCCCGCCGGAACCCGCCGCACCGATGCAGTTCCAGGCCCGGGCACCGAGGCCCGGGCACCGAGGCCCGGGCACCGAGGCCCGGGCACCGAGGCCCGGGCACCGAGGCCCGGGCACCGAGGCCCGGGCACCGAGGCCCGGGCACCGAGGACGCACACCACCCAGGCCAAGGCCCGACAGGGCCAGAGGACCCGAGCCCCACCAGGCAGACACCAGGCCGAGCCGACACACGCCCAAGCGCACAGCCCCCGACACCAAGGGCCCCAAGCGTGCTGGCAGGCAAGGGCACACCCCACCAGGGGGCCGCGCGATAGGGGCGCGATGCCAAGCACCCCCAGTTGTATCAAAGAGGGGGCAGTCCGAGTCTCAGCCTAACAAATACCCATTCATACACAGACACAATCACACAGTCCCAGCCTCATTCTCACACTCACTCACTCACTCACTCACTCAAAGACATACAATAACGATACATTTCATTCTTATTCCCGATACGCACTCTATACCCCCCAGGTCCAAGACATGTACCCGCCCTCTACAGGGGGCAGCCCATGCCCAAACCCAGGAGGTAGACCCATTCATTCTCGAGCGGAGAGGAGCCAATATCCCAGGCCCGGCCCAGGCCACACCCAGCTGACAGGACACCCCCCGGCACGAAGAGGTCACGCCACCGACCACCCCCACACACCGCCAACTACCAAGCACACGTCCCCAGCCGACCGCCCGCCAGGCCCCGGCAGCCACCCCGGCCAGCGGGCCAACCATGGCACCCAAGAGCCAAGCTCAGGGGGTCCAAACAACCCCAGGGAGAGCACAGCGCCAGCACCGCCCACGGCAATCCCCCAGACCCCGAACCCCCACATAGTCCTGGTCAACACCCGATGGCCTGCCCTTCTCCCAGACCCCACCCCCAGAATGGCAGTTAGGGAACCAGGGGGGTGAGAGAAAAAAAAAAAAGAGAATAAGACCCCGACACATACACCCCCGCCCCTAGATGTGCTGTTGATGTGTGTTGTTGTATAGTGCCATTAAAAAGGAAAGAAGAAGGAGCAAAGGCTGGCATGATGACAGTTCCCCCTCCCCTCCAACTCTATTGAAACCCTAGTGTCTAAATGCAACCGTTGTAAGTGAGCACAGGCACAGGGGGTGAGAGTAAGGTCATCTCACCACCCATAGCCATGTGCCCACCTCAAGTTCCTATATGTGAATGTCATGAGGATGTTATGAGTGAATGTCTAAGATGTACAATAAAATTGAGTCCCAGGTGGCTATGGTCAACAAAGATGTAAAATTGTTGCAGCACACCCGAGCCCAAACAACCCTAAATGTGTGGAATTGAAATGAAGAGGGTGGAGGTGCATGGTGAGGGATGGGGAGAAATATAACTGTAAGAGCAAATGCTCCCACAGGGAGTCAGCTCCCCCACTGACTCAATAGCACCCCCCCCCCCCAGTTCCCCAAGGTCCACCCAGGGATTGAGGCCAAGACACCTCTCCATCTGGACCGACCGCCAGGCCCGCTGAGCTCCAGACCAGAGAGGGACAGAGCCCCGAGGGCCACCAGAAGCAGTACCAGCAGCCCACACACCCGAGGGCCGCCAAGACCCCCACAAACCGTAGTCAGCCCGCTACCAGATGAAGCCAAACCCCACCAGGACGACCCGGCCAAGAGCGCCCGCCCAACCGCCGACAGAGCCAGGAAGCACCGGGAGCGAGCCCCCACCACAGGAAAGGGGCCAGCCAGTCGGCCATGCACAGTCCCGGGCCGCCCCCAAGGACATCCACCCAGTCCCCACCCCAGAAGAAATACTACACCCACCCCTCATTCAGACATCTCTTAAAACACATAGCACACTAGACACCTAGGCTGGGTCAAACTACCCCCTCTTAGGGGCCACTGGTCACGCCCCCAAACACCCAACCCCGCAGCCCCTGAACCCACAACCTATCAGCGAGCCGAAGGCCCCTGCCCAGAACCGGGCACCAGAGCGCAAGCCGGCCCAGAGCCCGGCAACCTGCCCGCCAGAGCCCAAGATCCCCGATCCCCACAGGCCCAAGCCCGGGGGCGACAAGCCCCCAGAACCCCAAGCCCCCGCGCCCACCCCGAACCCACCCCAGCACAGCCAGGCTACCAGATTGGTGACCCACGACCGCCGCCACAGACCACCTGAGGGCCCGCATGCAGCCACCAGCAGACATCCCCCAGAACCACCCAGGCCCTTTCCAGGGCGAAAGCAGTGCCCCCCCC
>NC_056506.1:16448608-16460919 GCF_014905685.2 Nematolebias whitei | reverse complement strand
CCCCCCCCCCCCCCCCCGGCGCGACAGTTTGAATAACCTGTCCTAAAACCCAGGCTGATTGGAAATATTTGCCTTGAAGTGACCATCTTGTTGTAACAGCACCACATCAAGTCTTCTTGCTGTGTTCAGTCTTGTCCTGGTTTTAGACCTGTGGCATGAAACTGTTTCCCACAACCTCACATTGGCAGCACAGTTTTTCTGTTCCTCATCTAGTTTCAGTTTTTGTCTCGCTCACAGCTGTTTCTGCTTCAGTTAACGACAACGTTTCAACTTCAGTATCAAAATGATCATTTGTACCTGTTTGGTATAAATATTTAATTAAACATTGGACTAAACCCTGATTTGTGCAAGCATACCAGGAAGTATTGATGCTGTTTGGAAGGCAAAGATTGATCACATAAAATATTGATTTAATTTAGATTTGTCTTCTGTTCTTTCCTCTTGGATTGTGAATTACATCCATCCCATGTCCAGCAGTCATTGTGTGAGAGGCGGGGACACCTGGACAGGTCTCCAGTCCATCACAGGGACACATAGAGACAAACGAGACAAACAACCACTCACTCTCTCACTCACACCTAGGGATAATTTAGAGTAACCAATCAGCCTAACATGCATGTTTTGGTCTGTGGGAAGAAACCGGAGTACCCAGAGAAAACCCACGCAGCACAGAGAGAACATGCAAACTTCACCCAGAAAGAAAGGTCCCCGACCGGGATTTGAACTGGCAACCTGTTGGCTGAGAGGCAACCGCACTATGATTGTGAATTGATTAGAATTCTTTTTTTTCAATATTTTAAAAATAATTTGTAAGTATTTTTTTCTTAAGTTTGTAGAATCCTATGCAAAGTTTTGATTGGAATGTTTTCTCCACTGATTAGTACAACGTGCTGTAAGAAAATCCTTAAATCAGTATTTTACTTTCACCGTCACTGCAGCAGAGACGGTCTGACTACAAAACCAGCTGTGACACTGTAACACCTGCGAGTTTATATAAAAAGTGTCAAATGTTCTATGAAAGACATCTTTCCTTTCTTTAACAATATAAAACACTGCAGGTGTGTGTTTTGTTGCTTTGTCACTCATAATTAATAGATGTGTGAGTTTTTTTACTTCAGGCTCTGAAAGCAAGTGGAGCGGTTTCACCTGCCAATAAGGAGAATATAATTCACTTTTAAAGTTTCCATGGTGACGCAGTTAAAGAAGAGAAGCAACCTTAAATGGAAAGAAAGAAGGTGTGTGTGTGTGCTGTCTGTGGCTGAGCAGTGATTTTTATATTTTTTATCATGTTAGCACATTTGTTTGATTTTAGGTTTGTATTTTGTGTTTTATATAAATTTATACATTTATAAATATATGTATTTATTTATTTGTGCTTGTAGTGTGGTTGATAGTGGTCACCATGGTGACCACCATCCTCCTGTGAACTGACAACCAGTCTTGTATTTTTGACTGAACTTCTTTCCGATTACTTATTAATGCCTGTTTTAGATCTGTTTACCTGCGTTCTGTGTCCACTTGGACTCATGTAGAGACCAGTTGTTGCAAGTAGTTACTGTGTTTGAAAATCCATTCATTACCATGGAGGTGTGCTAATGACATTTATTTAATAACAAGGGTGATGTACAGAGTTGTAGCAACTACAGGGGAATTAAACTGATGAATCACACGATGAAGATCTGGGAGAGAGTTATGGAAGCAAGACTTAGACAAGAGGTGACTGTGAGCAGCAGTATGGTTTCATGCCAAGAAAGAGCATGACAGACGCCATCTTTACTTTGAGGATGCTGATGGAGAAGTACAGAGAGGGTCAGAAAGAGCTCCACTGTGTGTTTGTGGATTTAGAAAAATCATATGACAGAGTGCCAAGGGAGGAGGTGTGGTATTGCATGAGGAAATCTGTAGTGGCAGAAAAGTATGTTAGACTGGTACAGGACATGTATGAGGACAACAGGACAGTGGTGAGATGTGCTGTAGGAGTGACAGATAGATTAAAGTTAGAGGTGGGAGTGCATCAAGGATCGACTCTTAGCCCCTTCTTGTTTGCTCTGGTGATGGACCAACTAACAGATGAGGTCAGGCTGGAACCTCCATGGACTGTGATGTTTGCAGATGACATTGTGATCTGTGGTGAGAACAGGGAACAGGTGGAAGAGAACTTGGAGAGGTGGCGGTATGCACTTGAAAGAAGATGAATGAAAGTCAGCCATAGTAAGACAGAGTACATGTGTGTGAATGAGAGGGAGGAGGTGGAACAGTGAGACTACAAGGAGCAGCGGTCACAAAGGTGCAGGACTTCAAGTACTTGGGGTCTACTGTCCAGGAAAATGGGGAATGTGGTAAATAGGTGAAGAAGAGAGTCCAGGCAGGATGGAGTGGATGGAGAAAAGTTTCAGGAGTGATTTGTAGCAAAAAGGTGTCAACAAAGGAAAAGTTTACAAGACAGTGGTGAGACCAGCTATATTGTATGGTCTGAAGACAGAGACATGGACAAAAAGACAGGAGACAGAACTGGAAGTAGCAGAAATAAAGATGTTGAGGTTCTCCTTAGGAGTGACAAGGATGGATCAGAATGAGATCATCAGAGGTACATCACAGGTTGAACAACTGGGAGATAAAGTTAGAGAGACCAGACTGAGATGGTTTGAACATGGCCAGAGGAGGGACAGTGGTTTGGACATGTCCAGATGAGGGACAGTGGTTTGGACATGTCCAGATGAGGGACAGTGGTTTGGACATGTCCTGAGGAGGGATAGTGGGTATATTGGTAGAAGGATGTTAGAAATGCAGCTGCCAGGAAAAACACAAGGAGGAGATACATGGATGCAGTTAGAGTGTGAAGATTTTGGTTCTGGGCAGCATGTTGGGTCAGTTGGTAGAGCTGCTTCCTGTCAGCGAGAAGGTTGCCGGTTCAAATTCTGGTCCAGGGGCCTTTTTGGGTGGAGTTTGCATGTTCTCTCTGTGCATGTGCGGGTTTTCTCCGGGAACTCTGATTTCCTCCCACAGACCAAAACATGCATGTTAGGCTGATTGGTAACTAAATTGTCCCTACACGGCAAAATCTGTAGTGGTTTTTTTTTCAGTGAATAATTTTGAGTTGGTTGGTGTTGATTTTGGAGTTGTTTTAACACTTGTAGTGATCAAAAAGCTCTGCGAGCGTTGTCAATCAAACGAGTTCAATTTAACACCTGTGACTAAGTTAGATTCACTCCAGGTGGAGTTGATGACAACATCCGGTTTGGACGTGCGCGCCTATTTCACTTACGACGGTTAACGAAAGGAGAAAATGGTCCAAGTGCCTCTAATGGTTGCTCGAGGTGAGGCTTGCTACTAGCGTCAAGATGAGTCAGTGATCTGGTAAGGCGGTTGGCAGCGACTGGGCTGTGAATGGACAGGAGGTTGCAGAGGGTTTTGATGAATCAGGAAATAACTTTAGCGGAATGGAAGAGGATTGTAGTGGAAATGAAGGGGAGTGTAGTGGAGAAAGAGGAAAAAGCAGGTCAGCGGAAGATAATTCAAATTCAGAAAATGACAATCAATTTGAAGCTGAGAAACAAAAAGATGAATATAAAGTTATTATCAAACTAAATCAAGAGGGAGAATCTTTTACTGAATGGAATCCAATTCGACTAACCAAAGCATTAAACAAACTAATAGGTGAAGTCAGAAGTGCCAAGGTTTTACGAAGCGGTGCACTTTTTGTTCATTGCAGAGACAGCGTTCACTAAGTAAAGCCATTAAGATCAACAAAATAGATGGAAAGAAAGTTCAGAGCAGTCCGGTTGAAAATTAAAAAATGAGTAGAGGAGTCATAAGTGGATTCCCTTTAAAAATCTCTAGAAGAAATTCAAGAAAATATACGTGGAGCAAAAGTGAAAGAAATTAAACGATTGAAAACAACAAGAAATGGAGAAAGATGTGACAGCCCGATTAAGTCCTGATTAAATTTGAAGAAGCATGTTTACCCAGTAAAATCTTCATAGGATACATGAGCTATGTCAAACAGTACATTCCTCCTCCTTTAAGATGTTTCAAATGTCAGAAATTCAAACACGTAGCAGCAATATGTAAAGGAAAACAAGGAGGTGGAAGATGTGCTGGTGAACATGAGTATGGGAAATGTGAAAGAGAAGCAAAAATTCAATGTTGTAACTGTGGAGGAGAACACACTGCTGCTTATCGTGGATGTGAGGTTAGTAAAAGAGCAGAGGAAATCCAAAAAGTGAAGCTAGTACAAGAGATTACTTATGCTGAAGCTGTGAAAAAAAATCCCAAATAACCAGAGACCTAAACTTACAGTAACACCAAACGTAAAACCAAAGGCTTGTGATGGATGCTCTAAAATAGCTAATGACTCAATGATAGTGAACTAAAGGATTTTGTGCTGTTTGTGGTGGAAGTGATGAATTGCTCAGCTCAGACAGTAAAGAAAACTGAAAAGATTAAAATTAGAGTGAGGGCTGCAGAAAAATATCTGGATGTGAAAGACCTTGGTTGGGAATCTGTAGAGAGCACGATAGGTAAAGGAGTAACTCACTCAGAAGGTGGTACTACTACATGTTCATTCAAATATTTCAGTGGAACACTAGAAGTCTCATCTCGAATGGACAAGCTTTGACTTTGAATTCACTTTTAAAGTTAGACATTACATATCACAACTACAAGATAAACCTCATATTATCTGTATTCAAGAAACCACACACACACAGAGAGACAGAGGCAGACAGACAGACAGACTGACACACAGACAGACAAACAGACAGACAGACAGACACAGACAGACAGAGCTCCTTCCTAATGGGAGCGGGGCAGAAAGTGTGTGCTGGGTGAGTGGGGTCCTTCATGATGCAGGTGGCCCTCTTCCTGCATCTGGAGGTGTAGATGTCTGTGGTGGTGGGGAGGCTTATTCCAACAGATTTCTGTGCAGCCTTCACCACTCTCTGCAAAGCTTTTCTTTCTGCAGCTGTGCAGCCTCCATGCCACACATTGATGCTGGAGCACAGGATGCTCTCCACTGCACACCTGTAGAAGGAGGTGGGGACTGTTCCCAGTCCAGCTCGTCTCAGCCGCCTGAGGAAGTAGAGTCTCTGACGAGCTTTCTTGATCAGGCTGGTGGTGTTGTTGCCCCGGCTGAGGTTGTCACTCATGTGTACACTCAAGTACTTGTAGCTGGAGACCACTTCCACCGCAGATCCTCCTATGTTCAGGGGGGTGTAGGTGTGTTTGTTCCATCTGAAGTCCACGATCATATCCTTTGTCTTCTTCACATTGATGTGAAAGTTATTATCTTTGCACCAGCTCTCCAGGTGTTCCACCTCCTGCCTGTAGCTGGACTCATCATTGTTTGTGATGCATCCCACCACCGCTGTATCATCTGCAAACTTTACAATGTGACAGCCTGGATGGGTAGCTGCACAATCATATGTGAGCAGAGTAAACAGGAGGGGGCTCAACACACATCCCTGAGGAGAGCCAGTGCTGAGGGTCATGGTGGAGGAGGAGAAGTTGTGGATGCTCACTGACTGCAGTCTGTCTGTAAAGAAGTCTAGGACCCGGTTGCAAATGGAGGGGCTTAGTCCTAGTGTGAGTAGTTTGTCCATCAGGGTTTGGGGGATCATGGTGTTGAAGGCGGATGTGAAGTCCACAAAGAGCATACGGACGTAAGAGTTTTTCTGCTCCAGGTGGTTGAGCGCAGTGTGGACCACAGAGGAGATGGCATCCTCTGTTCTCATGGTATGCATACTGATGAGGGTCCTCGTTGATGTTGATGGTTGTTTTGATGTGGGTCATGACCAGTTTTTCAAAGCATTTAGCGACTATCGGGGTGAGGGCCACTGGCTGGTAGTCACTCAGACCAGTCACTGTAGAGCTTTTTGGGACTGGGATGATGATGGTGATGAACTGTATCCAGATAAAAATCTGATCCCTAAACATCACTTTATGATGCACTATCCATCTTGTATCCGAAAAATTGACCACTAATACATACAGTATGTGGAGCATGAGATTTGAGGCAAAACACAAAATTAAAAAAAATGCTCTTAAAAACTTAAAAAACATTACAAAATCTTTTGCAAAGAAACATCAAATGTCTATTGCATGTCACTGGGAGACATCACATTCAAAATATATGGAGTATGGACCAATGAAATCTAATGTAGACAATGAAGACTATGGAGATGAATTGGCTCCAGGTTTGCATATTGAGTCTGTATCACAAGACATCCATGCAACTAACTGGGTTACAATCAGTGGGACAGAAAACAGGCCGGGACTAATAATTTACAGTGGCATCGAACATGAAATGCCTGTGCTTTACAGAATAAATAAATAAATAAATAAATAAATAAATAAATTGTTGTTGATGGTGTTATCTGGTTCCTTGTAAACAAGCTTGTGGTTGACCATTTCGGTGAACATGTTCATGCTTACAAAGTATTTGAAATTAATGACAAAGATGTTAAAGCAGATGGTCTTGTGATTTATAAACCGTTCAACTTACAAAGTGTTTATCGTGGAGATAAGAGCCAATATATTGTGCCATTATTTTCTTTGTAAATGTTCAAGTTGTGCCTGATCTTATTGTGCTAATTCCTATGGTGCTGGGAAGTTATTTATTTTTGGAGAAAATAAAAGAAATGGCTTCTTCTTTTTTTTACTTGCTGGTCAAAACATATGAACTTATGATGTAACTGTAAATCATGTGTTGTGTGTAAACTTTCTGTAGCCTTGCAGGTGACGACAATCATTTTCAGATTTGGTGACTTGTATGTTAGGCTAGTAAACAGAGAATGCACTTTTAATGTTTTGTAAAGCAAAGCAATGAATGCAAACACATTAGTGAAAGAAAAAAAAACAAGTTTAGTGTTAAAAATACTTTTTAATGTGTCATAAAATAACACAATGTATGTTAAAAATTAACACTTACAGTGAAAGGGAATGACACAATTTTGAGTTAAAAGTGCATTTAAGTGGTGTCATAAAATAACTCCAGGGGTGTCAAATACTTAACACTTTTCAAAGTGTAATTTTAACACAAAATCTGTGAGGATTATATAAGCTCGGAAAAAGTGTCAAATTTAACACTCTGAGTTGAATTAACACTCCTGTTTTTGCTGTGGAGGTGTGAGTGAGAGAGTGAATGGTTGTTTGTCTCTGTGTCCCTGTGATGGACTGGAGACCTGTCCAGGATGTCCCCCACCCCTCGCACAGTGATTGCTGGACATGGGCACCAGTGACCTCCGTGACCCCAAAAAGAAAGAAGAGGATAAAGATAATGGATGGATGCATGGATGGATGGATGGATGGATGGATGGATGAAAAAATCTGTGTTGACAAATGTCAAGAAGTCACAAGCAAAGGGGCGTCATACCACGTTTTATTTATTCATCAAAAATATTTATTCTTCAAATAAGCATAATTTTGTTATTTCACCTGCAATAAATCAAATGTTCAAAGCACCTCAATGTCAGCTCAGTATCAGAGAGAAATGTCTCAGGATATTTAACAGAAGTTAAAGCAGGTTGGTTGGACAGCCATGATGAAGCGTTCATCTCACGCTCTGGTTTCAAGCAGCTCTTTATACTTTTGGCCACAAGATGTTGTCAAAGAGCAATATGCTGAAAAGCTTCAAGTTATGAACTCTTTTTCAAAACAAGCTTCATTTGCCCTTCACTATCACGTACTCTTCATCTCCTGAAATAGTCGTCTGGACAATTTTGGCCCTTGCAACTCATCTCTGGTCCCACCTGTCCCTCTGCACCATGTTCTCACTAAACCTTCTGGACTCCCATGCCAACTCACCCCAGGACTGGAGACCTCCTACCTCCTCCTGAGCCTAGAATAAAGAGCAGACAACACAGGTGGCATTTGCCTCTGTCCAGCCTACATTATTATACATGAAATAATGATACTCACTGTGCCTCCTTCTCTTCAGATCCACCTGGTCCTTGTTGATCTTGTAAATAAAAGCACTTACACTTTTTTCCTTTTCTCTCATTTTCTCTGTTCATTCTTCTGAAGGAATGATGCCCTGCTTGGAACATTTCCATCTTTGTAAAAACATAATATAAGGATTCAAGGATTTTTCATTGTCATACCAGCTCACATTTTCATTCTTATGGTATGAAATTAGGCCTCGGGTCCCAGGTCAAGAAGCCCAACAATAAATAAATACAAAAAAGTATGTATATATAATAAATATAGTTAAGATGAAGCTGAATGAAGTGCAGCTTGAGTTCTGCAGTCTGACAGCTTTTTTTTTTTTCTTCTGTACTCCGGTGAAACCAGACATGTCTCCCTGCCCCCCCCCCCCCCCCCACACACACATAAATGTCTGTTTATGTTGCTTTGCTGTGGTAGGTTTGTTTTGATGCCTCAAATCGTGTCCTGTCTAGGACACGGCGTGAGAGATCTTTATTTTTATACCGTTTCTCCTCATGTTTTCTTCCCTTTTCTCATCTTCTCATCTAAGCAAAATATTATTCTGAATAAGAATAAAAGGGCTGCGCTATTTATAGACACAGCTTCGTGCACTCCGCCCATCTTTCGGACGACTACGTACATATTCTCGTTGTATCTCGGTGCAATGATAATAAAGTTTATTCTGATTCTAATTCTGATTCTGCAGGGAAGAAACTGTTTCAGAGCCTGGTGGTCTTGCTCTGAATGCTCCTCAGCTGCCTGCTTGAGGGGAGGGGCTGGAACAGACTGTGTGCAGGATGAGTGGAGTCCTTCATGATGCGGAGCTCCCTCCCCCTGCATCGTGATGTGTAAAGGTCTGAGGTGGTGGGAAGGCTGCTCCCCACAGTCGTCTGTGCAGCCTTAACCTCTGCAGAGCCATCCTCTCAGCAGCAGCTGCCGTGCCTCACAGAGATGAAGGTGCAGAGAACGTTCTCCACCACACAGTGATAGAAGCTCCTCAGAACAGAGCTCCCAAATCCAGCTCTACGCAGCTTCCTGAAGAAGTAGAGATGCTGGTGGGCCTTCTTGACCAGACAGGAAGTGTTGGCTCTCCAGGTGAGGTCACTGGATATATGCACCCCCAGGTATCTGTAGCAGGAGACCACCTCCACAGCTGCTCCTCCAATGTGTAGGGGATGAAGAGGATCTTTGTCCCATCTCCTTGGTCTTCTTCACATTGGTGCAGAGATTATTGTCTCTGCACCACTGCACCAGGTGTTCCACATCCTCTCTGTGTTTAGACTCATCATTGTTCGTGATACGTCCCACTACTGCTGTGTCATCCACAAACTTCACTACATGACAGCTGGAGTGTCTAGCCGAGCAGTCATATGTCAGCAGAGTGAACAGGAGGGGGCTCAGCACGCAGCCCTGGGGCGAGCCAGGGCTGAGGGTGATAGAGGTGGAGATTGTTGTGGATCCTGACAAGTCTGAAGTCTGCTGGTCAGGAAGTCCAGAATCCAGTTTCCCAGTGTGGGACTCAGTCCAAGAAAGGAGAGCTTCTGCACCAGGTCTGTGAGATGATGGTGTTGAAGGCCGAGGAGGAGTCCAGAAGGAGCAGACGGATGTAAGAATTTCTGCTCTCCAGGTGGGTGAGGGCTGTGTGGACCACAGATGAGATGGCGTCAGCAGTGGAACGGTTCCTTCTGTAAACGTACTGATGTAGGTCCACAGTGACATCGATGGAGTCCTTGATGTGGGTCATGACCAGCCTCTCGAAGCACTTCATAAATAAAACTCAAAGTGAAATATGTTAAATTTACTGGAGCTATGGCTCTTGTGATATTGCACAAAACTGAGGCTGACTGCAGAGGGAGACAGAAACCTTCATTAAGTCTTTACAGGGTTGTGTTGAAGCCTGGGGGACATTTTATTGTCATGAAGTGTCAGTTTCACTTCAACAGCTCTAAAATCATACAGGAGCAAGAAAATAGAAATAATAGTAACAAAATAAAGCAAGAATAAAATCAGGAACAATACAATAGAAATACAAAGAATAGGAATACAGTGGCACGGTGGCTCAGTTGGTAGAGCCGCTGCCTCTCAGTTGGCACAACAGGTTGCTCCGGTTCAAATCTCGGTCCATGGACCTTTCTGGGTGGAGTTTGCATGTTCTCTCCGTGCTGTGTGGGTTTTCTCCAGGTACTCCAGTTTCCTCCCACAGACCAAAAACATGCATGTTAGACTGATTGGTAACTCATTGTCTCTAGGTGTGAGTGAGAGACTGAATGGTTGTTTGTCTTGTTTGTCTCTATGTGTCCCTGTGATGGACTGGAGACCTGTCCAGGGTGTCCCCCGCTTCTCACACAGTGACAGCTGGACATGACGACCCCCGCGACCCAAAAAGGAAGGAGCAGATAAAAAAAATAATGGATGGATGGATATAATAAGAATCATTAGAATTTTACCAAGTCATGAACCTTATTTTAGTTGATACATAAAATTCTTACACAAAAGAAGTGAAAACTTTGACCTTTTTTTGGGGGGGGGGGGACAAGAGGGAAACCTAAAAACATGTCATTAGAGACAGTCATCATAGCACGGGAACACAATCTGAACAAAATATCATGCTTTGTACTCTTTCTCCATCCTCATATTCTATTGCTTATCAGTGGTCTGGTAGTGGAGGCAACAGGTCCAGGAGAGAAACCCAGACCTCCCCTCCCCAGCAGCACTCTTCAGCGGATGAGTCATGGAGGATCTCAAGGTGTTTTCAGGCCAGAGAAGGTATATACAGGAATTCCTCCAGTGAGTTCTGGGTCTTCTACTTTTCTCAGGCCACTCACCAGTGGGACATGACTGGCAAACCTCCAAAGCAAAGCGTCCAGGAGGCACCAGGTGTCACTACCACCTCAACTGACTCATTTTGTTGCGAAGGAGCAGCGACTCTTCTCCAGGCACCTCCCGGATGACAGAGCTCCTCACCCTGTCTCCAAGGCTGAGTCCAGCCACCTTACAAAGGAAGATTATTTCAGCTACTTGTATCCAGGATGTCGTTCTTTCCATCATGATTCAGACCTCATGACCAAAGGTGTTGGAACATACCGGTATATGAGTTTATTGAGAGATTCACCTTTTGACTCAACTCTTTCTTCACCACTGCCAACCAAAGCAACACCCTCATTACTGAGGATGAGGCCCTGATCTGTCAATCCATTTCCTGCTCCATCCTACCATCACTCATGAACAAAACTCACAGATACTTCAACTCCTCCACCTGAGGCAAAGACTCCCACGACCCGGAGTTGAACATCCCACCGGTTAATAGAAAAGCTTTTTAGCAGTGTTTCATCCAAATTGAAACTAAAACCTCTGCCACACTCAGAGGTTTAAGTCAAGAGTCCAAACAGTCACCTTATGGTGCTTTGAATAAACAGAAACACTAAAGGCAACACATGTCTCAGGATCTAAATGACCACAGACATTCAGTTCAATTCAATTCAGTTTATTTATATAGCACCAAATCACAACAAAGTTGTCTCAGGGCACTTTACAGGAACATTCACATACATAAAAGCAAATTAGTAAAGTTCTCTATCTAAGGAATCCAGCAGACAAGTTGAATCTTAGCTTCGTTGCAGTCTCCCATCCTGAGCAAGCACAGTGGCAACAGTGGAAAGGAAAAACTCCCTTTTAAAAGGAAGAAACCTCCAGCAGAACCAGGCTCAGGACAAGCAGCCATCTGCTTTGACCGGCTGGTTGAGAGGACAGGAAGGAGAGACAGACGAACATAGAATGGTAGGTCCAGGTATAGCTCCAGGTCCAGGTCCAGGTCCAGGTATAGGTCCAGGTCCAGGTCCAGGTCCAGGTATAGGTCCAGATGTACCTGAAAGACAAAAAAACACATGTTAAGGATAGAAAAATAATTACAAATACAAAACAGGTTGAGCAGAGTAAGTAAAGACAGTAGTAGAGTGAAAATTGTGGTCAGTTTGTCCTCCAGCAGTCTAAACCTATAGCAGCTTAACTAAGGGACAGCTCAGGAAACCCAAGCCGACCCTAACTATAGGATTTAGGAAAAAAGAAAGTCTTAACCCCAGTCTTAAAACTGGATAATGTGTCAGCCTCACAAACAGAAACTGGAAGTTGGTTCCACAAGAGAGGAGACTGATAACTGAAAGATCTTCCTCCCATTCTGTTTTTGGAAACTCTAGGAACCACAAGTAAACCTACAGTCTGAGAGCGAAGTGCTCTGTTAGGAAAATATGGAACAATAAGATATGTAGTATAAGATGGATCCAGGTTGTTGACAGCTTTGTAAGTTAGAAGTAAGATTTTGAATTCTCTAAAAAAGTTAAATCTGGTCCTCTGGACATTCAAAAAAAAAAAAAAAACAAAGCAAAACAACA
>NC_056506.1:16379073-16423608 GCF_014905685.2 Nematolebias whitei | reverse complement strand
GCTTTGCAGAGAGTGGTGAAGGCTGCACAGAAATCTGTTGGAATCAGCCTCCCCACCATCACAGACATCTACACCTCCAGATGCAGGAAGAGGGCCACCTGCATCATGAAGGACCCCACCCACCCAGCACACACACTTTTTGCCCCACTCCCCTCAGGAAGGAGGTTAAGGAGCATTAAGTGTAGAACCACTAGACTGAGGAACAGCTTCTACCCTGAGGCTGTTAGACTCATGAATCTCTAACTAGAATAATCACTGTGAAAAACCATATCATGTTGCTGCTGATCTGTTTCATGTTGCTGCTGATCTGTTTCAATGTTGATGTGTTCATGCGTGCACATCTGCTCACAGACTCATGTTCATGTTTGTGGTGATGTTCAATGTTTTATGTTATGAGTGCTTAGTGTATATTTAGTTGATGTTTTTCTTAGTTCATATCTTAGATCTTATTACTGTTTTTCTTATACATTTTATTGTTGGATGTAACTGGGACCCTGTGTACATAATTTCGCTCCACCACATGTACCACATGAGGTGCGAATGACAATAAAGAAACTCTGACTCTGACTCTGACTCTGACTATGTTCGGGGGGGTGGGGGGGTAGGTGTGTTTGTTCTGTTTGAAGTCCATGACCATCTCCTTTGTCTTCTTCACATTGATGTGAAGGTTATTCTCTTTGCACCAGTTTTCCAGGTGTTCCACCTCCTGCCTGTAGCTGAACTCCTCATTGTTTGTGATGCATCCCACCACTGCTGTATCATCGGCAAACTTTACAATATGACAGCCTGGATGGGTAGGTGCACAGTCATACGTGAGCAGAGTGAACAGGAGGGGGCTCAACACACAGCCCTGAGGAGAGCCAGTGCTAAGGGTTATCGTGGAGGAGGAGAAGTTGTGGATCCTCTCAGACTGAGGTCTGTTTGTTAAGAAGTCTAGGACCCAGTTGCAAATGGAGGGGCTTAGTCCTGGTGTGAGTAGTTTGTCCATCAGGGTCTGGGGGATCATGGTGTTGAAGGCAGATGTGAAATCCACAAAGAGCATACGGACATAGGAGTCTTTCTGCTCCTGGTGGGTGAGAGCAGGATCACAGAGGAATATTGGGATACCCTAATAGTCTAAAGCAGTCTAAGTTTATAAGTCTTATCCCAGATAAGTCCATCAGGCACAAAACAATGTTGATTTCAGTACACATAACACATAGAAGCCATCAGAATACAACACCTGTAGGAGTCTTATTCATAACTGCTTGCTCAAACACTGCTCATAAGTCCCCTTAAGTCGTAAATATTGGAATATTTGCAAATTAGGATACAAATTATCATTGAATTTTAATTTTAACAGTATTTTCATCAGATTTAAAGGACCGGAGGGTCACCTTAACCAACTTTTCTTTTAATGTTACTACTCAGAGTCCAGCAGTGGGGCTCTCAGTGAGAATGCCTCAGGCCTCAACTTGTTAACATAAAGTATAGACAGATCCAAAACACAGAAGAAATAAGATAAACAAACTTGAACAGGGATGAACGAACTTTTAGGAGAAAGAGACAAAATGAAAAATCCTGAGTTGAAATCTCAGACCTACACCTCAAACAAAAATATAAAAGCAAGCCCATTGAATAAAGTTGAAATTTAGAGCAACCTCGGAAACAAGAAATAGAGACCGTATAACTTCTGTTCACACACCTAGTTCATCTGGTGAACTGCAGACCCTCATAATGGGCCCAAGATAATCCCACAAATGTGTGTCTTTTCTATAATGGAGCAAAGCAAACTGTGACCTTATAGATAGAACAGAAAAAGCACTTCTGACTCCCAGCCAACTATATGCTGTAAGGGAGGAGGGGCATACCAAAGAGACCATCTTATCACAAGCAGAACTGGTTTGTTCCACTTTGGAGTAAGCTGTGGGGGGAAGAATTAGTTTTGTTGGGTGTTTCTTTGACTGATGAAGCCTTCCGGACTGAAGGCGAAACGTTTCAGCACAAAAAAAGAAACTGTCCAGATGACCTGACTGAAAAATGTTGGATTGTATACCTGGATAATTGAGCATGAAAATTGGGGGCTCGTTCAAAGTTAAGTTATAGTTTGCGTGAAATTTTTTTCTCTTTGAGATGTTAATTAAGCATTGTTTGTTAATTTAGTTGGGAAGCTAGTGTGGGAATCTGAAGTTTTGTTTGAAAAATGTTTTTTCCTCATTTTTTTGTCTGACGGGGTAAATTGTTTGTTTCAACTTCATTTGATGAATCCAGTGGTAAGTGTTGATTAATTTATGCAAATAAGTAAGTAATCTGAACTGACTCTCCTGTAGGCTTCAGCATGTCTCCCCTATGGGATTCATGTGCTCAAAAATAGTATTGTGAGATCATATGGGTAGAGCAGTTGTCTCGGGGGCACAGCCATAGTGTTGGGGGAGTTGCCAGTTTCTGGTCACTTTGCCACTCTATTGGTAGATGGTGCTTAAGTACCCACCATCCCTGTTCTCTGAAGACTAGGGTTGAGCTAGTTAGTTTATGGTAGGCAGACAGAGGGGAGGTTCGTGTTGGGTGCACAGATTATCAGCAATTTACTCTAGACTTTCTGAGACAGTTTTGTAATTAATTGCACCTGGTGCCTACGTTTAGTGAAAAGGATGTTGAACCTTTTTTCACTTTGTTTGCGAGGGTTGCAGAGACAAGGGGCTGGTCTGATTCAGATCGCACAGTTTTGCTTCAGTGTTTTTTGGTTGGTCGTGCTCAAGAAGCTTTCTCCGTGTTAAGTTTCAATGATGGTCAGGATTATGCCAAGGTTAAAGCTGCAATACTGAAGACCTATGAACTGGTCCCTGAGGCACACAGACAGAAGTTTAGGAACTGGAAAAAGGGTGACAAAACTTACATATAGTTTGCAAGAGATTTGGAGATTCATTTTAATGGGTGGTGCACTTCCTCTCAGGTTAAAACACTTGATGACCTCTGTAATTTAATGGTTCTGGAACAATTTAAGAATTCTGTTTCTGAACGAATTGCAGTGTATATTAATGAACAAAATGTGAAAACCGTATCGGAAGCTGCAGTGTTGGATGATGATTTTGTCTTAACACATAAAGATACTAGGGGAGAGCATACAGATTGGATGAGTGCTCCAAATTGGCATTTAACACGTTCTGGTGGTTCCTTTTCAGACCACAGTAACCGTGATCTGGACAAAATTTGTAATTATTGTCACAGAAAAGAAAAAAGATTGTGCTATGTTGAAATAAAAAAAATGCATCTCAGGTTACACCAGTAGCCCTTGCGGCATCATTTTCTTTAAATGTTCCAAACAGACTTACTGAAGTGCCATTAGAAGAGAAACCTGATTTGAGTGACTACAAACAAGTTCTTATGGGAGGACAAGTTTCTTTAGTGGGAAGTGATGTCAAGGTGCCAGTTACAATCTTGAGATACTGGTGCATATGCTTCATTCATCCTGGCATCTGTTTTGCCTTTATCAGATGAATCCAGCACCGGATTATCTATACCTATGTTGGTATGGGCATGTCTGTGTTTTGTGTTCCAGTGCATAAGCTCATGCTCCATTCAGAGTTGTTCGACGGGGAAGTAAAAATCTGGATGAAGACTTGGAAAAAGACAAACAGCTGCATGTCCTCTTTGTTTGTCTAATGTCCCTTTGTCTATTTCACAGACTGATCTGGTGCAGGAGCAAAGATCTGACCCTACATTGCAGGACTTATTTCAGTCTGCTTTACCTGCTGAGGAGATGCAGAACTGTGCTCATGGATACTTTGTTGAAAACAAGGTATTGTTAAGAAAGTGGGTACCATGTGGTGACAGTATTATTGTTGAGCCAATTTATCAGGTAGTTGTGTCTTTGAAATTGTGTGACTTGATTTTGCGTGTATCTCATGATGAGTCTGGACGCATGGGAGTCAGGAAAACCTATGACCACATTTTGAGAAATTTATTTTGTGGCCTCGAATGAAAAAAGATGTTGCTTCCTATATTAAAACATGTCACACCTATCAGTTGACTGGTAAACCCTATCAAATCATTAACTGGGCACCACTGTATCATATTCCAGCTATTGGTCAACCTTTTGAACACTTAATTATTGACTGTGTGGGTCCTCTTCCCTCTTCACGTTCAGGTGCTAAGTATCTTTTGACTGTTATGTGCCAAAGTACTAGGTATCCAGCAGCATATCCATTGCACACACTTACTGCAAAGTCTGTGGTGCGAGCTCTTATGTAGTTTGTTGCGATTTTTGGGATACCAAAAGTCATTCAGAGTGACCAGGGATCTAATTTTTCTTCATTTGTTTGAACAGGTTTTGAAGCAGCTGCACATTAAGCACAATCAATCTACAGCATACCATACACAGAGCCAAGGAGCAGTGGAGCGATTTCATCAGACATTAAAATCTTTACTCCATGGGAGGATGGTCTGCCTTGGTTGTTGCTTGCAGCAAGAGAAGTAACACAGGAGAGTACAGGCTTTAGCCCTAATGAATTAGTCTTTGTTCATACTGTGCATGGCCCTTTAACTGTTTTGTGGGATGAGTGGAAGGATACTGAACCACCACAAAACCTGTTGCAATATGTTAATGGATTTAGACAGAGACTCTTTACTGCTACACAGTTGGCAAAAGAGAAATTATCATCTGCACAGGAAAAGATGAAGCGCCTGTATGATAAGAAAGCTGAACATCGTGTCTTTCTTTCAGGTGACCAAGTACTGGTCTTACTTCCCATTTTTAGTTCACCATTTCAAAGTTCTCTGGGCCAGTTGTGAAACAGCTGTCGGAACAAAACTATGTCACCGCCATGCCAGAACGGCGGAAGAAAGGGCAAACAATTTATGTTAACATCTTAAAAGCATTTCATGTTCGTGCTCAAAATGTATTGGTGGATGAAGTTCACCCTGTGTGTATTTGTAAAACAGGGACATCTGCTGGAGATGAATGGAATGGAGATGGGTTGCCTGCTCCAGATTCAGCAATGTTAACTGGTCGACTCAGGAACTTTGATGTACTGGAAAACTTGAACGCTGTGCTGAGTTATTTACCAGTCACAATGCTTTGAGTTAATTCAGTTGATAAACTCATTCTGATTTATTTGCAGATGTTCCATCCTGCACGCACCCGATTGAATATGACATTGGGTGATGCACAACCTATAAAACAACAGCTTTTTTTTTAAGAGTTAACCCAGAAAAACGCAAACACTTGGATGTTGAGGTTGGCTATATGTTAATAAATGGCATCACTCAGGCATCATGTTCAAGCTGGGCTTCACTTTGTTTGTTGGTTCCAAAATCAGACAAACTTTTCGGTTTTATTCAGATTTCAGAAAAGTCAATAAAATAACCAAACCTGATTCATACCCATTACCTCGTATGGATGATTGCATTGACCAAATTGTTAATGCTAAATTCATCAGTAAGATAGATCTACTAAAGTGACTTTAACTGTTTATACAGATTACAATCCTTTGACTTTCTTGAACTCTTTTTGCTGCCCAAATCAGACTTGTGAGATGGTCTCGGTTTCATCAGTTTTTTTCCTTGAATATTTGTCATATCAAGGGAATGATGTCATCGCAGATGCTTTGTCCAGAGCACCAAGCCAGTAGGGTTGATTTTTCTCTCTTCTTGTCTCTAACAAAGTCACTTCAAGGTACCAGTTGTTGACTTTGGGATGGGGCTTGAAGGGATCCAAAGTTCTATTGCTCCAGCCCAGCTGGACTGCGATATTGTAAGTACATGTATTTTTTTTTTCTCAAGATGTTACTGTTGAAAAGGGTTCCAGTAGGGACCCTTTTTTGAGGGGGGGGGGGGGGGGTATGGCCCAAGGCTTTCATCTTGGCCTCTCTAACATGTCTGTGTTTCAGAGCTCCTAATTGGTGTTGACTGGAAGTGGAGGCAGCTGACCAGTGTCTCCAGAAGAGCTTCAGATCCAGCTTAAGATCCACCACTTGCTCTCATTTCTCCGCTCTCTCCCTTCTTGACTTTTTTTCTCCAGTCAGTCATGATTTTTATTAAATGCATATAATTCTAAGTTATCCCATGCGTTGCTTCCTCTTTATTTGTTATGGTCCTAGAGCAAGGCCGTAACATAATAAATATATATTAATGTAAACATAGACTATTTTCTCCAGATCTTAAATAGGGAGATAAAGTTTTACTTTGGCAATAACTCTGAGTTACTTATTTGTTTCTTCAACTTCAAAGAGCTGTCAAGTATTACAGTTAGCATCTTTACAACTTCCTTCTCCTGTCAGTGTAAACCAAACATTTGTCCTTGATAACAGTTGGTCAAGGCCACGCAAAGCAACGTTTCAAGGCCATTAGAACGTCCTAGACGTTATCTTATCATACAGTATATGCTGCATTTTCTGTCGTGCCTGACAGTTTGTTGAATTTCTGCCAGTGAACATCAGAAATGGGCAGCACGGTGGCGCAACTGGTAGAGCTGCTGCCTCTCAGCGAGCAGGTCCCTGGTTCAAATCCTGGTCCGGGGGCCTTTCTGGGTGGAGTTTGCATGTTCTCTCCATGCATGCATGGGATTTCTCCGGGTACTCTGGTTTCCTCCCACAGACCAAAAACATGCATGTTAGGCTGATTGGTAACTCTAAATTGTCCCTAGATGTGTGAGTGAGAGAGTGAATGGTTGTTTGTCTCTATGTGTCCCTGTGATGGACTGGAGACTCGTCCAGGGTGTACCCTGCCCCTCGCACAGTGATTGTCGGACATGGGCACTGGCGACCCCATCCATCCATCCATTTTCTTCCGCTTATCTGGGGTTGGGTCGCGGGGGTAGCAGCCTAAGTAGGGAGGCCCAGACTTCCCTCTCCCCAGCCACTTGGGCCAGCTCTTCCGGGGGAATCCCGAGACGTTCCCAGGCCAGCCGAGAAACATAGTCCCTCCAGCGTGTCCTGGGTCTTCCTCTGAGTCTCCTTCCGGTGGGATGCGTCCGGAACACCTCACCAGGGAGGAGTCCAGGAGGCTTCCTAACCAGATGCCCAAGCCACCTCAACTGGCTCCTCTCGATGTGGAGAAGCAGCGGCTCTACTCTGAGTCCCTCCCGGATGATCGAGCTTCTCACCCTAGCTCTAAGATAGAGCCCAGACACCCTGCGGAGAAAACTCATTTTGGCCGCTTGTATCCAAGATTTCATTCTTTCGGTCACAACCCAAAGCTCGTGACCATAGATGAGGGTAGGAACGTAGATCGATCGGTAAATTGAGAGATTTGCCTTTTGACTCAGCTCTCTCTTCACCACGACAGACCTGTACAGCGCCTGCTTCACTGCAGACGCTGCACCTATCTGCCGATCGATCTCACGCTCCATTTATCCTTCATTCATGAACAAGACCCCAAGACACTTGAACTCCTCCACTTGGGGTAGGACCTCCTCCCTGACCCAGAGAGGGCACTCTACCCTTTTCCAGCTCAAGACCATGGCCTCGGATTTGGAGGAACTGATCTTCATCCCGGCCGCGTCCCATTTGGCTGCGAACCGCTCCAGCAAAAGCTGTAGATCACAATCTGATGAAGCCAATAAGACCACATCATCTGCAAAAAGCAGAGACGCAATCCTAAGGCCACCAAAACAGATCCCCTCAATACCTTGGCTGCGCCTAGAAATTCTGTTCATAAAAGTTATAAACGGAATTGGTGACAACGGGCAACTTGGCAGAATCCAACTCTCACCGGGAACAAGCCCGACTTACTGCCGGCGATGCGGACCAGGCGCTGACACCGGTCATACAGGGACCTAACAGCCTGTATAAAAGGGCCCGGTACCCCATACTCCCAGAGTATCCCCCACAGGGTTCCCCGAGGGACGCAGTCGAACGCCTTCTCCAAGTCCACAAAGCACATGTAGACCGGTTGGGCAAACTCCCATGCACCCTCCAGGACCCTGCTGAGAGTGTAGAGCTGGTCCAGTGTTCCACGACCAGGACGAAAACCGCACTGCTCCTCCTGAATCCGAGGTTTGACTATCCGACGGACCCTCCTCTCCAGAACCCCCGAATAGACCTTACCAGGGAGGCTTAAGAGCGTGTTTCTCCTGTAGTTGGAACACACTGTACGGTCCCCCTTTTTGAATAGGGGGACCACCACCCCCGTCTGCCAATCCAGGGGAACTTCCCCCAATGTCCATGCAATGTTGTTGTTGTTGTAAGCCAACACAACCTTACAACATCCTGAGCCTTAAGGAACTCCGGGCGAATCTCATGCACCCCTGGGCCCCTGCCACCGAGGAAGTTTTTAACCACCTCGGTGACCTCAGCACCAGAGATTTGAGGGCCCGACCCAGAGTCCCCAGGCTTCGCTTCCTCAGTGGAAGATGTGCCGGTGGGATTGAGGAGGTCTTCAAAGTATTTCACTCACCGACCCACAACATCCCGAGTTGAGGTCAGCAGCACACCACTCCCACTATAAACAGTGTTGGTGGCGTACCGCTTTCCCCCCCTGAGACGCCGGATGGTGGACCAGAATTGCCTCGAAACCTTGTGGAAGTCATTCTCCATGACCTCTCCTAACTCCTCCCATGCCCGAGTTTTTGCCTCAGCAACCACCCGAGCCACATGTCGCTTGGACTGCCGGTACCCATCAGCTGCTTCTGGGGTCCCACAGGCCAAAAAGGCCCGATAGGACTCCTTCTTCAGCCTGACAGCATTCCTCACTGATGGTGTCCACCATCGGGTTCGAGGGTTGCTGCTGCGACAGGCACCGACAACCTTGCGGCCGCAGCTCCAGTAAGCCGCCTCAACAATAGAGGCACGAAACATGGTCCACTCAGACTCAATGTCTCCCACCTCTCTCGAAACATGTTCGAAGTTCTCCCAGATTTGGGAGTTAAAACTCTGTCTCACATGAGACTCTGCCAGACGTTCCCAGCAAACCCTCACAATACGTTTGGGTCTGCCAGGTCTGACCGGCATCTTCCCCCACCATCGGAGCCAACTCACTACCAGGTAGTGATCAGTGGACAGCTCCGCCCATCTCTTCACCCGAGTGTCCAAGACATGTGGCTGCAGAGCAGATGAGACGATGACAAAGTCGATCATCGAACAGCGGACTAGGGTGTCCTGGTGCCAAGAGCACATATGGACACCCTTATGCTTGAACAAGGTGTTCGCTATTGACAATCCATGACGAACCAGCTTGAACCCCAACACACAGGCACCAAGTTGGGGGGCAATAAGTATGCCCACTCCTGCTCTGCGCCTCTCACCAGGGGCAACTCCAGAGTGGAAGAGTGTCCAACCCCTCTCAAGGAAACTGGTTCCAGAGCCAGAGCCATGCGTAGAGGTGAACCCGACTATTTCTAGCCGGAACCTCTCAGCCTCACACACCAGCTCAGGCTCCTTCCCCACCAGTGAGGTGACATTCCACGACCCTCGTGACCCAAAATGGAAGAAGCAGGTAAAAGATAATGGATGGAAACATCAGAAATTTATTTATTACTAAAGATGTTTTTAAAGTCAAGAGGAACAATATATTATATATAAATATGAACATTTATTTTGGTTTTCATGTATGAAAATAAATAGAAATGTTCAAAAAGATTAAAAATAATAAAAATAAAAAAAAAACAGCTGGACTTCTATTCTGCAGTTGAAGATGTTTTGGTTCCCGTTCATGGAGCTTTCTCAATTTGACAATGTGGAGAGTGTTGTCAGAGGAATTTAGGTAAAGTTTATGGATGCTTATCGCTAATGTGTAAATTAATGTTGAACCATGTATGTGAAGTGTGTGAGGTCAGAGAATCTTTTGTCTGCTCAGAGAGGAGCCTACACGCCTACAGGAGGAACACCTGATAACTCCAAGGCCTTCACCTCATCTGTAACATGGAAACTCGAGGTCGTCTTGACCTCGCCTCTGTCTGATAAGCGTGCATTATAAAACACTTCCTGCTTCACTGTCCGGTGAGACTCTCACTGACGAGGCTCTAAGCATGTAACTTTTATACATCTGTGAAAGCCTTCTTGTGACAGTCTACCCTTGCAAGTAAAGGCCAGTTAAAAATATTCTTGTCCTCAGAGTGGCTGATTTGAGTAAATAGAAATTTCAGTTCAATTCAACAAAGTCCATTCTCAATAATCCAGGTATACAATCCAACAATTTTCAGTCAGGTCATCTGGACAGTTTCTTTTTTTTGTTGTGCTGAAACGTTTCACCTTCCATCCAGAAGGCTTCATTAGTCAAGGAAACGCATAACACAAAACTGATTCTTCCCCCTAACAGCTTACCCCAAAGTGGAACAAACCAGTTATGTTGGTGCTAAGTTGGTCATCTGGACAGATGACCTGACTGAAAAATGTTGGATTATATACCTGGATTATTGAGCATGGACTTTGTTGATTTTGAACCAGTTTGACATGACTTTTGATGAGGGAGCGGGCTGGCACTGGAGGAGGGGGTGTGCCAAAGAGACCATCTTTTTTGTTTGTTTGTTTGCTTTGCTTTGTTTTGTTTTTTGAATGTCCAGAGGACCAGATTTCACTTTTTTTTAGATTTTTCTACCTGGATTATTGAGCATGCATCAGGATGTAACTGGTTTGTTCCACTTTGGAGTAAGCTGTTTGGGTGAAGAATCAGTTTTGTGTTGTGTGTTTCCTTGACTGATGAAGCCTTCTGGATGGAATGTGAAACGTTTCAGCAAAAAAGGAAACTGTCCAGATGACCTGACTGAAAATTGTTGGATGATTTATACCAATTTAGAGCTGTTCTGTAATTTCAACATCATATTCAAGCCTCTGTAGTAAAATATTGTGATCAACTGTATCAAATGCAGCACTGAGGTCTAACAGGACCAGTATAGACACAAGTCCATTGTCAGAGGCCATGAGAATATCATTAGTGACTTTCACCAGTGCAGATTCAGTGCTGTGGTGAGCTCTAAACCCTGAATGAAACTCTTCAGATTATTTCTTTGTAGATGATCATACAACTGCACCTGCAACTATCTACTCTAGAATTTTTTTTAGATGAAAGTTAGATTATGTTAAAGTTGGCTCTATTATATTGGTCTATAATTGGCCAGAATTCCTTAGTCAAGGTAATGTTTATGTAAAGGTTTTATTACAACAATCTTAAAACGTTGTTGTACGTAACCATTTATTAGAGACAAATTATGATGGAGATGAGATGATGAAGGTATATTTATTTATCCAACATGTGTGGAGTTCCAAGCTTTTTAATCTGCATAAGAAACCCTGTTGTGTAACCTAGCTTCACAAGCAGAGTAAACTAAGTGCCCCTCACAACAGAGAGTCAGTAGTCATTAGGTTGTGTTTACACTGCAAGCAAAAGTGACCCAAATCTGATTTTTTATTTTGCCTATGTGTGACACATATTGCATTTTTTACGACAATCTCATGTAATAATTTTTTTTTCTTTCAACCCAAATCATTTTCATGTGTGGTGCTAAATTGGATACATATCCAACATCATTCAAAGTGACCTCAGTCTGAATGGTCATGTTGCATTTCATCCAACTTTTACTAAGTAGAAGTATGTGAGTTGATTCATATATTGATAACATTAATGCCAACAATGTGTAGTTTAAAGCTAGGAACGCTACACATCCTCAGCAACAGAACAGACGTGGCTTGGTCTTTTTTATGCATTTTAGATTCATCATTCATCATTTGCACCAACATATGATACTAAGTGGTTTACCAACGTGTTGGATCCTATCGATACGAGCATGGTTGCATCAATACTTGAGATTGTTCCTCTCCTCTACTTCCAGTACTTGGCCTCTTTCGAAAACTGCAATTCTGCACCTGACAGGAAGTTGCAAGACTAAATGTACACATTCTTCTACACATGTGGGTCACTTCGTGGCCATAGTGTTCACACTGGTGTCTGATGGAGGCTATATTTAAATTATAATGTGAACAACCTTGCAAAAAAGGGATTTGAGCAAGACATCAAAACTGACTCTAAGACCTGCAGTGTGAAGGCAGTCTTTGATTGCCTTGTTCACAAAAGAGATGCTCTGGGCGCTTGGTCCATGGTGTAGATGTGAACTACAGGGAATATTACACCAGTAAACCATCAAAATACCAACATTTTATTAACTAATAAAGTTCAGCACAAGTACAGTAAAAACAGAATGGTGTAACAATATACAGACAATAAATAGACATTAAATAAATAATTATATGTCCCTCTCTTTTTTTCCACACTTTGAAGAGGATCAGTAACATTTTTTCACACATGAAATGAAGCAATAATAAATATTTACAGTTTTTACTGAGTCAAGTATTGATCTAAAATGCCCATCTTTCTGCAAGGCTTCAGTCAATATTTTTATCTAGAGGTTAGAGGTAACCTGAAAAAGTTTTATGGATGGGTGGATGGGGTTCTCAGGCACAATGACATTTACTGACGATGAGGTCGTTGAATGGCGTCAGTTTCAATCGTCCCCTACTGTCATAGTGCATCAGCACCATAGGCTCATAGGCTGCCGGCACACAGCAGGGATGAGGCGTCCCTCCTTTGGTGATTTGGTGGAGCCGGGACTTGACCTGCGTGTGCATGCTCGCAGGCTTATAGTTGTGGGGGCAAGCACCGTCACAATAATGCATTGTATATTCTGTTGGGGCCACCACCCAGTCCGTCCAGCCGATGTCTTTGAATGACACGGTTAATGACTTCCTGCAGCACAGTCCCTGTTCGTCACAGACGTCTTCCTTGTTGGAGCGACGCAGCCTTGCTCCTTGTGCAGGATGAGCTCCCATCAGGCCCAGCTCCAGAGTAATAACTGGACTTAGCTTGTGGTCATCTCGCTTGAGTTGATTTATTCCAACATCTACAACCAGTGGCTGACCATCAGTCCTCATCCATCTCTTCACCTCTGGGCTGATGTCCAGCATCAGTTCTTGACTGCTTGAAGCTTGACTTTGTACCCCTGAGTGTGTGTTGGTTCCCAGAGCAGAGGTCACTGGTTTTATCCCGTTGATTTTAACTTTAATCTTCTGGCTCACCTCAGAGTTAGTGTTGTTCTCATCTAAAACATGCGTGGAAAGTTTCAGTTGTGCCTGGGATAAAGTCATGTCACGCTGAATATTTGGATTCTTCTGAAAAATAGCTCGATACCAAGTGATCCGATGGCCCGGGCGGGGATAGACCCTCCATAGCACTGGCTTCACTAAAAACAAACAAACAAACAAAAAACTCAATGAAAAGCCACTTGAAAACATTCTTTTGAAAGGATACATTTAACAACTTTCAAATTAATCTTAAAATGAAGTTCATATTTTTTAAATGTTGTTCAAAAGCCTCTCATTAAATTAATAAAACCAGAGGAAGCACATCTGCAGGAATGCAGAATGAATTTGCTGAACAAGAAACTGTCTTTAATTAAAACAAGCGGAACAGAAGCTAAAAGCGAAATGCAGGTGAACACAAACTAAACACTAAAAGCAGCAGAACAGCAGCTAAAAGCACTAAAACAGTAGCTAAAATTAGCACAACTTCATCTAAATGTAGCAAAAGAGAAATTCAAAGGAGCAAAGATGTAGCTAGAAGACTAAACCAATGCTAAAGCTAGACAGTAAATGCACTCTACAGCACAATGGTTTAGTGGTTAGCACTGCTGTCTCATAGCAAGAGGGTCCTGGGTTCAATCCCAAGGTTGGACCTGGGGTCTTTCTATGTGGAGTTTGCATATTCTCCTCATGGGTTTCCTGGGTACTTGTGGGAGGAAACTGGAGTATCTACCGAAAACATGAGGAGAACATGCAAACTCCACATAGAAAGACCCCAGGTCCAACCTTGGGATTGAACCCAGGACCCTCTTGCTGTGAGGCAACAGTGCTAACCACTAAGCCATTGTTCTGCCCAACATTGTCATCCAAAAATAGTTCTGTTCAAAGTGCAGTGTAATGTTCAAGGAGTGCCTGTCATGCTAAAGATTCCTGAAAACCTGCAGTATTTGTTTTCTGTCAGTCTTCAGTCCAAACTGGTCCCAGTAACCACAAATGTTGACCTACTATACATAAACATTTGATTAAATTTGTCACCACATCAGTAGTTGTGGTTCAGTCTACAACACATTGCAGTAATTATTACCGTCTGCCCAAAGACAAAAGCAGGTGACAAAGTTTCTACCCAGGTCTGTGGGTTTGTTTCCGTCTGTCACCAAAATATGTCATGAACCTGTGGACAAATTCAACAAAACTTCTAGGAAATAATATTTGGATGCACATCTACAACTCGTTGACCTCCAAAGTAACTTGAGCTTACCTTAGTAAACACAGAATTACCTGCTACTCAGTCAATCTCACAGACATCGAGCTACAGTTTGGTGTGGTAGCAGGTGCGGTTCTTAAACACATACGCTGATGTTACATCTTGTATTTTTTATAAGACTAAGCATAACCTTGTTTTTAAGGTTTGACCAAAATGGCCACAACACAGTTATGTCTTACAAGATGCTCTCAGTTGAAAACTCTGGCATGAAAATCTATGAATGTTATGGAGTTATTCTACCAATGCTAGGTTTTAATTCTCCCAGTTTACTACTACTTCTGACACCTGACTTAAGTTTGTTCCTAACAACCCTTCACCAGTACCTGGAAAAAGGACAGCAGTGGTAGAGGTCTGCCTGGCCATCCTCACTTGTCGGCTGGCATTTCTCTTCATCTCACTTATTTGTTCCCTGTAGAGCTGAAGCATCTTCTTCAGCTCCTGCTGTGAGGCCTTTGGAGTCGGCCAGGGCTCTCTGTCCAAACCCAGAGATCTGAGGATCCCCGTCTTAACTGCATCCAGAATCAGGACCTTTTGGCTGTCTGTCCCAGCTGTGGGAGACCAGCTCTCCTTTGAGGTGGAGCCTGAGGTGAGGAGGAGGAGCAGCAAGGAGCAGGAGATGAGTCTGAGGGGTGTGTGTGATGTGAGCATGGTGAGCCTACCAGTTGGGTCTGGTGCGTGAGTGTTGACGCTCCGTGGAGTGGGTTGGTTCATGTTGTGGGAAAACTTCCTCGCATGCTTTTATTTATAGAGCCTCTGCTTGGTCCCGCCCCCGCTCGTTCCTGAGTGGTCAGCCAGGACCACATGTGCACATGAGGCAATATTTTGAAGTTACATGTAACGAGACAAATCTATGAAAGGGGAGTTTTAAACATTATCACCTGCTGCCAGATGGCAAAGACAGATGATACTGTTTCAGCTCAAGTTTCTCTCTGCGTGCGCATGTGTGTGTGTGTGTGTCTGACAGTGTTAGCAAAAATATCTCATGAATCACTGGACTAATTCCAGTGAAACTTGCAGAAAATAATTATTGGATGTACAACTGAAACTGATTAACTTTTGAGGTCAACCCAATTCAAGATGGCTGCCACAGCCACCTGAACTTGGAAGACACAAAAATGGCTAATTCACACATATTTACCAAACATTTGATGTGTTTGTGACTCAGACTGATACCGACGTGTTCTGGCTGCTGGAGGATTGTATAAGATCTTTGTTTAAAGTTTTGCCATCAATGTTTTATGGTCAACTCTGTCTGTTACAGGACATGTCTTTCTCCCCCACATTAAAACGTTACTAGAACCTCCTTCTTCCACCTGCGTAATATCACTAAAATTAGAAACATCTTATCTAAAAATGATGCAGAAAAACTGGTTCATGCATTTGTCACGTCTAGACTGGACTATTGCAATGATTTATTATCTGGGTGTTCACCAACATCTTTAAAACGTCTTCAGTTGATCCAAAATGCTGCTGCCAGAGTCTTAACTGGAGTTACTAGGAGAGATCATATTTCTCCAGTTTTAGTTTCTCTCCAATGGCTCCCTGTCAAATCCAGAATAGAATTCAAAATCTTACTTCTAACCTACAAAGTCCTCAACAACCTGGCTCCATCTTGTATTTGAGATCTTATTGTTCCATATTTTCCTAACAGATCACTTCGCTCTCAGACTGCAGGTTTACTCGCAGTTCCTAAAGTTTCCAAAAGCAGAATGGGAGGAAGATCTTTCAGTTATCAGGCTCCTCTCTTGTGGAACCAACTTCCAGTTTCTGTCCGTGAGGCTGACACATTGTCCAGTTTTAAGACTGGACTTCAGACTTTCCTTTTTGATAAATCCTATAGTTAGGGTCGGCTTGTTACACTGCTATAGGCTTGCAGCTGTCATTTCTAACCCGGGCCCAGGCCCAGCCTAGCCCGGCCCAACAGGAAATTTGGCCAGGTTGGGCCAAAATAATGTGATGGATGGGTTGGCCAGGTCGGTGTCAGGCTTTTGATTGCGTAAGCGGCTGATGATCCTATTTGGATCACCAGCCACACGTGGCCGGTTGACCACGTGCTGACCGGCCGGTTGAAAGAGGTAAAAAAAAAAAAGTTAACCTTCAGATGGCTCACTGCTAGTAACCCACTTGAAGCTTAACTGGACTCAGCTGCTGCATCAGCGGACGTGTGCGGCCGATGACCCAATTTGTATCATCATCCACACGCATCCGCTAACCGTTAATAACTATAATACTATAATATTATAATAATTATAATAATCCATTGACTCTTGTTAATAAACAAAATTTTATATCTTCCTTTGTTTTAAATATGTTTTAAAATCATATCAAACTGATTTGCTTACAAAAGTAGTAAAAGCTTCATTTAATTTTTTTTTTTTTCGGGTTTGGTACTCTAATTACAGTTAATAGGTTGGGATGGGCCAGAAAAATTGATACGGGTTCAGGCCGGGCCGGATTTTTTAGGTCTGAATGCAACTCTTGCTTAGACCACTGGAGGACAAATTGACCTCGTTTCCTTAAATGAATTGTTAAAATTGAATAGTTTTCATTTTATACTATTTCTATCTTAACATGTGATTCTTGACCTGCCATTGTGTATCTGTTCCTACCAACCCCAGCCGGTCGAAGCAGATAGCCGCTTGTCCTAAGCCTGACTCTGCTAAAAGTTTCTTCCTCATGAGGCCTGTCACGATAACAAATTTTGCTGGGCGATTAATTGTCTAAGAAATTATTGCGATAAACAAGAATATTGTTTGAAATTTGACAATAATTAGTCATTCTTGTCATATTTAAGAAAAAATGTTAATTTGTTTAATGTGTAGTACCTTTTTAGATCACTAGATGGCAGTATAAGACTGCCTGAACTGAAGGATGGATAGTGAGGGAGCGAGCAGCGTGTCTCTTTAATAGAAATGGGAGGGAGGCCTCTTGACGTGACATGGGCCGTCTCTCTTTCCTGTTTTTTGGTTCTCAAAATGGCGGACGCTCGGTGTGGTTTGAGCTCTTCAGCATAGCATTTTTCACACAAAGCTTTTAATAAAAAAAATCAGTAAACAAGTTCTCAGCTTCTTTTTGCAGAGAAAAACAACTTTTTACATGAAAGCATGGGTTTCAACCGTGAATTTTGGAGCTTCAACAAGATGGAGGTTTTTTCCCTGAGATCAGCCTGTTAGCTTAGCTTCTCGGCTTAGCTGCTTTTAACGATCCAAAAACACAACTTTGGACGGTTAAAACTGATTTTAAAGAGAAAAGAGAAAGGGAGGAGTCAGTGAAGAGAACCGGAGTTGAGCCTTTTGTCATCCAGTGTCCAGTAGAAAGAGAGAGACGAAGAAACAATAAAGCCGTTAAATGAAAATGAGATTGATAATTTTCATTTATCATGCGATTAATTGATTTATTGTGTTTCGCGACAGGCCTAGTCATGAGGGTGTTTTTCCTTACCACTGTCGCCTTCGTGCTTGCTCAAGATGAGAGTTCTGTGATGGTGTTAAATTTAAAGCAGTCTGCAGCACCTCAGATAAATAATGCTAACTTGATTTTTTAATGCATATGAATGTTTTTGTTCAACACCCTGAGATGATTTCTTATGTGACTTGGCGCTATAAAACTGAATTGAATTGAAATTGAATTGTTACCAAATTATCTCTTGAACCACTTTTAAATTTCAATGAAACTTTTAGGAAATGATTATTAGATATACATTTATAACTGAATAACATGTGGAGCCAACCCCATTCAAAAGACTGCCACAGCTAACTCAACTTAGAAATCAAAAACATCACTATGATCATATAAATATGGCTACAGTTCAGTCTCTTCTATATAGAGTATGGTAGCATTTGTCATGGCTGTAGCACAGAGTTATTTACAACAAATGTTTTAAAAGCTTCTCACAGTCCAAAATCTTTGCCTAAAATGTTTGCATTAACTGTTAGATTTAACCCTGTTAGCCGGTTAGCTAAATATGCCATAAATCACTTGACAAATTTGTTGAAACTCTCAGAAAGTAAACATTTCATGTATGTCTGTTACTCATTAACTTTTGGAGTCAATCCAAATTCAGATGGCTGGCACAGCTAATCGAGATTAGCCAACACGAACCGACTTGTTTAACAGAGACTGACCTAAAAGTAGAAGCTGTGGTAGTAGCTGAGAGTCGTTCACAACACATACTCTGAAACTGACATCTTGTGATATTGTACACAACGTTATATTTAAGGTTTTAAGGAGCTTTTGTGTCTGAAGCCAGTGACCTCTATCTCCTCCTTTGGTCAGGCTATTATACCAGCTGGGATCTGATGTCGATGATGGTTCAGACTTTTTCTTGACGTTCAGCTGGCTCTTCAGGACCTTCCTTACTCTTTCTAGATACTTGGTTGTGGCTGACTTTCTTGCAGCCTTGTCATGATTGTCATTTGCCTGTGGGATTCCAAGATATTTGTAGATGTCCTGGACATCTGCAATGTTGACTTCAGGTAGTTTAGCACCTTCAGTTTTGATCATCTTGCCTCGATTGCAAACCATTCGACTGCATTTATCCAGTCCAAATGGCATTCCAATGTCCTTGCTGTATATCCTGGTGAGGTGGACCAGTGAGTCGATATCTTGCTCACTTTGGGCATTAAGCTTGATGTCATCCATGTAGAAGAGGAGAATGATGACAGTTCCACTTAGGAACTGGTCTCCATAGCCACTCTTTGCAAAGATCTGGCCGAGGGGATTCTCAACCAAACAGAACAGGATATGGGACAGAACATCACTTTGGTTCATGCTGCACTTGATGCTCACATGTGCAATTGGCTTCGAATTGGTAACTTGAGTCATGGAATAGCTGGTGCTTTCCTCCTTTGATGTTGGTGCCAATTTCTGTCTGTGTGTCTTTCAGGTATTGACCCGTTTCCCTAATCATCTTAGCTGCTATGATGCCTGACAGGTGCTTCCATGGGGTACTGAGGCAGGTGATTGGCTGGTGGATGAAATTGACCCTTTCTAGGTAGTTTTTCGTGACCAGTAATGCCATGGGTCAACCAATCTGGATGGGTTCATTCTATTAGCAGCTGGTTCATTTGTGCTTCTAGGCATTCTTAGCATTCAGTTCTTTTTTTTAGCAAGTAGGTGTGGATCATGTCGCCACACCTAAGACGTCTTGGATGTCTGCCACTGTGATAGGTACTGGTTCTTGTTCTGGGAGGTTGTTTTGTTCAAACCTTAGATCCTACAGCCATGAAGCTTTATCATTGTGTCATCCACAAAAAACGTTAAATCATGTCATCTGGACAGATTCTTTTTGGAATAATTTAAGTTTTTATGATATATTTACCTGGATGATTGAGTGTACTTACTTTTTTATTGTACGAGTCCTACTTTGGTAAACGCTAGAAAAACTGAACCACCTAAAATAAATAACCATAAATGATAGAAATGCTGGGCTGTATAAAATGAGTAATTGTAAGTGATTAGCAAAGCTGTGCTGCTTAAATGGAAGCTTGCTTGAATGGAAATACATGCAAAAAATGCTGCATTGTCGAAAATGAATGACTGTAAATAGGAAAAACTGCACTTCCTAAAATAAGTTACCTTAGCTGTGCTCCCTAGAATGAATTACTATAAACGTGGGAAAAGTTGCACCACTTAAAATGTCACAGTAGATACAGATAGTAGAAAAGCTGTGTTTCCTAAAATAAATTATTGCAAATAATATATCCAGGAAAACCATTTGCCAGAATGTAATGTAATCTATTTTAGGCAATACATATTTTCTGCTATTTCCAGTAACACTAATGATTTCAGACAAATATCCTCCAGGTTACCTAGTATATGATGTCAGAGATGGAGCTGCCTTGTGAAGTGTTTGAATATCTGCGTGCTGAGTCACTGCAGTGATCAGTCATGTGCTCTGTCAGGTGAGCTCAGTGTGTGAAAGGTGGAATGTGACTCACAGAAAATGGACCCAGGCAAAACTCACTTTTCTTACAGTTTCATCATTTCCTTTCATCTGCTGTTGTGCAAGAGGAAAACCCATTCACATGCCATTTGTCTTCTCATTGTGACTGACAGAATAGTTACAGAGATCTCCTGTAGTACAACAAAAATTATTTCAAGATTTGCAACATAAATTAGTTTTTTCAATAATGGTGTTTTACCCTCACAAAAGTTTTAATATTATTTCATCTTTATAATTAGTACATGTAAATTCATTGTGACAGTGTGTTTCATTCACAATAGAGACTTGTCTCAAGTTAACAGACAGTACAGCAGTCCCTCATTTATTGTGGGATTACGTTCCAAACCCGCCCGCAGTAAGTGAAAATCCGCAATGTAGCAAAGTTATATTTATTTTAGTATTTATATACAGGTGCTGGTCATAAAATTAGAATATCATGAAAAAGTTGATTTATTTCAGTAATTTCATTCAAAAGTGAAACTTGTATATTATATTCATTCATTCCACACAGACAGATATATTTCAAATGTTAATTTATTTTAATGTTGATGATTATAACTGACAACTAATGAAAACTCCAAATTCAGTATCTCAGAAAATTTGAATATTGTGAAAAGGTTCAACATTGAAGATGCCTGGCGCCACACTCTAATCAGCTAATTAACTCAAAACACCTGCAAAGGCTTTTAAATGGTCTCTCAGTCTAGTTCTGTAAGCTACACAATCATGGGGAAAACTGCTGACTTGACAGCTGTCCAAACGATGACCACTGACACCTTGCACAAGGAGGGCAAGACACAAAAGTTTATTGCTAAAGAGGCTGGCTGTTCACAGAGCTCTGTGTCCAAGCACATTAATAGAGAGGTGACGGGAAAGAAACAATGTGGTAGAAAAAAGTGTACAAGCAATAGGGATAACCACACCCTGGAGAGGATTGTGAAACAAAACCCATTCCAAAATGTGGGGGAGATTCACAAAAAAGAGTGGACTGCAGCTGGAGTCAGTGCTTCAAGAACCACCATGCACAGATGTATGCATGACATGGGTTTCAGTTGCCGCATTCCTTGTGTCAAGCCCCTCTTGAACAAGACAGCGTCAGAAGCGTCTCGCCGGGTCTAAAGACAAAAAGGGCTGGACTGCTGCTGAGTGGTCCAAAGTTATGTTCTATGATGAAAGTAAATTTCGCATTTCCTTTGGAAATTAAGGTCCCAGAGTCTGGAGGAAGAGAGAAGAGGCACAGAACATACGTTGCTTAAGGTCCAGTGTCAAGTTTCCACAGTCATTGATGGTTTGGGGTGCCAAGTCATCTGTTGGTCCACTGTGTTTTCTGAGGTCAACACAGCCATCTACCAGGAAGTTTTAGAGCACTTCATGCTTCCTGCTGCTGACCAACTTTATGGAGATGCAGATTTTGTTTTCCAACAGGACTTGACACCTCCACACAGTGCCAAAGCTACCAGTACCTGATATAAGGACCATGGTATCCCTGTTCTTAATTGGCCAGCAAACTCACCTGACCTTAACCCCATAGAAAATCTATGGTGTATTACCATACCATACCATTTTATTTATAGAGCACTTAAAACAGTTACAAAGCCAACCAATGTGCTGTACAGACAGAACCACAGACAACACACGAAGCAATGTAAAAAATTAAGTAAATCAAAAATATAGACATAAAAACGATGCAGATAATAAATATAATGACAAACCAGTGTGGAGCGTACAGGTTCACAACACAGATCATCTGGTGTTGAAAGCTACTGAATAGTAGTGAGTTTTTAAATGGGACTTGAAAACCGAGAGGGAGGGGGCCTGTCTGACAAGCAGAGGTAACTCGTTCCAAAGTCTTGGTCCTGCTACAGAGAAGGCCCTGTCACCTCTGCGCTTAAGACGAGTTCCTGGAACTGTGAGGAGCAACTGGTCCGCTGACCTCAGAGAACGTGGTGGAACATACGGTTGTAGCAGATCAGAGAGCTGGGGGGGGGGGAACTGTTCAGCGATTTGTGGACATACAGGAGTATTTTGAACTGGATTCAAAGGTGAACCGTAACCAGTGCAGTGAGGCCAAAACTGGTGTAATGTGCTCTCTTTTGCCTGTACTGGTTAAAAATTGGGCTGCTGCATTCTGGAACAGTTGTAGTCGTGCAATGGAGGTCTGACTGATACCAAACATTCAGATTATAATCTTATAATCTCAGGTCTTATCTCACTCAGCCTTATAACCTGAATCTCTCACTTACTGCTCATTGAATTGAGAATGCTCCTCGGATGAGGAGTAAAATGTCTTCTGTTACAAATAAAGTCCAGTTGTTTTTGTATTAAACGTTTTTTGAATTTCCCAATGTTCAAACTCTTAAACCCACATCATTTTAACAACATATGTACAGTACTGTATACATAGCTAAGCTACTAAATTTTACTTACCAGGTTCTGCAGAACAGCAACAGCCCTCGTTCTGGGCCGACTGTTCTAGTCCGACTCTGTTCTGGTCTGACTCTGTTCTGGTCTGACTCGGTTCCGTTTCTGTACACATACTCTGCAGTGATGAATCTCATGATCAATGTAATAGACTCTTAAACCTACTAATTTTGACAACATAGCTAAGTTTTACTTAATAGGCTCTGCAGAACAGGAGCGATTCGGTTCCGGTCCAACCCAAGAGATGAAAAAAGTCCCAGTGAAGCGCTGGTGCGATGACTGGCCAAAGTATTTAATTTTCTCGTAAACTTTTTACTTTACAGTACTGTATCCAGTACTGTCCCAATCACATGAGTAATATTAAAGTTAACAATCATGTGTCCTGTACATTTTATAAAAATGTTAATGTGTGTTGACAAACCCCAATACAGTAGTCCATTGTTTTTCATGGAGGATCCTTACCCTGAAGCCCCACGGTAAGTGAAAAACTGCAAAAGTAGGGATAGTAGTACAAGTAGTAAGTAGTAGTTTATTTTAGTATTTATATTTATATATATTAATGCGTTTTAAACCCTTACCACACTCTTGCATTATTCTAAACAATGTTTCAAAACTCTAAATTCTCTAAAAGAGAGCACAGCATGTCATGATTTCAGCTCTGCCTTGGCTACTCTCAGCCACCTGCAAGTTCTTTTGGCCACGCCCACTTCTCCGCTTTGCACGGAGACCAGCTGCAGGAGGGAGTTTCTCCTGCAGAGTGGCCTGCACACAGGTGCAGCAGGTGCTAAATAATTTTAAATAATTTGTTTTAAATGAAAATTTCATGCAGATCATGCGGCTAATCCATCAATCAGCCATTTGTGTGTCGTGTCCAATCTTATTTTGAAAAACTGCGAAAGAGCGAGTCCACGAAAAACGAACCGTGAAGTAAAGAGGGACTACTGTACATGCACTGGTTCATGCATTTATCATGTCTAGGCTGGACAATAGCAGTTGTTTAACATCTGGGTGTCCAGAAACTTTTTTTTAAGTCTTCAGTTGATCCAAAATGCTGCTGTCAGAGTCTTAACTGGAGTTAGTGGGAGAGATCATATCTCTCCAGTTTTAGCTGCTCTCCAGTGGCTCCCTGTCAAATTAATTCAAAATTTTACTTCTAGCCTACAAAGCTCTCAACAACCTAGCTCCATCTTATATTCAAGATCTTATTGTTCCATATTTTCCTAACAGAGCACTTCACTCTCAGACTGCAGGTTTACTTGTGGTTCCTAGAGTTTCCAAAAGCAGAAAGGGAGGAAGATCTTTCATTTATCAGGCTCCTTTCTTGTGGAACCAACTTCTAGTTTCTGTCCGTGAGGCTGACACATTGTCTGCGGTTAAAACTAAGTTTAAATTTTTCCTTTTTCACAAATCCTATAGTTAGGGTTGGCTTGGGTTTCCTGATCTATTCCTTAGTTATGATGCTGTAGGCTTAGACAGCTGGAGGACAAACTGACCACATTTCATCAAATGAATAATTACAAATGAATACAAATGAATAATTTGTATTTGTTTCTATCTTAACATGTTTTTTCATCTTTCCTCCAAGTGAGGACCTGCTCACCTCCATTCTGCGCCTGCCATTGTGTATCTGTTCCTCTTTCCTGTTCCGCTCAAACCCAGCTGGTCGAAGCAGATGGCCTCTTGTCCTGAGCCTGGTTCTACTGGAGATTTCTTCCTAGAGTACTGTTTAAAATTGGGGATGGATGAAGAAGGGTGACACTTTCTCTACTCCACGACATTTGTTTACTTATTCTTCACTCGATTACAGCAGGGCACCAGCTGGTCACTCTGTCAACAACTTAATGTATTCACCCTTTACTCATCAGAATCAGTCATTGATGTAGAATCCATTAATTACAGGGAGCTCTATCCCATATCAAATGAAGAGACAAATGAAGAGACCAAAGTTGTCTTTGAAATTTTATTACAAAATAAATCCAAGAACCAACAATAAGTGATAAATAATAATATTTAGAATAACTGGTTTTAAAAGTAGTAAATCAATAATTAATAATCAGTTAATGATGAATTCTCTTATCTAAGGCAAAATTAACTGAGAAGGAATTACAGTATTTTTTTTAATATATATTTTTTTGTACGTGCATGAATTTAGACAAAGTTTGCCTATTTTAATAAATAGTTTGCTTTGGATTTTGGTTAAAAGAAGTTATTTAATCTGATCAGATAAAGTCATTTATTATCACTGCAAGCCAGGAAATGATTTACCAAGTTGCATCAGCTAAGAATCATAACCAGACCATGCATTGCATCATGTCATCAGGTTTCTGCTCCTTACTGGGTCAGTGTGAGGGCATGCTATCATGTTTACAGTAATGTCGACCCCAAGTTAGCAGACTGAGAAGGACGACACAGTAACTTACATACAAACGTAAGTGATCTTTATTTACAGGTACAGCAGCAGCTTCGATGCTGGAATGAAAACGAGGACAAGGTGAGTATCTTGATTGACTCAGATATATTGCAGCAATGGTTTTCAAACAGTAAATGATTTCTTACTGTTATATTTGCAGAAGAAGCCGAGGGAGGGAAAGAGACGAGGCCCTGGGTTTTCAAGGTAAGAGCTGAAGATCTAAACAGAGGTGAGTAATGATGGAGAGAGGAGCAGGTTGACGCAGACTGCAATGTTTGTGGTTCGGTAGTTGAAGGGACAATGTTGATCCACAGGTGAGCCCCGAAGGAACAAGGAGGTCTTAGGAAAGACTCAAACGAGCAGGACATGGAAGTCCCTGGAGAAGATCACAAGAGGTTAGAACTAGCTGTTGAGAAACAAGTTGGTTGGCTGTGCATGAATTACCAAATGGCAATAAATGTCCCAGCACTGGACAAACGTCTGGCAAGAGCTTTTATACACCGGCAGAGCAGTTCTTCTCAATCAGCAGCAGGTGGAGTGAGCTGGTTGATTGGTGCAGCAGGAGAGAGAGAGGCAGAGAGAACCCAGGAGTCCTACACATGCAGTTCACACATCTTTCTGGGGTTCTGCTGGTGGATCGGATCAGGACACCACAAGGAGGACTAGCCAGGTATGGACACTGCCCAAGGCAGCTGAAAAGTCACTGTGACAACCTCAGGGGTTGATGAGGACGACAGCTGATGAGAAGGTGCTCATTGTCACGATCCTCGAGGTTGGAACCCAATTGCAGAGAGATGAGTGAGGCAGGAGTTCAAAAACCAAAACAATTTATTTTTTTTAACAACAAAACAAAAGGCTGTCGGTGCAGCAAAACTTACTTTTGGCAGATTGGATCAGAAATAATGCAGAGCAGATCATCAGGGGGGCAGAAACCAGACAAGGCAGAAGAGGATTGTGATGTCTGTGAACATAGAACAATCACCGGACCAGGAGTGAAGGAAAGAAAGGCTTTTTATGTGACAGAGGGAGAGTTAGTAATGAGAGCACCTGGGCAAGTGGCTGATGAGGGACAGGTGTGAATGATAAAGACTGAGTGGAGAAGCAGACTGAGGAATGAGAGGAACATAACAGAAACAGATAAACAGAAAATCACACACAAAGCAGAACAATAAAAAATATAAAAAGCAGACAGAGACAGAAACTTGAAATAGAAGGAAATGATTAAGACTGTGGGATGATAGTTTGAAGATATAAATGTTGGTTTCTGGTTGCAGCTTGAAGGAGGTGGCAGAGGCTTGGCAGATGGGGGGGCAGCGGGGGCCGCTGACCGTGACAGCTCATGCCATCGGCAACCTTCAGCAGGCTGAGACTTCAAGCTAAAATGTGAGTCTTGCAGTGAGAAAAATGCTTCATCTAGGCAGTTACTGAACTTCTACTTTCTTCTAACAAATTGTAATTGAACAAACATGTTTATCTGCTCAGGAGTGACGAGGAGTGGACCTCGGACAACCATCAGGATAGGGACCAAAAGAACTGCATCAGAATCGGGAGTCAAAGACGAACTGCTATTCAAACAAAAGAACTTTGTGTAAAACAGCTCTCAGACGATGTTTTGGCTACTCAGGAACATTCTGACTCCCCTCTGAAGCAAACAGCTCCCAGCTCAAAGAACACTTACAACAGGTGTCTCTTCTAGGAAAAGTCACATTCTGAAAAACAGAACGTAGAAATTCAACTCAAGTCAGGTCCTCTGGACAGTTTGTTTTTGTTGAAATGTTTTGTCTTCCAACCATAAGTTCTATTTCATATAGGCTTCGCCCTTTAAGGCTGTCGCTGATGGGTTTATCCCGTTATGCGCAAGCATCATACTGAAAAAATTAGTCCACGCCCACCTGCTGTGTGGGCCCCACCCGATCCGTATAAATCACATTAAGAGCGGGTAATCTGCTCCCATTTTTCTTCAGCAAGCTAGTACAATAAAACAACTGACCTTTCATCGAGATGTCCAGCTCCAGCACCATCCGCTTGTGTCCCTCCTGCAAGACCGGTTACTTGCTTAGCTTCGACCGGCACGACACCTGCGAGGGATGCCTGGGTCCCCGCCACGTCGCCCGCGCTTCCTCCTGCCGCCTCTGTGACGAGCTTCCACCGGAGGAAAGGCAGAGGAGAGCAGCCTTGTTTAAGGCTACCATCGAGGACTGCCTGTCCGTGGCGGGAGACTGTTCGCTGGATGACGCCATGGATTTCTTCGACGCTGGTTCTCGGAGTGAATCGGATGATTCCTCTGGGACCGGTGACGCTAGCAGCAGCCCCGACGCTCGTTCCCTCCCGGGGAGCGCAGTGTTGGAAAGAGGGAGGCCGAGCGGATGCTCATCTCCCCCGGGGTTTCCCGCTTCAGCGACCACATCGCTCCCTGCCGTGGGCGCGCTCCTCTCGGAGCTGCCCGCCATTATCCGGGAAGCTGCTAGCGTAAAGGGGCTCTCCGTCCCCTCACCCCCCCCGCTCAGATCGGATGATCTTGCGGGACGGTTTGGCTCCACGCCGGCTCGCCGTCCTGATCCCATTTGGCCTCGTTTTCCAGCGGTGACATCGTACTGGAACGAGGCCGCAGCCGGTCCTGGTAGGTTAAGGGCGCCCGTCTCCACTTACGCCCCCATCACCAGAGTGGAGGGGTTCACCGAGCAGGGCTATCCCTCGGTACCCCCCCTTGAGCCAAGCCTCGCGGAAGCCTTCGGAGCGAAGCTGTCCAGGCTGGAGAAGCGTCCCGTCCCTCCGGGGAAACACGACCAGGCGGTGACCACGCTCTCCAACAGAGCCCACCAGTGTGCTTTTCAGGCGGCCGCGGCTAACAACAACGTGGCGCTGTTAGCATTTAGCATGTCGAAAAGGCTGGAGGCCTCAGACCTGCCGGAGGAGACAAAGAGCTCCCTGTGTAAATCGGCAGACGCCATCCTCAACATGTGCGCCGCTTCCACGGTTTGCCTGTCGAGGATTGCAGCGTGGATGACGGTAATCCAACGTTCCACCTGGCTTTGTCACTCTCCCTTGCTGCCGGAAAAGCTGCACAAAGACCTGATGGAGGGCCCCATCTCATCGGACGCGCTGTTCGGAAGCAGCTTGAAGACCATGCTGGCGAATTCGAAGCAGTCGGAGGAGATGTCGGAAGCTGTGCGCCATCTCATCAAGCCGCGCGGCTCATCCCGTCCCCCAGCCCGCTGGAGAGACCGTCGAGAGCAGAGGCAGAAACATCGACGCTCCACGGCAGCAGCAGCTTCGTCTCGCCCAGCTCCACCACCAGCCCCGCCCGCCAGAGACCACCCCTCCTCATTCCGGCAGCCTGCACTTCAGCGTTTCCCCAGAGATCGCCTGCAGACGGCGCTCGGGGCAAACAAACCGCAGAGCTCACGGGGGAAAAGATTTAAGAAATGTCGGTCTGCGGAGGATGTGTGTATAAATGACACAGGAATTGAAATAAATGATTTTTCAAAGATCAAAGTGCCTGTTTTTAGCCAGTCTGTAAGTTCGGATGAGCTCACAGCCGCTACACACACATCCTCCACACATAGAGAGCCGGTGTCCTTAAATAAAGGTTTTTTAAATCCACCGTCGCTCCATCACATGCCCAGACGCTCACGTGACACCACGGTAAGCGAAATAACTTGTTGTCAATCAGAACCGCACGATCACCACCCAAACGGTGTTAAACGCGCACCCGAGCGAGACAAGCAGCCTCCATCCAAACGGCGCTGTGTTGATGATGCACGCACAGCTGCCCGGCACTCACCGGCTCACATCGGTATAAATGTGGGACCGCAGGCCGGGTCCGGTGGAGGTCCCCGCTCTCAGCGAAAACAACACACGCCTCTCCTGAGCGAACGCGAGCAGCCGTCATCCACCGCGTCTCAGCGATCAGCAGCTCACGGCGGCATAAGCGTGAGACAGCTGAATGAATCCAATGACGGGCCCCGCCCTCAGCGAGAGCGGCGCGCGTCCCTCCAGAGGAAACGTGCGCTCCCGCGAGGCTCACAACCTTCACTTCGACAGCACGGCGTTGATGACGTCACGCCCTCCGCCTCTCAACGTTCGCACAGCGAAGTTAAACGTGCAGCCTCACGACGTCATCAGCTGGCACACGCTTCGCCTCAGCACACACCGCCCCGCCCGGACATGAAGGTTGGTCCACGATCCAGTCACAGCGCACGGGCGCGCGCAGAACAGCCCTTTCGAGAAAGCCTCGCCTTGGGTCACGCGGAAAACATTTCCGCGACGCATGACGGCGGTCGAGGCGGAGGATTGGATGACATCCGTTCAAAACACGGCACATCATTTAAACGCACGTCCACTCCACGAACGTTACGCAGAGTGGAAAAAACCTGTTCGCCGGACAGATGGATGGACAGAGTGTTATGCAAGGGTTACACGCTGCAATTTGCAACCCGACCCCCTCCTTTCGGAGGAGTAATAGAGACGGTCCTGTCATCACCAGACCAAGTCTCAGCCTTAAACGCAGAAGTTCAGGAGCTTCTGATAAAAGGCGTAATCTCAAGAGTTCCCAAAGAAGAGGAAAACACAGGGTTTTACTCACGCTACTTCCTGGTCCCCAAAAGGACCGGAGGGATGAGACCGATTCTGGATCTGTCAGCTTTCAACAAAGCGATCATGAACAGACCGTTTCACATGTTGACGAACAGACAGCTGTTGGACAACATCCAGAAAAACGACTGGTTTGTTTCCATCGATCTAAAAGATGCTTATTTTCACATACCGATCATCCCAAAACACAGAAAATTTCTGCGTTTCGCCTTTCAAGGGATGAAGTACCAGTACAACAGGCTGCCTTTCGGGTATTCCCTCGCGCCTCGTACGTTCTCAAAGTGTGTGGAGACAGCCCTGCATCCGCTGCACAGAGCAGGGATGAGAGTTTTGTTTTACCTGGACGACCTGCTGCTCCTGTCTCACTCCAGACAGGAAGCGCTGATACAGGCTCAGGTGTTGGCATCACACCTGTTAAATCTGGGCTTCGCCATAAATTGGAAGAAAAGCTCGATTTTCCCGGCCCAGACAATTGTTTATCTGGGAGTGGAATTAAATTCAATTACCATGACGGCTCGCTTATCACAAACAAGAATCGACACTCTAAAAAACCAACTTCGCCACGTAAGACCTGGCAAAGTGGTAACAGCTGTCTCCGTCATGAAGCTGTTGGGAATAATGTCATCAGCTCACACAGTGGTCCCGCTGGGTTTGTTACACATGAGACGCCTCCAGAGGTGGTTTGCGCGTCTGCGTGTGGATCCAGTAAAACAAAAGAGACGGATGATCACTGTCCCTCCCTCCGTGAGAGCAGACCTCCGACACTGGGGAAACACCCTCGTTCTGTCAGAGGGAGTCCCCGTCAGCAAACCCTCGACACACGTGTCAGTCTTCACGGACGCGTCGCTGTCAGGCTGGGGGGGGACATGCTTATCTCAAGCAGTAGGGGCGCTGTGGCCCCACCACACATCAGCCCACATCAATGTTTTGGAGTGTCGCACAGTGCTGAACGTGATTCAGCATTTTGCTCCCGTGCTACAGAATCAACACATGTTGATTCACACAGACAACATGGTGACTGCTGCGTACATAAACCGCCAGGGGGGTGTGCGTTCAGCCCAGATGTTACACATTGCGCGGAAGCTACTGTGTTGGGCTCACCAAAATCTGCTTTCCATCAGAGCGGTCTACATACCCGGCGTTCTGAACAGAGGAGCAGATGTGATGTCCAGGGGCGGCCCACGTCACACGGACTGGACCCTCCATCCAGACCTGATGTTTCAGACGTGGCAGAAGTTTGGCAAAGCAGCTGTGGACCTGTTTGCGACGCGAGAGAACGCTCAGTGCCAATTATGGTTTTCCCTGAGCCCACGAGACGATCCACCGCTGGGGGTGGATGCATTTGCTCACAGCCCGTGGCCCAAAACGCTTCTGTACGCGTTCCCCCCTCCTCCTCTGATTTTACGGTTCCTGAACCGAGTTCAGGAGGAAGGACTGACAGCTCTCCTGGTAGCTCCCGAGCGCGTGAACGCACCATGGTTCCCAGTCCTGCAGCGTCTGTTGTCGGGTCGCCCGTGGAAACTGCCATGGAGGGAAGATGCTCTCCTTCAAGCAGGAGGAGCGATCAGGAGTTACCCGGTGTAGTGAACTTGACCTGATGTCAAAACTAAGCCTAAGGTCAAAACCCTTGACCTTAAGAACCTTGTGGGACAGAAACTGTCATTTCATTGATTTGAATCCAGAAATACAGGTTCACCCATCCTGAGACTTTCTTTCTTGAAAATCAAGTGAAAGAACACTCTCTTTTTTATTATCATTACTATTTTACAAATGTTGATAACCAAAGTGTTTTAGTTCAAACCATTTTAGATGTTGCAGTGAACTAATCAATTTTATTAACTGTAAAACAGTAACAATGATTTTTTAGTTGCTTATGCAAAGTAGAATTCATGTTAAGGCCTGTTACAGAGTAATTATGCATTTTCTGATTTCTGTCTTTGAATGAGCAAGTGTGCGTTTTCCAAGGTCAGGAGTCGAAGCAGACATGTGTTGGAACAACTGTCTTGTTTTACATCCTCTCAGACGTCAACAGAGAAGTTGGCACCTGTTTCTCCAAACTCACCAAAACAAAACTCTCTCTGTCTCTGAGAACAGTTTTAATCTGTTCCATAACAATTCTTGCTGTTTTCTGACTTCTAGTAACCTCTTACGTCACAAACCACACCCCTGTCTGGTCGACATTGACCAATCAGGAACTCTCAAATATACCAGAAATAGAGCCCTTTAAATGCCGGTACTTCCTAGTTCTCTCAGTTCTGAGATGTTCGCAGTTCTGTGAAGTCGTTGTTCTGTTGGAGTCGGCTGGAGAGTTTGCAGCTCCAGTCGTTTGGGAGAACAGAAGTCCAGCCATGATAAGGCTCTTCCGAGTTTGGATTATAACATCTTCCACCTCTGAGTGGAACTTCTGAAGGACTCCACTCATGTGAAGTCCACTTGCTGAGGTGAGCTTGTGTCGGACGGAATCTCGTCACTACTTCGGACGAGTCACAGCCATCCTATGGAGACGCTGGACAGGTAGCGTTAACTGGAACTCCGTAACCGCTGATTCATCTTCAGAGAGGTAACAAGTCAAGTTTACTACCGAGCGTACCGAGGAAAAGCTGGGTTCGAATGGAGAGTGCTGTTTCTGAGTGCCGACATAAACATTCTCCCTCATCCATCTTTTACTTCCTTTAAACTCCATCTTTCCATCTTTAAAATTCTTCTATCAAGTAGAAATCATTTCCAGATATTTTAGAAATGTCTGTGTAAATTTTCAACCATCGCCGTATGGTTTTCTAATTGTACAGCTTGCTGATTAATTATGTTGTTATTTTTCAATTTGCCAAATTAATGTAAATGTTTGATGTTAAACTTTGATTCTGTAAAATAAATGACCACATTCATTTTGATGGGTCAAAGATAAATAACGTCTCACGTTACATTTTATTAAATTCAATGCACGTATGTTACACAGTCCAGAAAAATGAAGAACCCGTTTTAATTGATGAATATATCGCAGCATCTGTTCGTCTACACCGGAAATAGGCCAGCACCTGTGGGTCTGGCCGCTGAGCGGTCCCGCTTAGAGAAGATGTGTCTCCCTCAGGAGGTAGTGCGCACAATTCAAGATTCACGCGCTGCATCTACCACAGCCCTGTACACATCAAAGTGGACGGCTTTTCAGCGCTGGTGTACAGAGAAAGGTTTGGAGGCCACCTCATGTCCATTAGGCGGCGTGCTGTCCTTTCTTCAACAGCTGATGGATAGGAAGTTGGCATTCAGCACGATTAAAACGTACGCTGCAGCCATCTCTTCCTGCCACGAAGGGTTCGGAGACAGAACAGCTTTTAATCACCCGCTAATGAAGCGGTTTCTAAAAGGTGTACAAAGACATAGGCCGGTTTCACGCCCACTCGTTCCACAGTGGGATTTAACACTGGTCCTGCGAGCCCTGATCAAAGCTCCATTTGAGCCTATAGATCAGGTTTCACTTACATTCTTGTCTCTTAAAACAGCCCTGCTGCTGGCTTTAACATCCGCTAAGAGGGTGAGTGATTTATCTGCCCTCTCTGCCGCTCCGTCATGTCTCAGAATCCAGGCTGACGGTAGTTCAGCTGATTTAAGACCAAACCCAGCCTTTATGCCTAAAAACATCACGAGCTCTTTTAAATCAAGACAGATATCGTTGGAGGGATTCTTCCCTCCCCCCCACAGATCAGAAGAAGAAGCATCTTTTCATCTTCTCTGCCCGGTGCGGGCGTTGTCATGTTACATAGCGCGCACAGCTGCGATGCGTCAAACTCAACAATTGTTTGTGCATTATAGAGATGCTTCTGCAGGTCACCCGTTATCCACCCAGCGCTTGTCACACTGGCTGTGTGAGGCCATTTCTGAAGCCTACAGAGCATCAGATCTAGAGCCTCCTGTCAACCTCAAAGCACACTCAACCAGGGGTATCGCTTCTTCGACTGCTCTGCATAATGGTATGTCAATGCAGGACATTTGCACTGCGGCTGCATGGTCAACACCCTGCTCATTTATTCGCTTTTACCTACGTGATGTAACGGCTCGTTCCATGACACATTCTGTCCTTAGTGCTCTAACAGAATGAATACTGTCGTTTTCTTCATGGAACTCTGTTTAAGCTCACATCTGTCTGCATGCTTCACAGTGTGAGATGTTGTTATCAGCCACAAGTTGTGTCTGTGATTTTGGTTCTATTGTCACTAATCAGTTCATGACTATTGTTACCAATCAGTTCATTTGTTCAATAATCAGTTCATTGATATTAATCTGTTTATACTGTTCAGCCATGAACCAGTTGGTTCATGCCCCCCCCCCCCCCCCTCTTTTCAACATCTTTCCGTTGAAAGTTTTTCCGGGGCGTTCATGCTTTGTCAGAACGCATAGTTACACAACATGCGTCTGTGCATGGCACACAATTACGCGATGCGTAGTTATGCACATGGGGAGCTGAGTGACAAGACGTTTTTTGGGCAAGCTTCCGCTTCTTACTGTGTTCGAATGGACCCAGTGAGGCGAGGACCACATCCGCTTCGCCCTTAACCCATCAACGACAGCCTTAAAGGGCGAAGCCTATATGACATAGAACGTTGGTTACGTACTGTAACCCCAGATTCTATGAATATAGGCGTAGCCCTTTAAGTGTCGGGCCTCACTGGCTCCTGAATAGCTGAAGAAAAAGAATAAGCTATTTGGGAGCAGATTACCCGCTCTTAATGTGATTTATACGGATCGGGTGGGGCCCACACAGCAGGTGGGCATGGACTAATTTTTTCAGTATGATGCTTGCGCATAACGGGATAAACCCATCAGCGACAGCCTTAAAGGGCTACGCCTATATTCATAGAATCTGGGGTTACAGTACGTAACCAACGACTTCATCAGTCCGAGGAGCCACAACAAACTCAGTCCCATAAGTGGCTTACTCACATAGTACATAATGTTTCCCATATTCAAGAGCTATTTTAAGAGTTTTATATTTGAGTTTCCCATATTTCTTTGTTCCCACTTCCAGATCAAAGAAACATGTTAAACATATTATAATATTTAATATTGGGGGGGGGGGGGGGGTGTCCCTGTTGGGGTACTCCCAGGGCTCTGGGCTTGGCCGCTGTGTGTCTGTGGCTCCGGTCTTCCCTGTGTTGCCATCGTGTCCTGTGGGGACGGGTCTGTGGGTCCCCACACCCACTATTGAACATTTTTATGGAGAAACCTTATAGTGACAAGCATGCTCACACAGGTGTTTAGATCCAGGTGTTTATCAGATACACATTCAGTTGGGTTGTGATCTTGTATTACCATGTGCCCTACAGAATATTTTCTAATGATGTTATAAGTATCATTATATATGTTGTTTGCTGTGGTGGTTTCTCAGTTTTGTCTTTTTTTATTCCCGCAGGTCTAGAGGCAGACTTCATTGATGTTGATTTGTCTTCTCTCTGTACCTCTCTCTCTCTCCTCTACTCCTATCTCCTTCTTTTCCTTTTAACTCCTCCCACTTTTCTGCTTTGTTTTCTTCTTTTCTTCCCCACAAGCTTTCTAACAAGGCACACACATTCCTTCCTGCTCCCTGTTCTCCTCCTGCTTTTTTGCTCTCTGTCTGTGTATTGGAGCAGCTCTTATTTTTTTTACACATCTTCCAAAATGAAAATTGGTGTTTTGGATCTGAACAACTGGTCTTTCGAGGCAAATTACAAAATGTCTTCAACAAAGTGACAGGATCCTGGAGAACTCTCATCTGCTCGGACGATACGCATGCAGCTGGATATATCTCTGGGGGTGATGTGTCTACCTTTGCTATTCAACGAAGAATGTCGGAATTGCATATAATTGGATTTATGATAACAGATTTCCTGTTTGGAATAGTCTGTATCCTGGTTTATCAACATGCAAAGAAGACGGCCGCAGCTAATTTGGACCTCGTCAGGCTGCTGCCTATGTGAAGGTTTGGTTCGTGCTGGGAGGACTCAAAATCAGCTGATTTACGAGCGAAACCCTAAGTTGGAAGCGATTTTAAATCGCAGGCCACCTCCGGCTTTGGGACTCATCAGCAGGGAAACGACCTTGAAGAGGCTCGTAAGCACGGACCAGTACAATGCACCCTAAGCTAGCCATTTCGGACCTTGGAAGTCAGTACAGACTTAAAGGCTGACAAGAAAAAAAAAGGTCTGCTTGAATAAGTCAATAATTGTGGTTATCTGAATTTGACTCCCAGGCCGACTTATCAATTTATCCTTGGAAATGTGTAAACTAAGGAAAAGCTTTGTCTATCTATAAAACAATAGTTTTATATTTGGAAATCCTGTCGTCTTCTTTCGCCCACTCACCCCCCTCCTTTTACCTCCTTGAACACAAACACACAACCCTCAGCCGTGCTCTCCCTTCCCTTCCTGCTTCTCCAGGAGGTGGGTGGCCAGTAGAGGAGACGTTTAGCAGAAGTTATCACAGCAGCTGAGCGTGTGTGAAGCTACCAGCTCTGACAGACCTGTCTCCTTCCTTGAAATAAACAACGGTTCAGAGCTCATTTAGCCGTGCTGTGCCTTTTAGAGGAACACAGAGAGGAAGCACAACATTAATAAATCAGCAGTTTATCATATCGCTAAAGATACGGTCCTTAGCAGCTAACAAGACGACTAACGCAAGTCAAGACCAAGACCAGAGTGTACCGAGACCAAGACAAGACCAAGACTTAGGGTCTGAGACCATGTCGAGACCAAGACCTCAAATAAAATAAATAAAATATAAAATTTTATTATAAAATCCATCCATCCACCCATCCATCTTTTACACACTTCTTCCATTTTGTGTCATGGGGTTATTATACTTTGTACAATATTTCTTATAAAAGTTACATACTGCAACTTTGTTTGCTTTTGAATGAATATATCAGCTATTATAAATTTTCAAAGTTGCATAACAAAGAAATCAGACATTCAGTGGCCTAACTTCATGTGATTCAACAATAAAATCACACAACTGTTAAATTGGAAACAGTTTCATCCCATGTCAAGTCTTAAAAAACTGAAGTGGCAAAACAATCCTCATAAGTCCGAACTCAAGATCAAGGATAACCATTTAGTTGCATTAGTTACACATATATTCTTTGTGATTTGAATAGGCCAATTTATAATTGATGATATGGCAGACATCTTCTCCCGCACCCATACAATCACTTCTCACTTTCTTGGAGTGCCAGTGTTGCCAAATAGAGTCAAGGTTTTCCAGCACAAAAATCTGTTAAAAAATTTGCCCAATCAATACATTGTTATATTTACTGTTTGAACATGAACGCACATCAGTACAAGCCAAGGCAATATAACAATATATGGCAAAATACAGCAATTCAATATAAATCTTCCCAGAGTTTCCAGCAAAATCAGAATGAAAACCACCCAATTGGCAGTAAACCACCCAATCTGGTAACAATGGGAGTGACGCGAGCGAGTGAAAGGGGGTGGGCGTGACAGCAGTAACAAAACATGTATTTAGCAATGAGTCACATTATCACTTGGATTTGAACCAGTACATTTTGCATCCAATAAAAACAAAGATGTTAACAAATTAACTGGACAATATTTTGGCAATTTAGTGATATTTCCACAGTTGTGGTCTTGACTGGTCTTGAAATAAAATCCCAAGTCCTCAATGTCCAAAGCAGAGACAAGACCAAGACCAAATGCAGTCAAGTCCGAGATCATCAAGTGGTCTTGAGACAGGTCTTGGGTACTAAACAGTAGTTGAAGGGTTTGAGTACCCCAGTGATCCTGGGAGTTATGCTGTCTGGGGTGTTTGCCTATAGGGTCGCTTATGGCAAAGTAGCTTCAGGGGAGGGGTCAGACTAAAAGTGATTCAAAAGGCACCCTTTCCCAGGTTTGGAGTAGTCCAGTGGCGGCTGGTCAATAGAGGGCGTTAGGGCGCAGCCCTACCACTCACACCACTCACCATATTACCTTGAAGACTTAAAGAAATTAAATAAAAATGAAATAATAAAATAAAAATAATTTGAAATATCTTCTTCTTCTTCTTCTTTTGGCTTTTCCCTCTTCAGGGGTCTCCACAGCGAGTCATCCTCTTCCATCTCTCTCTCTGTCCTCTGCATCCTCTGTCCTCACTCCAACTACCTCCATGTCCTCTCTAACTGCATCCATATATCTCCTCTTTGTCCTTTTTCCTGGCTGCTGCATTTTATTTTATTTTTTTGTAATTTTATTTATTTATTTTTTGGGGGCTGGTGGTTTGACAATTCAATTCACTTTATTTATATAGCGCCAAATCACAACAAAGTTGTCTCAGGGCACTTTACAGAAACATTCACATACATAAAAGACAATTCGTAAAGTTCTCTATCAAAGGAATCCAGCAGACAAGTTGAATCTTGGCTTCGTTGCAGTCTCCCATCCTGAGCAAGCACAGTGGCAACAGTGGAAAGAAAAAACTCCCTTTTAACAGGAAGAAACCTCCAGCAGAACCAGGCTCAGGACACGCGGCCATCTGCTTTGACCGGCTGGTTGAGTGGACAGGAAGGAGAGACAGACGAACACAGAATGGTAGGTCCAGGTATAGGTCCAGGTGTATCTGAAAGACAAAAACACATGTTAAGGATAGAAAAAATAATTACAAATACAAAACAGGTTGAGCAGAGTAAGTAAAGACAGTAGCAGAGTGAAAATTGTGGTCAGTTTGTCCTCCAGCAGTCTAAGCCTATAGCAGCATAACTAAGGGACAGCTCAGGAAACCCAAGCCGACCCTAACTATAGGATTTATCAAACAGTAAAGTCTTAAGCCTAGTTTTAAAACTGGATAATGTGTCAGCCTTACGGACAGAGATTGGAAGTTGGTTTCACAAGAGAGGAGCCTGATAACTGAAAGATCTGCCTCCCATTCTGTTTTTGTAAATTCTAGGAACCACAAGTAAACCTGCAGTCTGAGAGTGAAGTGCTCTGTTAGGAAAATATGGAACAAAAAGATCAACAAGATTCAAAAGCATATTGCCAGTTTCAACAGATAAAGATCATGAAAACAACAGTGAGTGAAACAAAAACTAAATAAATGGTGAAAGGCTTATTCAACAACCAGTTACCTTGGTATAAACTGTACTGCATCATAAAATAAGGATATTTGGTGGGTGGGTGGTGGGGGGGGTATGTTTTTACACAAAGTCCGACCTTACAGGCTTTACATACTCAGACCATTTTGACCAAATTCTATAACATATATATTTTTGAATTTTGAGAGAAAATGTAATTTTTCCATTATATAAATTTCATGCACAATAGCAAGTAGGTGGTTCAACATTCAACCATTTTCACATAATAGCCTTTTTACTGGCTGACATAAGTAGACCAAACAGTTTTCTATCATTTCTATTCAACTTATGTTGCACATCAGCCATATACATAGTAGTGCATTTAAAAGGAATCTTAACTCCAAAGACATATTCTATGTGACTGTGGATTTCTTCCCAGAAATGTCCAATAACATGACATCCCCAAAAGATGTGCTTGTGTGTGGCCCCCCAGTCCCACATAATCTCCAGCACAAATCTCCACTGCCTAGATGTCTTTTCTGAATCGGTGTTCTGAAAAACCTCACAATGTTCTTCCAACAAAACTCTTGCATTTGATGCTGTAAGGTCCACTGAAGTTGGCATATGTTTCCCATGATTCAGCTGGGATCAGTTCACTTAGTTCAGCCTCCCACTTCTTCCTGATGCAGTCCGTATTCCCTTGTTTCGAGAGCTGAATTCCATTGTATAGCTTTGAGATTACTTTATTAAATTGTCCCGGTTTCATTAATGACTAGAAGACCTCCAAAAAACCCACATTACAACCACTCAAGGCATTTTTCAGATTTTGTTTGAAATAATGTCTGACTTGAAGTTTTGTGTAGAAGTCAGCTTTTTCTAGACTGTCTTCATTTTGTAGAGCCTCAAAACTTCTAAATGTCCCCTTGTGGAGGAATGAATTATAACATGTGAGGCCTTTTAAGGGCCCACTTTTTAAATCTGTCATCATTATTGTTGGGTTCAAAGTTAGAGTCGTAGGTACACCATCTCAATTCTTTGGATGAGTCTTCTAATTTACATATTCTCATTATGCTTTTCAAGAGATTAAGTAGACAGTCTTGTAGGGGGTCCTCTGAAACCACCATCTTATTCTGAAGTTTATCATCAGCCATGACAGCCATAATTGGAATACCCTTCACAGTGGTACCCTCTACTTCTTGCCAACCTGATGTATAGGATGTTAAGCATATACCAACGAACGGTCTCAGCTGGGCAGCGTAGTAGTAGTCCTGTAGGCACGGGAGGCCCACTCTCCCATTTTCTTTCTTCGACTGTAGTGTTCTATATTTGATCCTAGCTCTTTTCCCTCGCCACAGATATCTAGAAATTAATCTGTCCCATTCTTGAAATTGTTTGAGAGGTATTTTGATTGGGAGGCATTGAAAGTAGTAAAAGCACATGTGGGAGAACATCCACTCTGACTGATTCTATGCTAGAGCTCAAGTTCAGAATAATATTCCATCTATCCATCCATCCATCCATCCATCCATCCATCCATCCATCCATTTTCTTTACCCGCTTATTCCATTTTGGGTCACAGGGGTCGCTGGTGCCCATGTCCAGCAATCACTGTGCGAGGGGCGGGGTACACCCTGGACGGGTCGCAAGTCCATCACAGGGACACATAGAGACAAACGAGACAAACAACCATTCACTCTCTCATTCACACCTAGGGACAATTTAGAGTTACTAATCAGCCTAACATGCATGTTTTTGGTCTGTGGGAGGAAACCGGAGTACCCGGAGAAAACCCACGCATGCACGGAGAGAACATGCAAACTCCACCCAGAAAGGCCCCTGGACCGGGGTTTGAACCAAGGACCTGCTCGCTGAGAGGCAGCAGCTCTACCAGTTGTGCCACTGTGCTACCAATATTCCATCTATGGAGATCGAATTTTATATTTGAGATCAAAGGTCAATAATTAACCTTAAACATCTGGGAGTTATCTTTGTGCAGTTTAATCCCCAAATATTCAATAAAATCATTCTCCCACTTCCACATATATTTATTTTTTAGTTCTTTTGCTGGGTTAAAATTGAATGTTAACACATGAGTTTTATTTATAGTCATTTTATAACCAGAATATTGGCCATATTCTTCCAACACAGTCATCAACTTTGGGGGTGTTGGAGCAGGTTGTGTTAAAGCTCTTAGAAGATCATCTGCAAACAGGGCCAGTTTCTGCTCTCCGTTTGAAGTCGATACACCCTTTATGTCGGGCCTTTGTCGAATCCAGTGGCTTAAAGGTGCAATGAAAAATGTGAAGAGGAGTGAGGCTCGTTCCTCTGTGTAAACAGAATGAGTCTGTCAAGTCCCCGATGATTTTAATTCTGCCCATTGCTTTATCATATAACTCTGCCAGTGTGTTGATAATAATGTTGTGTAAGTTGAACTTTTTAAGAACTTTATACAGAAAAGCCCATCCCACAGAATCAAACCCTTTTTATGCGTCTAAACTTATTATCATAGTCAATTTTTTGTGTTTTCATTTCTTTCATGATATGCAAAGTTCTTCTAAAACTGTCTTGGGCTTGTCTTTGTCTAATGAAACCTGTTTGTTCAGTGTGTATTAAATCTGGTAGTATGAACTCTAGTCTCTTTGATAATATACAAGTGAATGATTTGTATTCAGTATTTAAGACACCCACAGGTCTGTCATTTCCACATTCCAATTTATCCCTTCCCTTTTTAGGGATAATATAAATTATTGTCTCTCTCCATGAGGGGGGTTGTATTTGTAGGGATGGCTCCATCTTGTGGGCCTTCCTTGTCTGTACTCCCTTGTGTGTCTTCATTTATCCCATTAATTTCACCTTTGTCTCGTGCCAGCTGTTTGTAATCAGTTCTGTCTTGTCTGTGTATATACACTAGTCTGTCGGTTAGTCTTGTTCATTGTCTCGTTGTTGTTTGGTATTGTCCTGCCAGTCTGATCTGTTCCTCGTTCCCAGTTTTTGTAAGTTGCTGCCACGTCAGCCTTTTTTGATTTAATTATTAAAGAGTATTTATGTTTGTATCCTTGAGTCCTGACTCTCTCCCTGCACAACTGGGTTCTCTCCTGTCCTGACCTGCCTGAAACCCTGACAGTATTCTTTTCCAGCACCCAGTTGAACACCCTGACCAGAGCTGGGATGAAGAGGTCCTGCATGGATTTATACCACTCAGGGGTGAAGCCGTCTGCTCCTGGAGATGTCCCCCATTTATTTTTTTGATCGCTTCTTTTACTTTTTCATGTGTTACCTTGTTTGTCAGTTGACTATTCTGACTATCTGTGACCCTGCGGTGTGTCAAATATAAAAAATGGATTTGTTGGTCATCTGTTGCTTGAGGTTGTGTGTGTATAGGTGCTCATATTTTTGGAAACACTTTAATTCCTTCAGGACTTGTTTCTAATTGTTTTGTAAAGGGATTTAATCTTTTATGAATATTTCTGTCTGCTTGTTGTTTTCCTAATTTGTATGAAGTTATGGTCCTGGTAAGTCTAGGAAAAGGCAGGACACACAACATATGAAGCCCAGACCATTTTTCAGTTTTTGACAAAGTTTTAATTGTCAGTAAAGCCTCTGAACAAAACTGCAGACTGGGAGGCCTGGTTTAAACAAAGAGGGAGAAGCCCTGAACCAACCAGCAGTTGGCCGTTGGATTCGGGCACTCCCCTCGCCCTATAACCCAGGGACTAACCCTACAACCAAAAAGTGGAAAACCTAAACTACACAGGTGACTCCCAGTCCCAAAAACAAATAGCTCAACAACAAGAAACAACCAACAACAACTGTGACAAGGTGCAATAATCTGTGGCCGGACTGAGGCTGAAGAACAAGAGCTGTAAAACCATCACCAACATCTCCTCCCTCGCTCCTCCAGCAGGTGGAACTTGGGTCTTTTAAGCCCCCCCTCAGTCATTCAGCTGCACAGAGAAAAAGAGCATTAATTACAAACACACACGGACATAACTGACGCAGGGGCACGTCACAATGGAAACCAGTTGTTCCTTTGTTAAATTAGAATGCTGTTTCAGTTCAGATCAGAAAACAACCAGATCAGCTCATTTGGAGTTTCTTTTTAATTCATACTTTTCAGAAAGACACATTTTGTGTAGCAGACAGAAAACAACGGGATTTTCCAGATTTGACTAAATCTGCTCTGACGTTTTATTTATTCACTTTTATCACTAAAGTATTAAAACTACAATACTGTAATAAAATCATCCATCCATTATTTTTAGCTGCTCCTTCCTCCTTCTGGGTTGAGGGGGACACTGACGTCCATATCCAGCCTCCACTCATAGAAAACATTTAGTCACTTCTAGAGCAGTTTGGGCTTATTACATGACGACCTCTTAAATCAGATGTCCAACAGGCTTTAAAGAAATGCATATCGCCCGCCACCTTTCATGCACAGCGTTTCACTCAGTTTTTATCACACCTTATTGTGACATCCTGTGTGATCTGTAGTGGACTAGGCCCATGTCAAAAACTAAGTCTAAGGTCAAAAATCTTGACCTTAAGAACCTTGTGGGACAGGAACTGTCATTTCATTGATTTGAATCCAGAAATGCAGGTTCACCCATCCTGAGACTTTCTTTCTTGAAGATTCATGTGAAAGAACACTCTCTTTTATTATCATTACTATTTTACAAATGTTGATAATCAAAATGTCTTAGTTCAAACCATTTTAGATGTTGCAGTGAACTAATCTATTTTATTAACTGTGTAATGATTTTTATTCTCATGCAAAGTTAGAACTCATGTCAAAGCTGTTGCAGAGTAATTATGCCTTTTCTGATTTCTGCTTTTGAATGAGCAAGTGTACGTTGGTCCAAGGTTGGAGTCAAACGCAAAACAAGTTGTTAGAACGAACTGTCATGTTTTTAGAATCCTCTCAGACGTAAATATAGAGGTTTTTAAACCTGTTTCTAAACTCGCCAAAACAAAACTCTCTCTGTCTGTGAGAACATTTCTGATCTGTTTCATAACAATTCTTGCTGTCTTCTAACCTCTTACGTCACAAAACACACCCCGTCTGGTTGTTTCTGACCAATGGGAATACTCCCAAAAGTGAACCGGGAAAGAGCTCTTTAAAATGTCGGTACTTCCTGGTCTACTCAGTTCTGGGATGGTGCTGGAACGGTTCTGGTCAGTTCTGTTCAGTTCTGATGGAGTGCTGTTGAAGTTCTGTTGGGTTCTGTTGAAGCTCTGGAGAAGTTCTGTTGCGCGGACAGTTCTGTGAGAGACGGGATGATCCTGACATGACAACAGAGCTCTTCCGAGTTCCATGGGATTATAACATTTTCACTCGCCACTACTTCTGACGATTCACAGCATCCTAAGGAGACGCTGGACAGGTAGCGTTAACGGAGCTCCATATCTGCTGATTAATCTCAGAAAGGTAATGAGTCAAGTTTCCTACCAAGCGTACCGGGGAGAGCTGGGTTCTGATGGAGAGTGTCAATTCTGGTGAACACTTCCCCTCCCATACCATCTTTACTCCCTCTAAACTTCTTTCCCATCTTTAAACTTTTTATCAAGTAGATATTCTTCCAGATATTTAGAAATGTCTGTGTAAAATGCTCATCCACATCCGTGTGGGTAAAAGATCATAATTGTACAGTTTCATAAATGTCTGTGGTGAAGCAACGGAAAAATCATGGCCGTATGATTTTTCCTGATTGATTGCTTATGTTGTTATTTTCATAATTTGCCAAATTAATGTAAATGTTTGATGTTAAATTTTGATTCTGTAAATAAATGACCGCATTCATTTTGATGGGTCAAATATAAATGACGTCTCACGTTTGCATTTCCTTAAATTCAATGCACGTTTTATTCAGTCCAGAAAAATGAGGAATC
>NC_056506.1:16375826-16378973 GCF_014905685.2 Nematolebias whitei | reverse complement strand
GGAGAAATATGATCTCTCCCACTAACTCCAGTTAAGACTCTGGCAGCAGCATTTTGGATCAACTGAAGACGTTTTAAAGAAGTATTTGGACACCCAGATAATAAACCATTGCAATAGTCCAGTCTAGATGTGACAAATGCATGGACCAGTTTTTCTGCATCATTTTTAGATAAGATGTTTCTAATCTTTGTGATATTACGCAGGTGGAAGAAGGCAGTTCTAGTAACGTTTTTAATGTGGGGGATAAAAGACATGTCCTGATCAAAAATAACACCAAGATTTTTAACATTAGAGCTGGAGGACAGATTAATGCCATCTAAGGAGGGAGAAAGACTGAAAAATTAATTCCTAAGGTGCTCAGGTCCAAAAACCAAAACCTCAGTCTTGTTTGTGTTCAACAGGAGAAAATTAAGGGTCATCCAGGTTTTTATGTCTTTAAGACATGCTTGTAGTCTAAGTAGCTGATTGGATTCATTGGGTTTAATGGATAAATATGACTGTGGTTTAACACAACAGTGTTTATCTATGATGCACGTGGACATGAATGGAGTTTGGTGGTGCTTTAAAATTTTGTCATCGACTCCGAGCAAGCCAAAGTTTTTGTCTGTGTATCTTTCCATTTGTATAAAAGAGCAAAACAATGGAAGTGGAGCAATGTGAAATCTTTACAGTAGTTAAACCTATGAACACCAAATAACTTTGACCAAAGAAAGGGTACCACTTTACAATAAGGCTCCCCTTATAGATGCTAATAAATAGTTTATAGGTACGTTATTAATTACTCTATAAACACTTTATAAATCATTAATAATTGTTTATTATGCATTAATTAAGAGTGACAGAGACAAAACTGACCAGTTTGTTGCCAAATAGTGATCAAAATCTGTTCACCTCTATATTTCATCTAGAGTTGTTATATTAAACATTTCAGACTAAGTTACTACCTTGTAAGCACAATAGTCATTTTTAAACCAATTTTTTTAAGGATATAATATTAGTTGTAGATACTTAGAATGCAGTGAAGTACAATATGTAACTAAACTATTTATTAGCCATCTATAAGGGGAGTGTTATTGTAAAGTGGTGCCGAAACAAGTTTTCACATGGGAAAGAAGAAATATATTACTGTAAAAATAGAGTTGGAAGTTTCATGAGAACTAAAGTTAAAAGCATTTTTTTTTAGCTAAGATCTGGAGTCACCAAGTTTAGTAATGAACAAGACCAGTTCACCACCTGTTAGCAACTGTCAATTTTCAGCTCAAGCTTTTACAGGAAATCTGGTTTCAGCTTTTTTTGGCCCACTTTCATGATTTCAATAAACAGGAACTTTAATGTTGCAAGTTTGCTTTTTTTTCCTTTTTTTAGAAAAAGTGTCATGTAGCCGAGCAGCTTCACTCCCACACAGACGTCAATCTGCAACACAGACAGATCGCCTGGTAAGACTAAAGTCTTTGACCTAAACTTTATCAGAAATTTGTTTGCTTAGTCGAGGAAACCCCGTTAGTACCACAGACTCCTAGAAATAATTAATCTGTTTTAAAAAAACTAAAACTGAGATAAATGAAAACAAGAGTGTAAGTTTTCTGTGAAAGCTGGAGTGAATCGTGAGTGCTCTGAACTGAAATATGCTGAAGAAGCTGAACTGAATGACTAAAGTTAAAATAGCTTTAAAAGATAGCAATTACAAAACAAACTATGAGAAAAAAAATAGTTAAATGCTGAAAGTAATGTTGTTGAAAGATTTGGTTTAATGTTATATCAGTTACAATAGCTGACAACAGATTATTTAAAAAAAGAAATTATACTAAAAATGTAATATATAGCGTAAGTACATTTTTCCTCAGTCCTCAGGCGTTGCTCCGGTCAATTATGATGAAGTAAGAGCTTCAAAAGGCAAAGCTCCTGATTTACTGCTGTGTCTACATCCCAGCCCTCACCTTTGGCCCCGAGGTAGAGACAGAGTAGAGACGCTGCTCCTCTGCATCAAAACGAGTCAGTTGAGGTGGTTCGAGCATCTGATGCCTCCTGCATGCCTTGATCTGGAGGTTTTCCAGGCACTGATAAGAGGCCCCGGGGTAGACACAAAACTTGCTGGAAAGATAATGTGGCTACGCCTTGGGGTCCCCCAGGCGGAGCTGGAAAATATGTCTGGGGAGAGGGAAGTGATTTCTGGGTTTCTCTCCTGGATCTGTTGTCCGTGACCCGACTATGACTAAGTGATAAGGATATGGATAAATGGTAGAAGATGGAGCTTAGTCAGAATGTCCTGAATCAGCTGATCTGAACTATCAATGATTTAAATGGTTGAAATAGACTGAAAACTGTTGTAAGAAACTTTAAACAGGAAGCCAACAATGTGAAAACTGCAACAGTTGCACAATAAGGTGTGATTTCTCAGCTCAGAGATCTTCCGAATAAAGATGACAAAATTGTTTAACTAATTACTAACTAATTAATTTCATGTTTGCCAGTTCTTACAAGGTCTGTTTTTCTTCTTCTGCAGCACCAGACAGTTTCCTGATCTGACGTTATTTTTCCTTGTTCTAGACGATGATTGTGAACAGCACGTGTGTGCAGACAAATGGCACCAACGCTTGCTTTGCTCCCAGTTCCTCAGCTGGACTGGCGGTGGGACTTTCACTCTTTTTTATACTCCTGGTGGTCAGTGTTGGTGGGATTGTGCTCAAATGCCACAAGAAAATGAGAACTTTGGTGCTGAGAGGAAACCAAGAAAAGACGGTCTGCACTGAACCCCCACAAACTGAGGAACAGCACTACACCAGGATGAGCAGAGAGCAGCCAGAGGGACAGCCAGAGGGACAGCCAGAGGGACAGACACCAATATATGAGAATCTGTCAATACAAGCAGGATACAGAGGACCAGCTGCACAGCACAGCAGGTACGCTCCATCACTCGTTTTCATTTTATATCACCCTGCGCTGAAGGCCAACGCAGTTTTGTTCTAGCATGTGTTTGTGTTCATGTGTCTTTTAGCTAAATACCATACCATTTTATTTATAGAGCACTTAAAACAGCAACAAGGCCAACCAAAGTGCTGTACAGACAGAACAACAGGCAACACACAAAGCAAAATACAAAATGGAATAAACTCAAAATATAGACACAAAAACGTTGCAAATAATAAA
>NC_056506.1:16362813-16375726 GCF_014905685.2 Nematolebias whitei | reverse complement strand
GAACGTAATCACTGGATGTACCTCTAAACTGCATTAATTTTGGGGTCATCTCCATTTTAGGTAGCCATAACATTTAAGCAGAAACACAAAATGGTTCTAACAGTTAATTTTACAAATATTAATCCAACAACTGGTGAGGTAGTAGCTGAAAGTCATCCCCAACAAGACTCTGAGTTTGAACAGACTGCACAAGATCTAGGTGTAAACTTGTTCTATTACCTTTATGGAGTCATATTTGTCTGTACAGTATGTTAGCAAAGTATTCATTGAACCACTGGAAAAATATTATTATACTTTTTTATGTGCATCAGCTCATTATTTTGGGCTAATTCAAGAAGACTGCCACAACCATTCACCTTAAATAGCACAGAAATACTTATAACTCAGCCAGCTTTGAATGTATTGTACTAAAATGTGATAGTAGACTAACCATGAATGACTTCATCATTCAAGCTCAAGTTGAAGTTACTTCATTGTCATTCACATGTGGTACATGAGGTGGAATGAAACTGTGTACTCAAGGTCCCAGTTACACCCAAAAATAGCAAAAATATAAAGTATAAAAAATAGACAGTATAGAAGGATCTAACACTAATAATGTAAAACAATACGGTGTATTAAACAGCAGCCTGAACATGAGTACCATGGTTACGCAACATGAGATGATAGTTTAAAAGTTTGGCATGAAAGGTGGTGGGAGATATGCATTCCTTTAAGAAATGCTAAACATTTAATATTCATTGTTTTGGGGAACCAGTGTGTCCGATAAGTCATTTGTATAACCGTCAGACTAAAATCATCAAAAGGGAAGCAGAGATGGAAATGCTGTGAGTGTGTGTGAGTGTGTGAGTGTGTGTGTGAGTGTGTGAGATAGTGTGTGTGTGAGTGTGGTATAAATTTCCCCATTTTGCACAATCATGCTGTAACTTTGTCTGACAATTATCTTTCTGAGCTTTGTCAAACTATTTACTGTCTGTGGATGAACCTGCAGATGAGTCAGTGCTGAATAGTTTTTTCCTCTTTTGAAATGTAAAAGTGTTTAGCAAAGCTTTTCTGATTGGAGCATTGCTCATTTTTCCAAAGGTCGCCTGATACGCCTGAAGAAGATTTGTACCTGCAGTGTGATCCACTAGACGAGGGAATATACAGCAACGATCCAGCCTTTAACTCCATGCTTCCAGATGCTCTGGGAGAGGACCTGTATATTGTGCCCCATTCCTAAAGGAATAAAAAGTTGTCAGTTCTGAATTTTCTCTTCAATTTTATTGGAAAAAAGGAGCTGTGTAGACCAGTTTGTAGCAAAAATGTATTTTATTATGACCAGAAGGCAAAGGCAGAGCACTAATGCTTTTGTCTGTGTGATACCGCTGTGCATTTTAGAAAAATTAAGCCAAACTTGGGTTTGATAGTAGCTGACAGTCATTCATAGCATGAACTCTTAAGCTCTAGCTGCTCACGCCAGATATCACAGTATTGCATAAGGTTGCTCAAGACATGGCCCAAACAGCGGTAACTCTGTTATTTCTCATCATAAGATGGTGTCGGTCTAAAACTCTAACATGAAGTGGCTTCCTGAGATAGAGAACTTTTACTAATTGGCTTTTATAATAAATGTGAATGTTTCTGTTCAGTGTCCTGAGACGACTTCTGTTGGACTTGGCGCTATAGAAATCAACTGAACTGAGTGTTCCTTCAGGGAATGCATTTTTTTTTGTACATCTGCTTTTAGGTAGACTGAAGACAAAATGAGCAACTCTAAACCAGAGGTCTGTTTTGTTGTTAACGATTTAGGAATTAGTTTGATATTGCTGCTCAGGTTTTGTTACCTTTTATATATGTGGAATAAAAAGACGACGTTTTGCTGTAAAAATGACATCTTTGAATTAAAGCTGTTCAAGATAACCAGGTGGAGTCATTTATAAATATTCTTTTGCAGAATGGAAAATGACTAATGTCTCCCTTTTAGGGATGCGCGATATTATCGTCACGGTAGCGGTATCAGCAGATATTAGCATTAAAGTTCAATATCGGACATCGGACATTCCATTAAAATATCTCGCTGATATAAAAGGCGCTGTTTTTACCTGCAGCGGCAGCACAACGCGATGACGTCACGTGCACCTACCTGATCTCACGGAAGAGAGGAAAATTCAGAATGTCGACGTGTGGAAGTTTTATTTTTCATTAAGGATGTTGGATTCCGAAGATTTATGGACTACGTTGAGCCTCGTTACATCATCTCCAGTCGGAGATATTTTTCCGACGTAGCCTTACCCGAGATGTCATTGAGAGGCTAATAGCCGATAGCACTTGGGTGAGTTTTACCAGAGACATTTGGACGTCAAGTGTTAGCCCCGTTAGCATGATTAGTCTTACATCACAATGGATAGACAAAAACTTTGATCTTAAAAAGTCTGTCCTTCATGCACAGGAGTGCAGAGGATCCCACACTGCAGCTAGGAACCTGGAACAAGCCTCCACAAGTGAGACAGCATCGCAGCTGACTAATGCTAATAAATAACATTTAACACTTCATTTAATATAAGTTAAAGTGCTATGCATATCATATGGCTGTTACTGAATATATGTCACCAGCTGTTACAGCTGTTGCACAACTTTTTTTTTTTAGCAAATAAGCCTAAATAAGAGGGTTATGTTCTGACAAAGGAACGTATATAAAATATCGGTATCAGCATCGGTTATTGGCCGAATAAGTTTTAACATATCGGCCCAAAATCCAATATTGTGCGTCCCTACTCCCTTTTGTTTTGACCTCAGGAACCTTTGACCTTTCATTTGTGTTGGTTTCAAATGATGTTCTCCAAATGATCTAATGTTGAGCAGAACTTTGTAAAATTGTTGTTTTTTTAATTTTTATGGTTCACAAATGAGTTTGAAACGAATATACATACGCAAGAGACTTGTTAAAGCAACTAAAATGAAAAAAAAGAATAAACATAAAAATGGGTTTAAATTTCAGCAGGCCTTCCAGCAGGATGTGCACTTTTACATGAACATGTGAGAAGAGAACCCATCACGTTCTACATTCTTAACTCAGTCATGTATGGATTCCTCTCTGTGATCAATTGTCTGACTGTTGCAGGATAATAATAATAATGTGTTACTGTATGTATTGTCATCATTGTATGTTCCCACGCAACGGTGAAATTGGCTCTCTGTATTTAACCCATCCACCATGCCTTCTTTCATGTAACCTTTGGTTTCAGAAATGTCACAGCTTTACATTTATATTTTCCTAAAGGCTCCTTAAATTTTAAATTATTCGGAAAAGCCCACAAGAGACCTTTGTTGCTCCTGCTCATGTCAGATTTACAACAAGAATATTTCATACATCATTATACGCCCACTGATAATCTTATACAACAATACAGCAATCTGTAGCAATGACCTGGACAAGCGAAGACTGCAGCACAAGTGTATGAGTTTTTCAGAAGTTATGGCTGGAAAAGACAAAGTTTATGGACAGCCTGACAATATACATAATATGTCAATCATCAGACGGGTGTTTGATAAAAACCAAACAAAATGAGATAAATTACAATTTCTGGGATAAAGCTGAGTGCTGAAGAAAATGTGCTAAGGAAGCTCAAACTGAGTTACTTATGCTAAACGAAGCAAAACACTAAGTGAAATCTAAATTAATGTTAGCTAAAAGCCAAATTTATCAAAATGCAAACTGGTAAAAATTGAATACACTAGCTGAGAGTAGCAAAAGACTAGAAAAATGCAAAAAAGTAATAAAAATAAAGGTAATAATGTTAGCAGAAAGTGTACTGGACTTAGGCTAACAACTAAAAATAACCAAAGGAAATGTTAGGTAAAAGTAGCAATAGACCAGCTAAAAGCAGCAAAAGGTTTACTAAAAGTAGCAAAAAGCTAGCAAATACTAATAAATGATTTGGTAAAAGGGGCAGCACGGTGGCGCAACCGGTAGAGCTGCTGCCTCTCAGTGAGCAGGTCCCTGGTTCAAACCCCGGTCCAGGGGCCTTTCTGGGTGGAGTTTGCATGTTCTCTCCGTGCATGCAAGGGTTTTCTCCGGGTACTCCGGTTTCCTCCCACAGACCAAAAACATGCATGTTAGGCTGATTGGTAACTCTAAATTGTCCCTAGGTGTGTGAGAGAGTGAATGGTTGTTTGTCTCGTTTGTCTCTATGTGGCCCTGTGATGGACTTGCGACCCGTCCAGGGTGTACCCCGCCCCTCGCACAGTGATTGCTGGACATGGGCACCAGCGACCCCCATGACCCAAAATGGAATAAGCGGGTAAAGATAATGGATGGATGGATGGATGGATGGATGGATTTGGTAGAAGCTAAAGTAGCAAAATGCTACATAAAATTTAAAAGAAGCAAAATGACAGTTACAAGGTGAAAGCTTACCAAGATCAGCTAAAGGTATCAAAAAGCTCGTAAGAATCTAAAAGTAATGTTATGACAATGTCAAATTTAGCACCATTAAAAACAACAATGTTGACAAAAGCTCTCAAAGAGGAAGAACAAACAGCAAGAAGGCTCCCAGAAAATATACAACCAGTATGTGGAAGGAGATTTCTAGGAAAACGATGATTTAAAGGACAGAGATTTCAGCGTTTAATGATCCTAGGAGCTATGCTGTCGGGGGCAATATTTGCCCGGGGTAGGATTTTCCAAGGCAGATTGGTTCTAGGTGACAGGCCAGACAAAGAGCGATTCAGAAGACTCTTATGGACAGAAATAAGCAAGGAACTCAGTGTCCCTGTCCTGGACATTGGTTACCGGGGCCCCACCCTGGAGTCAACCCTAACCCTGGAGAATGGGCTCGACGACAAGCACCTGGTGACCAGGTCTCCATCCATTGGGCCCGGTCGGCTCAGCCCAAACAAGCAACATGGATTTGCTTTCCAGTGGGCCCACCACCTTCAGGAGGGGCCATACGAGTTAGGTGCATGACGCCATGGGCAGGGGCCGAAGGCGGGGACCTTAATGCTCTGAGTCTGGGTTCACATTGTTGGCACTAAGTCGGACCCCTTCAGGGTGGGATTTGCACTCCACCAGAGCTGTCAGTTGTCACAGATTCTGTTCATAACTTTTATGGACAGAATTCCTCTGTGTGCTGCCATCTGCTTGCCAGATTGTTTGTGCATTGCATTGTGCCATGATCTTCAGCTCTCACTGGAGTGGTGCACAGGCAAGTGTGAAGTGGCTGGGATGAGAATCAGCACCTCCAAATCTAAGGCCATGGTCCTCAGTCGGAAAAGTGTGGAATGCTCCCCTCATGTCGAGGGTGAGGTTCTGCCTCAAGTGGAGGAGTTCAAGTATCTCAGGGTTTTGTTCACGAATGAGGGAAAAATAGAGGATGAGACTGACAGATTGGTGCAGTATTTGCAGTATTGCAGACTCTGTACCGGTCCATTGGGTTGAAGAAGGAGCTGAGCTGTAAGGGAAAGCTCTCTGTTAACCAGTCGGTCTACGTTCCTACCCTCACCTGTGGTCATGAACTCTGGGTAGTGACCGAAAGAATGAGATCATGGATATAGGCAGTTAAAATGAGTTTCCCCTGCAGGGTAGCTGGACTCTCCCTTAGAGACAGGGTGAGGAGTTCGGTTATCAGGAGAGACTCGGAGTAGAACCACTGCTCCTCCACATCAAGAGGAGCCAGTTGAGGTGGATCGGGCTTCTGGTACGGATGCTTCCTGGACACTTCCCTAGGGAGGTGCTTCAGGCATGTCCGACTGGGAGGAGACCCCGGGGAAGACCCAGGACACACTGGAGAGACTATGTCTCTAGATTGTCCTGGGAACGCCTTGGAGTCCCGCCAGAAAAGCTAGAAGAGGTGGCTGTGGACCTCCCTGCTCAAGCTGCTGCCCCTGAGACCTGACTTTGGAACAAGTGTAAGATGATAGATGGATTGATTTCAACATATTTATTTAAATAACTGTTTAATAATTCAGCATGATGGGATTTTTCACAGTGACTATTCTGGTTAGAGATTCATGAGTCTAACAGCCTCAGGGTAGAAGCTGTTCCTCAGTCTAGTGGTTCTACACTTAATGCTCCTCAACCTCCTTCCTGAGGGGAGCAGGGCAAAAGGTGTGTGTGCTGGGTGAGTGGGATCCTTCATGATGCAGGTGGCTCTCTTCCTACATATGGAAGTGTAGATGTCTGTGATGGTGCACTGTAAACCCTAATAAGTTCACAGAACTCAAAAATTATTTTGTAACAGATTACATAATAATATTTGATTGATGTTTTTAAATGTTTTAAGTTTACATAAAATAAAAATTACATGTGCAGTTGTCTTAAATTATCTCAACGTTATCTTATAAATACTGATATTTCTCAACTTATGATTAGGGAGTACTTCACTTAAAATTTTAAATATTTTCAACTCGTATAATGCTTGAAATAGACTGAAATTTTTCTATATTACTGAACTCAATCTGGGGAACATGCACTCAAAATTAACCCAATGAAATACTGAAGTGACAACACAGTGACAACTTAACAACTTTTTTTATTCAATACAATGTGCTTTTTAAAAGGCACGAATCAGTCAAAACAAAGTGCTTGTCATAAATTAAAACAAAGAGAAAAGGAGATGATTCCAGCACCTATGATAAAAACTCACAAAGGATTCATGATAAAATTCTAGAGTATAAGTATAATCCATCCTCAACAACGACAACTATTAGAATGTGGAGCCATTTAACACTGTTTAAAAACTTTTGGCACTTACTGCAACTTAAAAAAGCAAACAAACATTCAAATAAAGTACTTGTTTCTACTGTGCCGTACTTCAACTGGCAACATCAGGTAGTGCATCAAGGTAGGCATTAGGCAACAGAACATTAAACATGTACAGTGCATGAATTGAACAGTCGTTTCCCACAAGTTATTCAGTGCATAAACTTTGAGCAATACGCCAATGTTGTGATATTTATCTATGAACAATCAACGTATTAAATCTGAGGTAGGAGGGGGAAAAAAATACACTTCCTCAATACTCACTTCAACAAATAGTCCATTCTGAGTGATTCACTCATTGAACAAATCATTCTTCAGCGTCAGGAGACGCCCTTTCAGTGGTCTGTTGTCCTCAAGACACATCACAACTTTTTGGATAAATGTGAATGTAAGCTCAAGATTCTTGGGGTACTGTAGGTCTAGCGCATATATGTACCCAAAGAGCAGGAGAAATGAGTTGGCCAGATTTGTGGGACCACTCAAGTATCTCATCCTCCACGACAATACAGATGCTCTCAGGGCTGAACAGGGCTGCATCATCTGTGACGAGTGTCAGAAGAGCCACCGGAGTGTCAGTGAGGTCTGGACCATCTGCTGACTACAAAACACAAATACAAGAATGAGTTCAGTCAGCCCCTCAAGGATACAAATCATGCTAATGATGTCTAGACATTACTGTCACTTAGCACTTTGGACTTAGACTGCAACTTAGCTACATGTTTAACCGATCGTTTTTACATTTGCTTATATCTTATGTTAGTTTCACACTTATCTGTTAGCATACTTCTTGTTTAGTGGAATTTACACTTACCTTTTAATTTATGTAATTTCTACATGTCGGTTTGCAGAATAACAAGTAAACTTCATAAACAGGTCCTATTCTAGAAAGGAGGTTCAACAAACAAAGTTGAGCTCGTGCCTGACAACTAGTAACAAGCCACCATCAATGGAGCTCCGATGCTGTGGTTCACCATGGCAACAGGGGAGTGTTGATGTGTTTTCTGGAGGGACAACACATCAACTGAGAGTTCAGAGTATAGTTGAAGTTTTATTTTTTTAATCAGACCAGTGCTGTGTGTTAGTACCTTGACATGTTTCAATTACTTCCTGCAATCTTCAACATGTTACTGTGACGTGTCTGCCAGCTGATTTATGCAGGGTTCAAATCAGCTGGCAGACACGTCACAGTAACATCACGTGACGTCTGATGAAGACTGCAGAAAGTAATCGAAACATGTCAAGCACTGGTCTGATAAAAAATAAAACTTTAAGTATAATCTTGTGTAGACCAAATGAACCTGTTTGGAATATCAGAGTTCAGAGTTTGTTCATTCTCTGGAATGGATAAAGTTTTTCTCTCATCTCAGGGTTCACTCCGAGTTTTCACATAACCCGTTTTCTGGTTCTCCTAGAGTTCTTTAAGTGATGTCATATGTTTAAGCTGACTGAATATCTAGGCAAAGGGATTGATAGTGAGGCCAGTACACTTACGTTACAGGTCCTGAAGAACTTGGAGGCATCTTCACGCAGGTGTACAGGAAGTGCACGAAGGATGAGGGCCCGTCTCATATTCACATCATGTTGTTCCCATGGACAAAAAATATCCATTACAATATTATTATATTATATATTACACAAATACAGAGCAAACTTTTTTTATCCAAATTAATAACTTTCTATTGTAAATAATAACTCACAAAGGAAAAAAACTTAAAATTGTAAATCAAATTTTATGAAAACAGTATTTATTAGGACTTCTTCAAATTGAAGCTGATAAAGTATCTTTTTAAAGGTACCTCTTTCTGATGGAATACATCTAGTCAAGACCTCTATTTCTGATGAGATGACAATGTGTTCATGGCATAATCCCCTAACCTCAGGGCACAGTTGAGGCACTTTGCATGATTCAGAAACAACTGTGAGACACCTGCCACAGTGTAAAGTGAAATATTCACCTGAAGGTCATAAATCCTCATGAGCTTGGTTAGCTCCTCCGCTATCTTGCCAGTCTTGGTGGCCTTGTCTCTGAACAAGGTGATGAGTTTAGGCTTGTATTTGTCCAGCTCCTTGTAGAATTGATTGCGCAGGTTAACGTTGTTGATTCGGTGGAACTCTGCAAATACCTGTACATGGACACAATTACACAGAAATGTACAAAGATAAATTATGAACAGAACTGTGAATATATAAGCAGAGATAACGTTATGCTTCAAACCATAGACATGAATATGCTTCAAACCCCTTCAAACTCATGGTCCTAACTCCACTGTCAATGTCCTGGGCAAACATGCATTATGGGAAATGTAGTTCATCCAGGAAACCCGCTGAAAATGTTACACCTTTGTAAGTTGAAGTAACGTAACGTATTTGTCACATTGAACAACTTCTGAAGTTAAAATAACAAACATTCACTGTACACATTGTACAAATGTATTCCCAGCTCCAAATTTAAGACTATTTATCGAAATTCAGTTTTAAAAAACAAACAAAAAACGTTAGCTTACTTACCAAATCAGGGCTGATGCTGAAGAAAACGAGGGCAATAAGAATGTGTAGATGAACAGATGCTCAGATATATTCATCAATTAAAACGGATTCTTCATTTTTCTGGACTGAATAAAATGCGTGCATTGAATTTAATAAAATGTAACGTGAGACGTTATTTATCTTTGACCCATCAAAATGAAGGTGGTCATTTATTTACAGAATCAAAGTTTAACATCAAACATTTACATTAATTTGGCAAAATATGAAAATAACAACATAATTAATCAGCAAGCTGTACACTTAGGAAACCATACGGCGATGGTTGAAACTTTACACAGACATTTCTAAAATATCTGGAGTGATTTCTACTTGATAGAAGAATTTAAAGATGGAAAATGAAGTGTAAAGGGAGTAAAAGATGGATGAGGGAGAATGTGGTGTCAGCATCAGAAACGGCACTCTCCATTCGAACCCAGCTTTCCTCGGTACGCTCAGTAGTAGACTAGACTCATTTACCTCTCTGACGATGAATCAGTGAAGAGGAGCTCCAGTTAACGCTACCTTTCAGCGTCTCCGTAGGATGGCTGTGAATCGTCCGAAGTAGTGACGAATATTCCGTCCGACACAAGCTCACCTCAGCAAGTGGACTTCACATGAGTGGAGTCCGTCAGAGTTCCACCCAGAGGTGGAAAGTGTTATAATCCCATAAAACTCGGAAGAGCTCTGCGGTCATGTCAGGGTTTTCCTGTTTCCAGAACTTCGACCCAACAGCAACTGCACAGAACTGGGAGAACTAGGAAGTACCGACATTTTAAAGAGCTCTATTTCCGGTTCATTTGGGAGTCTTCCCATTGGTCAATATCGACCAGACAGGGGTGTGTTTTGTGACGTAAGAGGTTACTAGAAGTCAGAAAACAGCAAGAATTGTTATGGAACAGGTTGAAAATGTTCTCAGAGACAGAGAGAGAAATGTTTGGGCGAGTTTGGAGAAACAGGTGCCAACTTCTCTGTTTACGTCTGAGAGGATTTAAAAACAAGGCAGTTGTTCCAACACTTGTCTGCTTCGGCTCCGACCTTGGACAAAACTTACACTTGCTCATTCAAAGACAGCAAATCAGAAAATGCATAATTACTCTGTAACAGGCCTTAACATGAATTCTAACTTTGCATGAGGATTAAAAAATCATTACACTGTTTCACAGTTAATAAAATTGATTAGTTCACTGCAACATCTAAAATGGTTTGAACTAAAACACTTTGATTATCAACATTTGTAAAATAGTAATGATAATAGAAAAAAGAGTGTTCTTTCACTTGAATTGAAGAAAGAAAGTCTCAGGATGAGTCAACCTGTATTTCTGGATGCAAATCAATGAAATGACAGTTCTGACATCAGGTCAAGTTCACTACAAATGAAAAAAACCGAGGTGCTGGTGGTTTGAAGTGGCGGGGTGGGGACGGGGGGAATGCACATTGCCAACAAATAAAAACAAATTAAACCGTAGTCCACATCCTCAAAGGCTGGCCAAAACTTCTCCGCATAGAGGCAAATTCAAGATGGCTGACTAATCTTACCTGAGGGAGAGATAAGCCCCACCCACCAGAACGTCATGACACTATGGTTCCTAAACCTTTTGAGCGTTCCACACAAATTAGCTATAAAATATTGAGCCCTGTTCCATTAAAGTGGCATAAATCTCAACAGAGCTCAACACTTTATAGTTTGGTCAACTCCTTAACGACATTTGACTGTTGTGACCTTATTAGTTACGAACTAGTACAACTGTTTGGGATTACAGTGTGGGGAGACTGACTCCAACATCTTCTGTGCAGCCTTCACCACTCTCTGCAAAGCTTTTCTTTCTGCAGCTGTGCAGCCTCCATGCCACATGTTGATGCTGGAGCACAGGATGCTCTCCGCTGCACACCTGTAGAAGGAGGTGAGGACTGAACTTCGCAGTCCAGCTCGTCTCAGCCGTTTGAGGAAGTAGAGTCTCTGATTAACTTTCTTGATCAGGCTGGTGGTGTTTTTGCCCCAGCTGAGGTTGTCATACAGGTGCACACCCAAGTACTCGTAGCTGGAGACCACTTCCACTACATCACTACACCAGACTCACCTCACCACCGGATGAAGAGCATCTCAGCGTGACCTCAGCAGAAGTAAGGAGTACCTTCAGGAGGATTAATCCGCACAAAGCAACTGGCCCAGACAACATCCCCGGAAAAGTGTTGAAGGAATGTGCTGATCAGCTCTGTGAGGTGCTGGCAGACATCTTTAACACCTCACTTACCCTGGAGACAGTTCCCACCTGCCTGAAGACTGCCACCATCATCCCAGTCCCAAAAAGCTCTACAGTGACTGGTCTGAATGACTATCGGCCAGTGGCCCTCACCCCGATAGTCGCTAAATGCTTCGAAAAACTGGTCATGACTCACATCAAAACAACCATCAACATCAACGAGGACCCTCATCAGTACGCATACCGTGAGAACCGATCAACAGAGGATGCAATCTCCTCTGTGGTCCACACTGCACTCAACCACCTGGAGCAGAAAAACTCTTACGTCCGTATGCTCTTTGTGGACTTCACATCCGCCTTCAACACCATGATCCCCCAAACCCTGATGGACAAACTATCCACACTAGGACTAAGCCCCTCCATCTGCAACTGGGTACTAGACTTTTTAACAAACAGACCACAGTTAGTGAGGATCCACAACCTCTCCTCCTCCACCATAACCCTCAGCACTGGCTCTCCTCAGGGATGTGTGTTGAGCCCCCTCCTGTTTACTCTGCTCACATATGATTGTGCAGCTACCCATCCAGGCTGTCACATTGTAAAGTTTGCAGATGATACAGCGGTGGTGGGATGCATCACAAACAATGATGAGTCCAGCTACAGGCAAGAGGTGGAACACCTGGAGAGCTGGTGCAGAGAGAATAACCTTCACATCAATGTGAAGAAGACAAAGGAGATGATTGTGGACTTCAGAAGGAACAAAAACACCTACACCCCCCTGAACATAAGAGGATCTGCGGTGGAAGTGGTCTCCAGCTACAAGTACTTGGGTGTACACATGAATGACAACCTCAGCTGGAGCAACAACACCACCAGCCTGATCAAGAAAGCTCATCAGAGACTCTACTTCCTCAGACGGCTGAGGCGAGCTGGTCTGGGAAGCTCAGTCCTCACCTCCTTCTACAGGTGTGCAGTGGAGAGCATCCTGTGCTCGAGCATCAATGTGTGGCATGGAGGCTGCACAGCTGCAGAAAGAAAAGCTTTGCAGAGAGTGGTGAAGGCTGCACAGAAATCTGTTGGAATCAGCCTCCCCACCATCACAGACATCTACACCTCCAGATGCAGGAAGAGGGCCACCTGCATCATGAAGGACCCCACCCACCCAGCACACACACTTTTTGCCCCACTCCCCTCAGGAAGGAGGTTAAGGAGCATTAAGTGTAGAACCACTAGACTGAGGAACAGCTTCTACCCTGAGGCTGTTAGACTCATGAATCTCTAACTAGAATAATCACTGTGAAAAACCATATCATGTTGCTGCTGATCTGTTTCATGTTGCTGCTGATCTGTTTCAATGTTGATGTGTTCATGCGTGCACATCTGCTCACAGACTCATGTTCATGTTTGTGCTGATGTTCAATGTTTTATGTTATGAGTGCTTAGT
>NC_056506.1:16361272-16362713 GCF_014905685.2 Nematolebias whitei | reverse complement strand
ATCACTCCAGATATTTTAGAAATGTCTGCGTAAAGTTTCAACCATCGCCGTATGGTTTTCTAATTGTACAGCTTGCTGATTAATTATGTTGTTATTTTTCAATTTGCCAAATTAATGTAAATGTTTGATGTTAAACTTTGATTCTGTAAATAAATGGCCACATTCATTTTGATGGGTCAAAGATAAATAACGTCTCACGTTACATTTCATTAAATTCAATGCACGTTTATATTCAGTCCAGAAAAATGAAGAATCCATTTTAATTGATGAATATATCTGAGCATCTGTTCATCTACATACTGGTGGCCCGTAACGTGTTCATAAATGGACTGTGTATGCGTGTAATAATTGTATATTTCATGTTGGCATGAAGAAATAGCAAATTGTTGATGTGCTGAAACGCAGCGGCTGGAGCTGCAACGCTTGAAGTCAAAACACTGCATGTTTGAGCTGCAACTCTTGGAGAAAACGCTGTGTTGAGCTAGTGGTGTTTTGAGAGCTGAAAATTGTGAGTCAAGGTGTTTTTATGAAAGCTGAAATTGTACGTCTGTTATGTGTAACTAAGCTGGGTTTGTGTGGAAAACGCTTTACTCTGTTTAAAGACGGTTCAGACGTGGTTCTGGTACCGGCTCGGTTCTGATAAAGTTCGAACGAGTTGTTTAAATGGCTGGAAAGACGTTTTTGAGACCGGGGCGCCGACTCCGTGCAGCTGGGAAGCTTATTCGTTACATTTTTTAACAGAAATGGTGCATTTTGACAGTTTAAAAGACGAAGAATTGACGGACTTTTTCATGCTAAATCTAACATGCTAGTTGGAAAAACGGTCCGTGATTGGTTTAAAACGGCTGAGTTGGAACGCTGTGAGTCGCTGAAGAGTGAGTGACGGGCCTACGTCACTTCCTCTGACCCCGTTGTTGCTCTGTCATTGGTGGATTCAGTCACGTGACCCGGAAATGAAAACTCGTTTTCATAGAGAATTTCAAACTACTTTTTAAAAGTTGAAAAACGCTTTAAAGTTGATTTTGATCCGCTGCTTAAGTTCTTCAAAGTCTAATTGCTAAAATTTTGCCACGTTTGAGTTTAAAATCCGTCATTAAATGATGTTTTTGAACAACGCTAGCGATGCTAATTTTAAGCTAACAGCTAACGATCGGATGAGTGACGTGGCTACGTCACTTCCTCCATGTCAGATGGTAAAGCTTGGTTGAACCGAAAGCTTTGCTGTGCCTAAAATCACTAAATGTAACTTGCCACATGCCCCTAAAACTCATGTTTCATGCAAAAAAGTCGTGCTTGTTGAAACAACGCCACGTTTACGCTTTAAAACCGTTCAGAAATGTTGATTTTAACAGAGTTTAGCCGAAGCTAATTTTAAGCTAAGCGGCTAACAACAGGATGTCAACCGAACGTCACAGGAAGTCGTCATAGACTCCTGCTGATA
>NC_056506.1:16360145-16361172 GCF_014905685.2 Nematolebias whitei | reverse complement strand
TTAAGAATATTCATGAATTGGGGTAAAACCTACAAATAGGTACCCACATTTGAATAAGTTGACTTATAACAGTACTTTTGTGTAAACCCAAAGCTAAAATAGTGTGACACTCATTGACATTTGAATACAATTATTTACCTGTAAAAATATCTGAAGCTGGCAATGGTTTTATCCTGAAAAAGTGCTACACAGTGAATGAACATGACAGGTGTGGTAGAAAAAGACTTTGATCATTATGAGATGAAGGACTGTTTAGAAGATGCGTTAGCGCTGCTGACAGCATCCTTACATCCATATGGCAAACAGGCGGACAGCATGAACCCAAAAGAGTTATTGGACAATCTGATGGAGGTTGCAAAAAGTGTGACCTCTACAGAAATTACAATGTCAAGTTATGAAAAGCTGGCTAAAATTGCAATTTTGCTGAAAGAATCATTCTATGCAGTTGTTAAGAAAGCGGATGACCTTGCACTAAGGTTATACAGTGAAAAAGTGTTTGCTCAGGAAATTGAAGGTCATTACCTTCAATTTAAAAGCGAACACGAGGCCCTCACAAGAAAACATTATGAACAGATGTTTCAATTACAGCATTATGCACGTGCAGAAGTTGATTCAATGAACAGCAAAATACAATTACTTGAGCCGTCACTATCTGAAGCCAGGGATGCTAAAGATGTGCTTAAAGCAGAACTTGACGGATGCAAACTGGAAAAGGCGGTATTTCTCCAACATTGTGTGCGTTTACAAAGTGATTGTCGGACAACACAGGAACGCCTGAAGGCTTGTGAGGAGAAACTGGCCGCAGCAACAAATAAAAGTTCTGACGTGGGGCGAGTTTGTCTGGAACTCAGAGAAGACTGTGGACAGAGTCCAGGTCACCCACAACCACCTCAGAAAGATGTCGTTGCACCTCCACATGTGTGGAGAGAAAAACCACCACCCTCACCTAAAGTGGTAGGAACAGACCTGAACAGGTCTCTTCCACCAAACATGCAACAGTGTGCGGTAAATGTGTTCGAGGCATGCT
>NC_056506.1:16355689-16360045 GCF_014905685.2 Nematolebias whitei | reverse complement strand
CCTTAAATTCAATGCACGTTTTATTCAGTCCAGAAAAATGAGGAATCCGTGTTAAATGATGAATATATCCGAGCATCTGTTCATCTACAGATCTGTTTAGCACTTGGAGGAAAATGTTAAACTGCCTGAGCTATAGACATTTTTGTTTTCTAAGGTTGATTAGCTGTGGAAGCACTGGTTATTGAGATATTTTGCTAACACAACTGATAAACAAACATGCACCACTAACAAGTAAATAAATGATCAATGGCCTTTTGTCTTTCAGCAGCAGGTTATAAGAATCACAGCTTTTTTTTCTAATTGTGTTGTTTCATTTCTTTTATCATTTTAGTTTAAATGAACGGTGAAGGAGACGGACTACACATCGGGCCAAACCGAAAGTATTCACTTCTTCACATTATCACACACAACTATGATGCTCAGACCCTTATTGATACAGAAAACAACAGCTATGAAGTTAATTTACAAACAATAATGTTAACAATATTTTAAAATGTGTCTTTTAAGCCCAAATCACGCTATGCTTCTTCGGCTGCAGAACCAACGAAGTGGAGATTCACAGAATGGTATGCTCCTCTGGCTTGAAATAATGCTGATTCTTCATGGAGAACCGAACTTCATCAACTTTGTGGAGATGGTCCTGGCTGAAGATGAAGAAAGTGAAGAAGATGAAGATGAAAAACTCATTGAAATCAATGCTAACATCAGTGAGATCAATGAAAATGACCAAAAACAGGCAAATGTGGACGACAATAATGTCAACAATGATGTAAATGACAATGTGGACAATGTTGAAAACAATGGCAACAATAACAACATTGACTTTAATGACGAAGACATTGAAAACATTTTCATTCATGATGACATGAATGAAAATGACCATCCAGACAATCCTAACATTCAGGGGTTTTATGATGATGATGTGGATGTTGGTGTAAACGATCATAGTGTCAATGAAGCTGGGGCTAGTGAGGCTTTTAAAGTTGAAGGATCACAAAAGCGACCAAGAAAGGAGGATGAAGAGGATGAATCTGTAGAGAGCAGCGCAGATTTGTCCTCTGAGAGTGATCCTGGCTTCCATCATTAAAAAAAAGGAAAACTAGACATGAGGCTGAGGAAGAAGATCTACTGCCCAGCACATCAAGAAAAAGACCTCGAGAAGATGATGAGGTTGAAACTGACAAAAGCAGCAAAAGATCACGCCTGTCGTCCAAAGAGAAACAAGAGGAAGATCCACAGACAGGACCATCAAGAAAGAGACAGAGAGACGACAATGATGAGGACGACAAACCTGGGGGAAAGAAGAAAAGGAAACACTTAGAATGATGGAGAACCGTTTTGTAAGTGACTGATTTTACAAAGATCTTCCTTTTCTACAGTAAGACTTTTTACAGTATAGTCGTTCATTAACAGATCTGCTCGACAGATCTAGAGTCATTTCCAACTAGACTGTGGATTTTCTCTGAAATAACATTTTTATTTTCTCTCTTTTCAACAATCTATTTTAGTGGATGGTGTGCTCCACCAGGCAGTGCTGAAAACTTTTTGTGTGGAGTTTGCATGTTCTCTTCGTGCATGTGTTTTTTTTCTTCTCACTCCGGTTTCTCCTAAAAAAACAACAACAAAAAAACACGTTAGCTTAGGGCAGTACGGTGGATGAGTTGTTAGAGCTGCCAGCTCTCAGCGAGAAGGTCGCCGGATCGAATCCTGGCTGGGTGGAGTTTGTATGTTCTCTCCATGCATGCATGGGATTTCTCTGAATACTCCAGTTTCTCCTACAGGTAAATAAAAAAAATAAAAAAAAGGGCGGCACGGTGGTGCAGTTGGTAGAGCTGTTGCCTCTCAGTAAGAAGGACACAGGGTCAAATCCTGGCCGGGGACCTTTCTGGGTGGAGTTTGCATGGTCTCTCCGTGCATGTGTGGGTTTTCTCTAGGTACTCCAGTTTCCCCCCACAAACCAAGAACAGGCATAGGCTGATTAGTAACTCTAAATTGTTCCTATGTGTGTTTGTCCTGTTTCATTTGTCTAACTCTTCTTTTTCTGTTTTTTAGATCAAACAACGGCAGTTGGCGGTAGTGTTGTGTTCAAGACCAACTAACCCGAGACCAAGTCAAGACCAAGACCGAGGGAGGGTGAGACCAAGACCGAGGGAAGGCGAGACCAATTCCTCAAATAAAATAAATAAAATTTAATATAAAATGTTTTTATAAAAGTTACATAATGCAACTTTGTTTGCTTTTGAATGAATATATCAGCCTTTATAAATTTTCAAACTTACATAACAAATAAATCAGACATTCAGTGGCCTAACTTCATGTGATTCAACAATAAAATAACACAACTGTTAAAATAGAAACAGTTTCATCACATGCCAAGTCTTAAAAAACTGAAGTGGCAAAACAATCCTCATAAGTCCGAACTCAAGATCAAGGATAACCATTTAGTTGCATTAGTTACAAGTATATTCTTTGTGATTTGAATAGGCCAATTTTATAATTGATGATATGGCAGACATCTTCTCCCACACCCATACAATCACTTTCTCACTTTCTTGGAGTGCTAGTCTTGCCAGATAGATTTGTAGTTTTTCAGCCCAAAACTCTGTTAAAAACCACCATATCAGACAAAAATCTGCCCAATCAATATATTGTTCCAGTATATTAAATGTTTGAACATGAACGCAAATCAGTACAAGCCAAGATAATTTAACAATATGTAGCAAAATGCAACAATCCAACAAAAATCTTCCCAGAGTTCCCAGCAAAATCATAATGAAAACCACCCAATTGGCAGTAAACCACCCAATCTGGCCACACTGGGAGTGACGCGTGCGAGTGAAAGGGGGTGGGCGTGACAGCAGTAACAAAAACATGTATTTAGCAATGAGTCATGTTATCGTTTGGATTCGAACCAGTACATTTTGCATCCAATAAAATCAAGGATGTTAACAAATAAACTGGACAATATTCTGGCAATTTAGTGATATTTCCACAGTTGTGGTCTTGACTGGTCTTGAAATAAAATCCCGGGTCCTCAATGTCCGAGACAGAGACAAGACTAAGACCAAATGCAGTCGAGTCCGAGACAAGACCAAGACCATCAAAAAGTGGTCTTGAGACCGGTCTCAAGACCAAGACTGTTCTCGAGTACTACAGCACTAGAAAAGACTAAATCTTCAAAAAGCTAAAGTTGCACCAATACCTAAAATCATAGCAGAATCCATCCAGTGTTTCCCCAACCATTATACAAGCTGGGCGCCCCGTCAACAGAAACGAGCGCCCCCGTCTACTGAACCCCATCCCCCGACCCCAAACACCTGTCGGCACTGACGTAACGCTAAACTAGCGGCTCGCAATGCAGGTGTGCTAGCTAAAAAGCTAAAGGCAACCTCTTTCTTCATGCTGAACCCTCATGCTGAATGCACCCCGCCACTCGAAAACTGTCAGTACAAACAATGCACGGCTCAGATGTGTGTCTGTCTCTCTCCTCTCCCACATCCTGCTCTAAAACTGTTGGTGCAAATAGCGCGCGGCTGTCTCTGTGTCTCCCACCCCCATCTAAAACTGTTGGTTTAAACAGAGCGCTGCGCAGCTTAGGACGTGTCTCTGTCTGTCTTCCCCCCCTCCTTAGGCCCAGACTTCTCTCTCCCCAGCCACTTGGGCCAGCTCCTATGGGGGAATCCCAAGGCGTTCTCAGGCCAGCCAAGAAACATAGTCCCTCCAGCGTGTCCTAGGTCTTCCTCTGAGTCTCCTCCCGGTGGGACGTGCCCGGAATACCTCGCCAGGGAGGCATCCAGGAGGCATCCTAACTAGATACCCGAGCCACCTCAACTGTCTCCTCTCAATGTGGAGAAGCAGCGTCTCTACTCTGAATCCCTCCCAGATGACGGAGCTTCTCACCCTATCTCTAAGGGAGAGCCCAGACACCCTGCGGAGAAAATTCATTTTGGCCGCCTGTATCCGTGATCTTGTTGTTTCAATCACAACCCAAAGCTCATGACCATAGATGAGGGTAGGAACGTAGAATGACCAGTAAATTGAGAGCTTCGCCTTTTGACTCAGCTCTCTCTTCACCACGACAGACCGGTACAGCGCCTGCTTCACTGATGATGCTGCACCTATCCAACAATCGATCTCATCAGAATCAGAATCAGAATAAACTTTATTGGAATTTGTTGTGAAATAAAGATTGTGTTCTTTGTTGAATTTAACATTCCAATTCTTATTTTATTTTGAAATTGACCCACTTCCTGTTTTACTTTGAAGAGGCTCCCACAGATTGATTTCATTTCCTGTTTACATAATGTAACACGAAGTTTCACACTCCTGATTCGTCTGAAACTGGCCAATCCCAAC
>NC_056506.1:16351220-16355589 GCF_014905685.2 Nematolebias whitei | reverse complement strand
AACAACAACAACAACATTTTTAAGGGTGACCATTGTGAATATTTCTGGCGTCTGTGACTTGCGTGAATGTTGAAATAAGTGGTCAGTATCTTGTTTGTTTATTTTGTGTTTGTTTCTTTGTCAAATATAAGACCACAGTATGAATGTGTAGAAAAAAAAGAAGAAAAAAGTTCCAGAATTTTCCAGTGACAATAAAAAAGAGGTGTGTGCTGTGTGTTTGGAGTTCCTGAGAGAATGGACACAGAGGAGCGTGTCATGTTACAAAAGTGCGAGCAGGAAAGTTTTAAACCAGTAAAGGAGCAAGTTGAAATTGTGGGAAAAAATTAAAGAATGCTCGAGAGATGAGGATAAGTTGACAAGCGAAAGAGAGAGGCAAACGCCTTGCAGGAAAGTAGATACAGAAAGTTAATGAGGGAGGTTATAAATGAAAGAAAAGAGTGAGGAAGTGGGTAGTTCAGCTCCCCTCCTTATAACCCAAGCGGCAATCAGTCAGCACATCCCCCAACAGGAATGTACCCCATATATCACATAACAGATGGAAGGTTCCAGGTGGGGGAGGTTACTGACACCCCTTCGCAGCTGAGGGGGGAGTCACCCATCCCAGTTAAAACAAAACCCCTTGTGAATTTTTTTCTTCTCTGCAGTGGGAAGATGAGTCTAATTTGGCCCACAAAACATAGAAGGTAGCATTTAACTGCATACAGCATCCATCTGAGTTTTGATCAGGACTCTTGAGTGCCGGGGGCCGGATCAGATACAAATGTGTTCAGGTGGGCGCTGACGTTGGGTCTGTGAAACTGACCAATGGGACAGTTCAAATAAGTTGTCAGTCGAACACAACTGACACAACAACAAAGAACTTTTCAGCCAAGTAACGTGACTTTTCAAAGATCTAACAGTCCAAGAGCAAACTGAACTAACTGTCCAGTGAGGGTCCTGGAGTTCGTACACAGCGAGAACAAAGTCAAGTCTTGCTGTATGCTGAGATATGAACTGCTGCACAAAGCTGAACTGGTCTCCAGACAGACGGTGCTGAGTCTGAAAGGCTGAAAGAAGAACTGGTGGTCACTCTGTCCAGGGTCACTAACATCAATTGCAGCCTGACGGAGGTGTCAACCCCACATTTGGTCTGTGAGGGTCATCTAGGCACTTTGGGGGTTGTGATCAAAAACTGCAGCTGGCTTTGATAATGATCACTCACATTGACTCATTTTAAAACAGATGGTACAAGCAGACACTATATACCTGATTATAGTGAACTCACCACTCCACTCAGACAGATGGTAAAAGATCAAGGTAACAGAAACCTGAAAGCAACACTTGTGTGGAACACAGATGCAGAGCATGTGTTTATTAAACTGAAGCAACTCTTGTCCAGAGCAGCTGATTTGGCTCTGCCTGACTGCTCCCCCCCGTTTTTTTTCTTGATGTTTCTGAAGCAGAAAACACTGTTAATGGTGTTCTGTTTCAGAAAAAGGGGGGTGGTAGACAGGTGTTGATGTACGCAAGTGTGATCCTATCAGAACCGAATTTATTGTTCCTGCATGAAGGCATAAACATGGCAGATGGTTGCTGCTTCAGGTTTGAGGATGGGTTTTTGAGATCAGGATTTGCTGTGGTACAGCAGAATGGAGATGAGTACGAGGTACTGAGCTCAGGGCAGCTAGAAGGTCATCAGTCAGCTCAAAAAGCTGAAATTTAGGCAGTCGTTGAGGCTTTGAAAATGAGCAAAGGAAAAGAGGTTACAGTGTACACAGACTCGGTGTAGGCTTATGGTGTAGTTCATGTACAGTTATCACAGTGGAAAAGAGCAGGTTTTCGAACAGCAGGTAACAAACCAATTAAACATGAGGAACTCATTAAGGATTTAGCTGACAGTTTGATGTGGCCAGCAAAAGTGGCGGTTGTGAAGTGTAAAGGTCATGATGTTACACAATCAGACACAGCGGAAGGAAACAGGCAAGCTGACAGGGCAGCCAAGAGTCCAGATGGTGACAGTGGAAGAGGAATGTCAGAAAGTGAATCGATGGGATGAGAAGAATGTAGCAGAGGAAAAGACATTATGGTTTAACAGAGGAGGTCAGAAAAAAGGGGAGTTTAAAGTATGGATAGGACCGAATCAGAAGTGGATCTAGCCTATCACTTTAAAACAGGCAGTATTTCAGGAAGCACATGGATTAGCACACGTGGGATGCAGACAATGCTAAGAAATCTTTAACAATGGTGACACCCTCATCTAAAAAATATGGTAACAGCATATGTTGACACCTGTACTGTTTGTTTAAAGTACAACATTCGGCCTACAGTAAAACCTGAACGAGGTTCTTTTCCTCTCCTGCACCGACCGGGACAGGAGGTGATTCTAGATTACACTGATATGTTGGAACCTGTTAAAGGGTTCAGATATGTATTGATGTGTGTTGACGCATTTACAGGGTGGCCAGAAGCCATACCTGCAAGAAGAGAAGACAGCAAAACAGTGGTGAAGTTTCTGATTAACCATTACATCCCCAGACACGGTTTCCCAACAAAAATCAGATCAGACAATGGCACACATTTTAAAAACACAGATCTGCAGGCTGTGGAAAAAATGTTAGGCCTAAAACATGCTTTTGGAACCGTGTACCATCCCCAGTCTTAAGGGAAGGTCGAAAGGATGAACCAGAACATAAAACAAAAATTGGGCAAAATCTGTGCACAGACTAAATTAAACTGGGTGGAAGTATTACAAATCGCCTTAATGACTGTGAGAACTTCTGTGAATAATGGAACTGGCTTTTCTCCCTACGAGTTAACTACAGGTAAACCCTTTCCGGGACCAACCGTATGCTCACTGACCAGTGAGGAGGACCGTAACATGGACATAAGGTATAATAAGATGAGTTAAAAGCATTAGTGTCTAACTATACTCAGCAGGTTCACCACAAACAGAGCCTGACAGAAAGACCAGAGGAACCTGGTCTCCCCACCACGGAGTGGGTCTTGCTGAGGGTCATTAAAAGGAAGTGGCAGGAGCCCAGGTGGATGGGCCCTTATCAGGTTACAGAGAGAACGTCCCACGCAGTCCGCCTCAGAGGAAAGGGGGACGTTTGGTACCACTGGAGCCAGTGTGCGCCTGCCTCAGAGCCAGGAAGAGCGAGAGAGCTGGCAGAGACCATCTAAAGTCGTAAAACTGGACATTCATGTCTTGTAGACCAAAGCAGCCTGGTGAAAGTTGCGTGCGGGCCCTGAAGGACTTTGTTTGAGTGGGTCACTGGGTGCTGGAATAACCACATTTAGTACAGACACCTAGATACGACAAAAACACGACATCTTAGAGTCTCACACTTCACGAAGAAAACTCAGAGACATAGGAGGAACGGTCTCTGAGCACCCCAGGGTATGCCCTGAGTACTTGTGATTGAAACAATATTGTATGACATGTGTAATAACCATTTTTCTCTTATCTTTTAATTACAGTCTTGATTTAGAGCGCATCCATTTATTTACTTAGCTTGAAAGTGATAAGTATATTCAGTTTGTAACGTTGAAAAGAAATACCTATAATCAATTATAAGCAGTATATTAACAGAGTGTTATTTTGTATTCATTTTGTGTTAAAGGAACTGCTTGCCTGGCTGTCTGCTGAGGAAGTCGCTGTGTGAGACATCTTCATTTATTGAGTACAGTTTCTGTTTTAAGATCAAAATGTGGTGGCCACCAAAGCACGTTGTGATAGGGATAGGTGTTTTGTCATCCATCGTGTTGTCACTCATTTTCTCTTTTGAATATTTCTGCATCATTCCCGATTTACCAGAGTGTGAGCAGCCTGGAGGTGTGGGTAAGGTGGCTCGCGCTGATTTGTATTATTATTGTGGTGGTAGACGTTTATTAACACATATCCCTCAGGATACTGTGGGATTGTGTGTATTAGTACGCTTAGCTGCATCGTTAACCTTGATTGGCCCTCGTTTGGAAGTTTTAAATGACACCTCCATCTCTCCCAGTAGGAAGAGACGTTCAACGCATAATTTTGACCCCACTGTGGGCTCTACTACATATATTGATGCCATAGGAATCCCTAGGGGAGTTCCTGTGAGCACAAATTAGCAGATCAGATTGCGACAGGTTTTGAAAATTTACCTGTTGTTTCAGCATATTCTTCCGCTTGATGTCGACCTCTTTAGATGAGGTCGAAAGGGGGAATTGTTGTGAAATAAAGATTGTGTTCTTTGTTGAATTTAACATTCCAATTCTTATTTTATTTTGAAATTGACCCACTTCCTGTTTTACTTTGAAGAGGCTCCCACAGATTGATTTCATTTCCTGTTTACATAATGTAGCACGAAGTTTCACACTCCTGATTCGTCTGAAACTGGCCAATCCCAAC
>NC_056506.1:16349622-16351120 GCF_014905685.2 Nematolebias whitei | reverse complement strand
TGAAAAATGTTGGGTTGTATACCTGGATTATTGAGCATGGACTTTGTTAGTGGTTTAAACTTTTTCCTTTTGTTACAGCTGATTAAATGTTTAATGTTGATTGAATGTTTAATGTTACAGTACAGTGTTGAAAATGATGTGTTAACCAAGGGAAGGATCTCTGTCCCTGCGCATGCGATTACAGTTTTTCCCAACAGGTTAAAGGAGGTGGAACATGCAGCACAGCAGAACTAATCACTAACTAATATCACTAATATTATGCCAAAGATTCTTCAGTATCCTTTGAAACCTCTCTCAAATGTTTGTTTTCACCGTATGTTGAAGTTACATATGAATTATTTTTATGACTGTGAAGAATAACTGGGTGTTTGATTCAGGAGATTGTTGAGAAGAAAGCAGAATGTGAACGTTTTAGATTTGAGTTAATGTGAATCCATTTGTTTGTGGCTTGTGGATGTGCATTAGTTGTGCAATGATAGATTTTTGAAAAGGTGTACGAGGTTTTCCTTAATTTTCCCCAGATAGAATTAGTTTTACCCATTTTAATTCTTAGCAGTTGAATAATACAATCAGAGATGCTTCAGAGACTATAAATTATCTGCAACTTTGTTAATGAGTATCAGAGCAAACTAGCTGTGGATTTTACTGACAGGAGGTGTTGAGTTTGAGCTTAGAACATTCTGGTATAGAGAATTTTATATATATATATATATATATATATATATATATGTGTGTGTGTGTGTGTGTGTGTGTGTGTGTGTGTGTGATAGATTAGATAACAATGGAGGTCATAGATTTGACAGTTTATGGAAGGACTCGTGTGATTTCTGATCTGATCATGTTAATTGTACATTATGATTGTGTTAGTTTTCTGAATGATGACTTATCCCTTATATCAGACATCTCTAAATAAGAGCAGTTGATGAGATTTTCTCAGTTATCAAACTAGTCAACAGAGTAGTGTAAATTTTGCTCCTTACAGATTACCTGTGGTAGCTGAAACTGATGATGATGAGGACGAAGACGGACCCGCCTGCCTCTGCAAAATCTCTGCAATGTCCCAAGTTATACATAAATTGCTAAGGATAAAACATGCAACATATAATTTGTATACACTAGAGGCATGAGATTTATAGAAGGAAAGTTTAGGAGTTTATCTTAAAAGTGTGAGCTCTGATGAGTAAATTGTATTTTGGCATATTTCTTTATCTGTATTAGGTATTAATATTGATATTAGCTTATTATTAGGGTTTATATTGTTTAGGGGTGTCAATTTAGGCCTAGGAATTATAAGGGATGGGAATTGTTAGTGTTTTCCACTGTACATTAATTGTAATTACATGACACATAGCTTTTTACAGATATAATACATATACGATTTTTTTTACATGATTTTTATCATGCAAAGCATCGCACTGAAAAAAATTAGTCCACGCCCACCTGTTGTGAGGGCCCCACCCGGTCCGTATAAATTACGTTTAGAGTGTGTAATCGGCTC
>NC_056506.1:16348130-16349522 GCF_014905685.2 Nematolebias whitei | reverse complement strand
GCCCCACCCGGTCCGTATAAATTACGTTTAGAGTGTGTAATCGGCTCTCATTTTTTCTTCAGCAAGCTAATAGCACTGTCAGAAGAACAAAGAAGGGAAGTTGTCCAGCTTGACCGGCACAACCTTTGTTAAGGCTGCCTGGGGTCTCGCCACGCCAACCTCCTGCCATCCCGGTGAGTTCTCCTCCCCGAGGAGAAGCAGACGAGCAGCCTTGTTTCAAGGTAAGCGCCGAGGAATAGTTTTCAGAGGCGGGTCGCTACACGCTGGACGACGCCATCGACACTTTTTTCCTTTTAACGCCGACTCTCAGAGCGAAACGGATGGTTCCTCCGGGACAGGCGACTTCAGCAGCAGCCCCCGATGCTCCCTCCCTCCTGGAGAGCGTAGTGTCGGAACGAGGGGGGCTGAGCGAATGCTGACAATGGTTCAGAGGTCCAACTGGCTTGTCACTCCCCCTCCCTGTCAGAGAAGCTGCAGATGGACTCGCTGGAAGGCCCCATCACAATGGACGCGCTGTTCGGAGCCAATTTTAAAGGACATGCTCAAGAAATTTAAAAAGCCGGAGGAGGTGTCGGAGATTGTGCGCCATCTGATCAAGCCGCACCCCTCCTCTCACCACCCCCCCCCCCCCCCCCGGCCCACTGGAGAGAGTGCCGTGGCAGAGACGCGCCACAGCTGCAACAGTGTCTTCTTGCTCCGCCCCGCCGCTATCCCCTCCTGTCAGAGTACAGCCCTCCTCATCCCGACAAGCCGCAGGGCTCACGGGGGAGGAGATTTAAAAAATGATTCATTGCGGAGGATGTTTGTGTGCATAATGATGGTTTTTTTGGAATAAAACGTAAACATCATTTAGGAATTAAAGTGTCTGATTTCAGCCTGACTCTCAGTTTGTATGATCTCACAGCGGCTTTTTCTCACACATCTTCCACACAAGCGAGCCGGTGTACTCCAAACAGGGCTTAAATCACCGCAGCCCGAGAAAACACACAAAATACGCGCGTGAGTGACACAGCAGCCAAAGTGAATGTTTTCAGCAGACCGAGTCCAGTGGGAAACCTCGCTCTCAGCCCAAGCTGTGCACTGGCTCCTCAGCGCATGCCAGCTCACATCAGCACAGATGTGAGCCCGCAGTCTGTGCAAGGCACAGAAGCGCCGTGCACCCGCGGCAGCCCTAAATCGTTGGTTACGTACTGTAACCCCAGATTCTATGAATATAGGCGTAGCCCTTTAAGGCTGTCGCTGATGGGTTTATCCCGTTATGCGCAAGCATCATACTGAAAAAATTAGTCCACGCCCACCTGCTGTGTGGGCCCCACCCGATCCTGTGAAAAATTAATAAACTAACATGTATTGTTTAAATATTATTTAATCCATGCTCATTCTGCAGACTTT
>NC_056506.1:16346530-16348030 GCF_014905685.2 Nematolebias whitei | reverse complement strand
GCCCCACCCGGTCCGTATAAATTACGTTTAGAGTGTGTAATCGGCTCCCATTTTTTCTTCAGCAAGCTAATAGCACTGTCAGAAGAACAAAGAAGGGAAGTTGTCCAGCTTGACCGGCACAACCTTTGTTAAGGCTGCCTGGGGTCTCGCCACGCCAACCTCCTGCCGTCCCGGTGAGTTCTCCTCCCCGAGGAGAAGCAGACGAGCAGCCTTGTTTCAAGGTAAGGAGGAGGAGCGGGAGGAGCGATCAGGAGTTACCCAAAAATAGGCCAGCACCTTTGAGTCTGGCCGCTGAGCGGATCCGTTTAGAGAGGATGGGTCTCTCTCAAGATGTATTGTGTACGATCCAGGATTCACGTGCTACATCTACCATAGCGCTATACACATCAAAGTGGACAGCTTTTGAGCGCTGCTATATGGAGAAAGGTGTAGAGGCCACCTCATGTCCACTACACTGTAATAAGTGACACCATCAATTAGTTATCATAACTTGTTTCTGTAATTTACTTCAATTTAACATTGTGCGTTATGAAATTTCATCTTAATATCATGAGTTATTGGCATTGCAACTTATGGCTGTAAGCCAGTACAATGAAATGTAAATTTTAGTTTGTCAACATAATTGAAAAATCTGAGTTTTAAAATAGTAACCGGATCTTTAAAAAAAAAAATGACAATGACCACTGGCGTAGCGGCAATATTAATGCGCGTGCAAATAGTGCCAGAAATTTAGGTCTTGGTCTCATATGGGACAAATTATGATATAAGATTTTAGTCACACTTGAGGAGGTGCTCCACCCAGTTGCATTTTCCTATTAACAAAGGAAGATGAACACCACATGAGCAAATTGAGGACGTGAAAAGCGAAGTCGCGGATGAATACTTTTTCTCAGCAAGATCTGTATGAGAGCTGGCGGCATTTTGGCAGGTCTTTTTCCTGGATGGATGGATGAGCAGCAAGTAAGGAGCGAGTGAAATAAGGTAATAATTTGTACTTTTCAGATTTGTTTATTGAAACCAAATTTGTAAATATGGTATAAAAACGAATTTCCGTCTCTGTAACGTCTGTCTGTTCGCTGCCTCCTTGTGGTGTGACGTTGCACGTTTGTGGTGAGACGTATTGTGTCATTTCCTGTTTGTCTGTTGGTAGCTCGAATGAATTGTTTGCTCGAGTTGTCTGTGTTTTCTGGATTTATCAGTCTTTTGCATAGTTTTTCATTCTAGTTCACAAACACACTTAGTACAGTTGTTTTTCTACTGCTGGATAGTGCTTAAAACACCTCTTATCTTTCAACACTTCTCGGTTTTTATTGGTATATTTGGCTCTGCTAGCTCCTGCTAGCGTTAGCTTAGCATGTGTAGTGAACTAGGCCTGAGGTCAAGTCCTGACCTTAAGGACCTTATGGGACAGAAACTGTCATTTCATTGATTTGAATCCAGAAATACAGGTTGACCCATCCTGAGACTTTCTTTCTTGAATTGATCAAGTGAAAGAACTCT
>NC_056506.1:16338214-16346430 GCF_014905685.2 Nematolebias whitei | reverse complement strand
ACAAAGTCCATGCTCAATAATCCAGGTATACAACCCAACATTTTTCATCAGGTCATCTGGACAGTTTCTGTTGCTGTTGGGGGAAGAATCAGTTTTGTTGTGTGTTTTCTTGACTGATGAAGCCTTCTGGATCCAAGGCGAAACGTTTCAGCACAAAAAAAGAAACTGTCCAGATGACCTGACTGAAAAATGTTGGATTAAACAACATTAGTTTCCTTAACGTAAAGTATTTCTATTCTATCAACATCAAGATCCATCCAGTAATTTAACAGGATAAAACCAAGTCTTATGCATTAATGTTTCTTTACATTATTTTGTTGTTAGGAACAAAACAATTTTATGTTGTTTTATAATTGATAGGTTTCCTCTTTTCTGCACAATCAGCAAGGCAACACAGGGATTTGAACTCTGTCCCACAAGTGGGAGTACCAATACCATCGCCTTTTGCTTTTTTGGTAAGACTGGGACATATTTTTAAATGAATATTGTCAGATCAAGACAAATCTGTCTGAGATCACTGATCTTTTTGATCTTTTTTTTTGGATGTGTTTTTGGGCTGGGAGAAACCGGAGCACCTGGAGTAAACCCATGTTTTCATGGAGAAAACATTTATTATTTTTGTCTTTGGGAGAAACCGGAGCACCTGGAGTAAACCCATGTTTTCATGGAGAAAACATTTATTATTTTTGTCTTTGGGAGAAACCGGAGCACCCGGAGTAAACCCTGTTTTCATGGAGAAAACATTTATTATTTTTGTCTTTGGGAGAAACCGGAGCACCCGGAGTAAACCCAATTATTTTTTGTGATTTTTAATGTTTTTCAAGTTTCTCCATGACTATAGCTCGAAACGGTCTGTATCGGAAATAAATCATGGGATATTACTGCGAAAATGCAGATTGAATAGTGTTGTGAAATAAGATTGTGTTCCTTGTTGAATCTGTCTCCCACTTCTTGTTTTACTTTGAAATTGACCCACTTCCTGTTTTACTTTGAAGAGGCTCCCACAGATTGATTTCTGTTCCGGTTTACATCATGTAACACGATGTCTCACATTTCTGATTGGTTTGAAACTGGCCAATCCCATGACAGCAGGCTTAGAGCGCGGTGAAAAGTTAGTTTTGCTGTGTGAAGGAACGCCCTGTTTTTAGACAAAGAAAAGTGCGTTTTCTCCTCGAAGCAGCCAGCCAGACGGAGCAGAGACGGTCGACTTCAGATTCCTCCTTAACAAGGTTGTATCGTATAGATTAATGGATGCGCATCCAATTAATTATATGTTAAAATAATGACTGCATTTAACTAATCCACTGTTTATGCTTGTGAATTTGTGACTTTGTGACTTTCTTTGCTTATTAAATATTCGTAAACTTGAAGGTGCGTTTGTCGTATTCTGAGTGCGTGTCTTGACTCCTGCTGGATGAACGGTGACAGCAGAGCTCAGGTGGAGAAATAAGAGAAAAAACACAACAATAGGTCACCAAGCAGTCATACAGAAAATCCCATTTTTTAATAACAAAATGTTTTTTCCTTGCGTACCACCTTTGGAAAGGCGGTTTCCAATGCTTGTCCACGTACTTACTTATCATACCTATTAAGATCCCCAAGGTGGAGTGTTCTTTAATCCTGAATAATTCCCTTAGCTCTTTGAGGGAGCAGGTCCGTCGGATCTCTTTCAGCATGTTGCTGAAAGACCTTTTTGTATTCGTCACTTCAAACTTTAATGTTCGGTACGCGTTGCTGATTCGATCCATTATGCGGGAAACCATATCGTTTAAAAATGACTTTTCCTCTTCATCCGGCATGCTGTTCTCGTCGACTGCGCCAACTTCACACAAAACTAGTAGTGTCGTGCCCATCGTAAAGACCCACAGCGGAGCCTCTGGGTCTGCGTCGCTGAAATCAGCTTGAGAAGTTTGTCTTTCCATTTTTCCTCTGGTAAGTAAAATGTGTAAAAATGTACCGAGCTCTCCAGCCTAAATGATATTCCACTCAAACACCACCCATATATATAGATTACGGTGACGTTAGATACAACACTGCCTTTGATGCTATTGTTTGATTCTTACCCTTTGATACGTCATCGAAATGCATAATTGCATGACGTCAGATGTGTGCGTCATATTTTGAGATGATGATGACGATTATATACATAGATATAAACACTAGATATAGCATTGACCGCTATCGCCCCTATAAAGTTCCGACAGTCTTTGAACTCGCCGGTACGCGGTCACGTGGTTCATGCAGCTCCCAATAGTTCCAGTTCATCCTGTCAGTCAGTTTGAGCGGCTGCTGGCGCAACATAACACAAAAATCGACATTTCTTACTTTACCTGGCGTCTTTCAGTAATTATTGAGCAGTAACAAACTGATTACTTAACTGATTATTTCACAGACTATGCATTTGATCAAAGCATTTTTTAGAAGCGGCTGATATATTTATCATTAAATTTTAGAAGGAAACGAGACTGCAAACACATATTTGTTAGAAAAAAAAGTCTATGCAATACAATGATCAGTATAGCCATGCCAGTGTTTTATAATGTTACACACGATAAATAAAAGATCAGAGTAACATCTGTTATAAAGTTATTCTGATGTTCTCTGCATGAAAATGCTCCACCTTGTCCTCCATGCAGTTCAGATCTGCTCCAGCTTACCTCAGATCATCTGGATGAATTCTTGATTTCTATAGAAGATATTAATTCAACCTTTATTTAAAAGGTTTGTCCCAATGAGCCACGAGGACTCATTTACAAGAGAGACCTGAATATAATTGTTGTATTTGTAATTTTCTTATGGCAACCAAGTACCTGATAACTGAGTTGATTGTAGCCTGACAACTATTGTAAAATTGTTATTCATTGATTAAAATGTTAATTTAAATGAAACTGTTTCTAGTTAAAATCATAACAGATGACAAAATAAGTGTTAACTGTGCAAAAATAAATTTCCAAACAATTTATTATAAAATATGTAAAATGCAAAGCAAGCTTTAATAAAGTACTTTTACTACTATTTATACTGTTTATTAATGACATCATCTGAAGTCAGCAGCAGCACCATCATCATCATCACAACAACACAAAGTGAGAGCTGTAAATTTAATCTGCACAAACATTTTTAATCAGGGCTCAAAATGTTTAACTGTCAAAGAAATGTGCAAGAAAATAAACTAATGTCGCTCTACAGGCACATTTAGAGAGAGGACAGTTCACAGAGACACAGTGAGGACGTGTGAGACAGAAGGAGGTTCAACCAGTTGTTCATGGACCAGAACCAGATGAGAAGAACAGCAGAACTTCCACTGACCAGTGAGCTGACCAGTGACCTGACCAGTGACCTGACCAGTGATCACACATGTTGTTCTAAATTAAACTTTGGTACGAACAGTGTTAAATAAGACATGCCATATTTTTTATTGAACAATAATCTTCATTCTAACAGTGACGTTGTAATTTCAGAGACTGAGGAAGAAACAGAAATGAGGCGAGTGAGACGAGGGAAAGATGAAAATGTGTCCTCAGAGGACGGGGACAAGTCAGGATCTGATGATCCAGGATCAACAGGACCAGGAGGATGGATCAACAGGCAGTCAGGGAACAGAGATGAACAACCTGAGGAACAATTAGAACACAAAAAAAATACATAAGCAGGACAGAAGAAACTCACAGACAAGAAAATGAACTCAGTCCTGCGAAGAAAAATGTTAATGGAAAATAAATTGACATATTTTTACAAAAGATCAGATGAAGACAACTGGCATGTAGAATAACTTCCAGCTCCATCTCAATGTACCTGTGATAGTTTAATAAGTGTTTTGTTACTGTCCTACAGTTTATTGATGCTGATTTATTCTTGTAATAATTCTTATTTCTTGTTCTGTCTTGAAAGAGTCTCATCTCAACTTGACCCATGATTACCAAACACTAAACTAATAATATAAAACTAATGTAAATGAACAGTCCTGCAGTAAATACCAACTTTGTGAAGGTTATGGTGTTAAAGTAATTTTATTCAAACATCTTGATTCAGCTGTTATTGTTTAATAGAAGACAGAAAATGAGATCTTGTACCTTTGTGATACTTTGAATGCAACATTCAGTTCATGAAGTCATTCTCCTCTGGTTCACCTGGAAAACATGAAAAAATTGACTCATCTCCACAATCACGTTTTTCTTTAATGACAATGTCACAATTTATGCTGCAGTCTTTGACAAACGATCTATAACTTGAACTAAATTACGTCAATCTTGTTGTCATGTTGTCATCATTCTTTGTTAAACCAGGTCTCTCTTGTAAATGAGTCCTCGAGGCTCAATGTAGAAACCTGTAGAAATAAAGGTTGAATGAATCTCAGGAAAAAAAAGCCAAATATTTTCTAGTTGATTTCAGTAACTGGAATTACCATAAATTTAGTAAAGACCACCTTTCAAAATGTAAGCAGTAATAGATATTTTAAAACGTTGAATTAGAAACAGACCCGTTTAAACCATCATGTTGCAGAGCAGCTGCAGTTAAAACACAACTAGTAATTTAACATGTTTCATTAACTAAAACTGGCGACATGACGTATTAATGTTGGACGTCCTGGTGGACGATATACAACAACTAGTAAAAGTGGCTTTTCTGATTTCCATTTTGGATGAGAAAGACTGAGGGACAGTGATTCAAAGGCATCATAAGTAATAACTGGTTTGGCATTAATCAATAATCGTGACTGAAAAATAGAAGCTACTCCTCCACCTCGGCCAGCTGTTCTAGGAACATGAAAATTTAAATAATTAACAGGAGTGGATTCATTTATACCAACAAAATCCTCCTGTTGTAGCCAAGTTTCTGTCAGACAGAATAAATCAATATGATGATCAGTTCATTAACTAACAGGGATTTAGAGGGAAGAGGTCTGATCTTCAATAATCCACATTTAATGAATTTATGATTTTGCTCTGGTAAAGTAACTGTGTTTATTTTAATCAGATTTTTATGGTTTATATTTTTAGAGTTGATTTTTGGTTTATTTAATTTGAGCCGTGGGCGAGTTGACACTGTTTCAATGGGGTGTGGGTGGGTAACAGAGGAGAAGCAGCAGAGAGGGGTGGAGGACTACAACTCTGCTTCCTGGACTGGACCCTGGGTTGTCAATAATTTGGGGGATAAACAAAATCAGCCATATTTCTAGAAAGAAGAGCGGCTCCGTCCAAAGTGGGATGGATGTGTAGTGAACTAAGCCTCAGGTCAAAACCTGGACCTTCCTGGACAGGAACTGTTATTTCATTGATTGAGTCCAGAAATACAAATTAAGCATCCAGAGACTTTCTAAGTGTGTCCTGCACTAAATCAATTGAAAGAACACTCTCTTTCATATTATCATTACTATTTTACAAATGTCTTGATAATCAAAAGTGTGTTTAGTTCAAACCATTTTAAATGTTGAAGTGAACTACTCATTTTAAATCAACTGAAACAGTATTAATGATTTTTAATCCTCATTCAAAGTAGAAATCAAGTTAATGTCTGTTACAGAGTAATTATTCATTTTCTTGATCTTCTGTCTGAAATGAGCAAGTTGTGATGTCGGTCAAAAGTCGGAGACAAACGCAAACAAGTTTATCTAAAAAAGTTAAATCTGGTCCTCTGGACATTCAAAAAAACAAAACAAAGCAAATCAACAAAAAAATGTAAAAACGTTTCGTCTCTCATCCGAGAGACTTCCTCAGTCTGAGGAGCTGTATTCAGCTCAGTCTCTTAAATAGCACCGTCTCAGGGTGGATCAACCAGTTTTGCTGCTGACAACCAAAACCAGCTGATCACATGCTCAAGAAGGACCATCAGCATAACAATGGATCATTAGCACACTGATGGCCGTTTACTGTTCACAGAGGGCTGAGTGATACTAGCAATCACAGCATTGTAAGAGGGGGACAGTTGAACCCGGAGGCCTCCACCCCTGTTTAATGATGGACGATTTCTTTTCACAAAGATGGCCTCCTTTACTCCTCTCTCAAACCATCGTTCCTCTCTATCCAGGATGTGAACATCTTCATCCTTGAAAGAGTGACCGCTGGCCTGGAGATGAGTGTAGACCGCAGAGTCCTGGCCTGATGATGTTGATCTTCTGTGCTGGGCCATCCTTTTGGCCAGTGGCTGTTTTGTTTCCCCGATGTAAGACTGATCACAGCCCTCCTGACACTGAACAGCATACACAACATTGCTCTGTTTGTGCCGGTGGACTGGATCTTTGGGATGAACCAGTCTTTGCCGTAATGTATTTTGGGGTTTAAAAGCCACTGGGACGTTATGTTTAGAAAATAAACGTCTCAGTTTCTCTGATACGCCCTCAACATATGGAATGACCACTGGTCTGGGTCTGGGTTCCTCCTTTTCACCTGTTGGCTGACTGGAGTCCTGTTTGGGTTTCTTCTCTGCTTTCAGGAAGGCCCAGTTAGGATATCCACATTGCTCTAGAGCCTGTCTTGTGTGGGATTTCTCCTTCTGCCTGGCTCCTGAGCTAGTGGGGACGCTGTCTGCTCTGTGATACAGAGTCCTGATGACTCCTAACTTGTGCTCCAAAGGGTGATGGGAGTCAAACTGCAAATACTGGTCTGTGTGTGTGGGTTTGCGGTACACCTCAGTTTGCAAATGTCCTCTATCAGAGACTGAGACCTCACAGTCCAAGAAAGCCAACCTGCCATTTTTTACATCTTCTCGTGTGAACTTGATGTATTTATCCACAGAGTTGATGTGGTCAGTAAAATGTTGGACTTCCTGAGATTTAATTTTAACCCAGGTGTCGTCAACATACCTGAACCAATGACTTGGTGGTGTCCCTGAAAAGGACGTCAAGGCTCTCTTTTCTACCTCCTCCATGTACAGGTTGGCAACAATAGGAGAAACTGGAGACCCCATAGCACACCCATGTTTCTGCCTATAATATTGCTCCCCATATGTGAAGTAGGTTGACTGCAGGCACAGTTTCAAGAGTTGACACAGTTGTTCTGTGGAAAGTGTGGTCCTACTGCTCAGAGTGGTGTCTGATTTTAATTTTAAACTGACCACCTCTACTGCATCATCAACAGGAATGCACGTAAAGAGTGATGTGACATCAAAAGAGACCATTGTTTCATCAGTCTCCATGATGACATCCCTCACCTTATCCACAAAGTCCATGGTGTTCTGTATGTGGTGTTCTGAGCTGCCAACTAAAGGGATGAGTACAGACGCCAGATATTTGGAAACATTGTAAGTGACAGAGTTAATCATACTAACAATAGGTCTTAAAGGTACACCTTGTTTGTGGATTTTAGGTAAACCATACAGACTAGGTGTGGCCTCCCCTGGGTACAGTCTGTGGTACAGAAAACGGTCAATAGCCTTGTCCTGCTCCAAATTTTTCAGGCAATCTATTAACTTTTTCTTGTAACCACTTCCTGGATCTCTTTTCAGAGGTTCATAAGTGTTTAAGTCACTAAGGAGTGTCATAACTTTCTCATGATAGTCTTTCTGGTTCAAAATCACTGTGCACCTTCCTTTGTCTGCTGGGAGAATGATGATGTTTTTGTCTTTGCTAAGAGTGGTGAGTGCATCCCTCTCCTCTCTACTGATGTTGGAAGGTGGTGGTTTGGCATTGCTGAGGCAGGCTGAAACTTTGATTCTGAGCTGTTCTGCTTCAGCCTCTTTAAGCAAACAAGTTTATTGGAACGAACTGTCATGTTTTTAAAACCTCTCAGACAGAAATAAGAAGCTGGCACCTGCTGTCTGTCATCTCGCCTAAACATTTCTCTCTCCGTTCCAAAAACATTTTTCTGTCTGTTCCAAAACATCTCACTATTTTTCTGACTTCTAGTAACCTCTTACGTCACTAAAACCACACCCCTGTTGGCTCTTTCAGCCAATCAGGACTTCCCAAATGAACCGGAAACAGAACTCTTTAAATGTCGACACTTCCTAGTTCCAACCAGTTCGGAGAGCAGAACCGAACAGAAAAGTTGCTGGAGAGAACAAGAAGTTCCAGACATGATCCGAAGTTCTTCCGAGTCTCATGGGGATTATGGAATCTTCCACATCTGAGTGGAACCTCTGACGGACTCACAGCTCATGTGAGTCCACCCGTGAGGTGAGCGTGCTGTTGAACGAAGTACCGTCACTACTCCAGACGTTTTTCTGCTATCCTACGGAGACGCTGGAAAGGTAGCGTTAAATGGAACTCCGTACCAGTG
>NC_056506.1:16335194-16338114 GCF_014905685.2 Nematolebias whitei | reverse complement strand
TTTTATTAGTGTTAATGTTAACCCCACCAAGAATATTTAAATACACTGAACCATGTGTTCAGCTTTAATGGCTGTACGCCTAAGATTTACAGAGGAAAAAATCGTGAGAATGAGTTTAGTATTTAGCTATGACTGATTAAACGCGCAAATACTTCATTGCTTCTGTCAAACAGGTTACACTGAGTGGAGCGGTCGACCGTTCCAAGATGGCGGCGCTACAGCTCGTCAGCGCCATAGCAATGGAATGCGGAAGTCACGTGGGTCATGAAGCGAGAAAAAGTTTCAAACAGCAACGGGTTCAGAATTGAACGTAGTTCATTCTCCGTGTTTTCCCGGTAAGTTGATGAAAATGCGACACTTTTTCTCCATTGTGAAGCGTTATCTGACTGTTCTGTACCACAGTTTATCAACATTAATACGTCATGTCGCCAGTTTTAGTTAATGAAACATGTTAAATTGCTAGTTGTGTTTTAACTGCAGCTGCTCTGCAACATGACGGTTTAAACGGGTCTGTTTCTAATTCAGCGTTTTAAAATATCTATTACTGCTTAAATTTTGAAAGGTGATCTTTATTAAATTTATGGTAATTCCAGTTACTGAAATCAACTAGAAAATATTTGGCTTTTTTTCTGAGAGATTCATTCAACCTTTATTTCTACAGGTTTCTACATTGAGCCTCGAGGACTCATTTACAAGAGAGACCTGGTTTAACAAATAATGATGACAACATGACAACAAGACTGACGTAATTTAGTTCAAGTTATAGATCGTTTGTCAAAGACTGCAGCATAAATTGTGACATTGTCATTAAAGAAAAACGTGATTGTGGAGATGAGTCAATGTTTTCATGTTTTCCAGGTAAACCAGAGGAGAATGACTTCATGAACTGAATGTTGCATTCAAAGTATCACAAAGGTACAAGATCTCATTTTCTGTCTTCTATTAATCAATAACAGCTGAATCAAGATGTTTGAATAAAATTACTTTAACACCATAACCTTCACAAAGTTGGTATTTACTGCAGGACTGTTAATTTACATTAGTTTTATATTATTAGTTTAGTGTTTGGTAATCATGGGTCAAGTTGAGATGAGACTCTTTCAAGACAGAACAAGAAATAAGAATTATTACAAGAATAAATCAGCATCAATAAACTGTAGGACAGTAACAAAACACTTATTAAACTATCACAGGTACATTGAGATGGAGCTGGAAGTTATTCTACATGCCAGTTGTCTTCATCTGATTTTTTGTAAAAATATGTCAATTTATTTCCCATTAACATTTTTCTTCACTGGACTGAGTTCATTTTCTTGTCTGTGAGTTTCTTCTGTCCTGCTCATGTATTTTTTTGTGTTCTAATTCTTCCCTCAGGTTTTTCTTCTCTGTTCCCTGACTGCCTGTTGATCCATCCTCCTGGTCCTGTTGATCCATCCTCCTGGTCCTGTTGCTCCATCCTCCTGGTCCTGTTGCTCCATCCTCCTGGTCCTGTTGATCCTGGATCATCAGATCCTGACTTGTCCCCGTCCTCTGAGGACACATTTTCATCTTTCCCTCATCTCACTCGCCTCATTTCTGTTTCTTCCTCAGTCTCTGAAATTACAACGTCACTGTTAGAATGAAGATTATTGTTCAATAAAAATATGACATGTCTTATTTAACACTGTTCGTACCAAAGTTTAATTTAGAACAACATGTGTGATCACTGGTCAGATCACTGGTCAGGTCACTGGTCAGGTCACTGGTCAGATCACTGGTCAGCTCACTGGTCAGTGGAAGTTCTGCTGTTCTTCTCATCTGGTTCTGGTCCATGAACAACTGGTTGAACCTCCTTCTGTCTCACACGTCCTCACTGTGTCTCTGTGAACTGTCCTCTCTCTAAATGTGCCTGTAGAGTGACATTAGTTTATTTTCTTGCACATTTCTTTGACAGTTAAACATTTTGAGCCCTGATTAAAAATGTTTGTGCAGATTAAATTTACAGCTCTCACTTTGTGTTGTTGTGATGATGATGATGATGGTGCTCCTGCTGACTTCAGATGATGTCATTAATAAACAGTATAAATAGTAGTAAAAGTACTTTATTAAAGCTTGCTTTGCATTTTACATATTTTATAATAAATTTTTTGGAAATTTATTTTTGCACAGTTAACACTTATTTTGTCATCTGTTATGATTTTAACTAGAAACAGTTTAATTTAAATTAACATTTTAATCAATGAATAACAATTTTACAATAGTTGTCAGGCTACAATCAACTCAGTTATCAGGTACTTGGTTCCATAAAAAAACGACAAATACAACAATTATATTCAGTCTCTCTTGTAAATGAGTCCTCGTGGCTCATTGGGACGAACCTGTTTAAATAAAGGTTGAATTAATATCTTCTATAGAAATCAAGAATTCATCCAGATGATCTGAGGTAAGCTGGAGCAGATCTGAACTGCATGGAGGACAAGGTGGAGCATTTTCATGCAGAGAACATCAGAAACAGCTTTATAACAGATGTTACTCTGATCTTTTATAACAAATATGTGTTTGCAGTCTCGTTTCCTTCTAAAATTGAATGATAAATGTATCAGCCGCTTCTAAAAAACGCTTTGATCAAATGCATAGTCTGTGAAATAATCAGTTAAGTAATCAGTTCGTTACTGCTCAATAATTATTGAAAGACGCCAGGTAAAGTAAGAAAAGTCGATTTTTGTGTTATGTTGCGCCAGCAGCTGCTCAAACTGACTGACAGGATGAACTGGAACTACTGGGAGCTGCATGAACCACGTGACCGCGTACCGGCGAGTTCAAAGACTGTCGGAACTCTATCGGGGCGATAGCGATCAATGCTGTATCTAGTGTTTATATCTATGCATATAATCATCATCATCATCTCAAAATATGACGCACACATCTGACGTCATGCAAT
>NC_056506.1:16284783-16335094 GCF_014905685.2 Nematolebias whitei | reverse complement strand
ATCATCTCTATCATTTTTACTGTAGTTTAACATTGCCATTGTTTACTGTTCTGTCTGGAGCAGGTCTCTTGTAAACGAGTCTGCTGAAATACACAAGGTCTTCCATGAAAAAAAGCACATGTTCTAAAATCTGCAGATACTTTTCTGCATTGATGGTGCCTTTCCAGATGTGTAAGCTGCCCATACCAGTGGCACTAACGCACCCCCATACCAACAGTAAAACAGGCCTTTAAACAGAATGCTGATTTTAGGCTGTCTGGTTCCTCTCATCTTTAGTACAGAGAATATACTGTATGTCTTTATATATAAGTCTTTGCTTTTTAAATTTGGATTCATATGCTTAGAGAACAGTTTTCCCTCTTCATTCCATTTTAAATGAGCTTTGGCCCAAAGAAGATGGTGGCATTTCTGAATGGTTTTCACATAAAAATTCTTCTTTGCAAGATAGTTTTCACCAAACATCAGTGGACAAAGTGGATGACAAAATCATGGCTATCCAATATTGCATTTCTGCCTTATCCTTTGAGCTCAGAGATTTTTTTCATTCAAACTTTTATTAATACAGATAAATCACATTGAACCTCGAAGACTCTTACAAGTAAAACCTGTTTAGACAGACAAAAAGTTGTGAAAGTAACAACATGCAGGATTTGGAGGCAAAAAAAATAAAAATCCCAACATGCTCTCTCTCAATGGCCAATGGGAGATATCATGAAATAGAAAAAACACCCCGCCCACATAAGCACATGGTGATGTAAACATTCCACAGGGGAGGGGGAGACGACAAGGGCAGTGAGTGTGTCCAAGGAAGTTCCCAGAAGCACTGTAGCAGTTCTGATAAGAATGGAATAATCAGCCAGTTCCCTCTGGTGAGATCCAAAAACATTCTCGGGGGGTGCTGAGGATGGCCAAGGACAGTGCCAGTGAGAAACCAAAAGTCCTGAAATGATGATACAATGTTTATTCAGCTGGTTCCCCCTGACTAGTCTGTGGACTTCCTCTGTGGGAGGGGAGGGGGCAGAGCATCAGATTTACAGAGCTTCTAGGCAAATTGAGATAAAGTGGCCTGCCAAAGCCAGCCGAGGGAGCCAAATTCAGATTAACAACATTTGTTTTGGAGACAGAACTTTACTGAATTTTATCTGCCTTGAGTCTTTGCTGGTCTCACGTAGATTCCGAAATGTTCAAAATAAGTGGACACACTGCTGGTCTGTGCCTGAGAATATTCCCCGAGATCTAATCCATCCTACCAGGGAGTCCTAGGGACTGCAAATGGCCTGCAATTCTCACAAATCACATCCAATTTGTGGTCCAGTCCGCTAAGCAATTGAGTCTGGGTGCTTGAGACATGGAGCAAACCTTCATATAAGGCGGGCAGCCTGACCAGGGCCAAATTAGCCTCCGTCTTCTTTGTATCTTGATAAACCAGGAATCAGCCGATTCCAAAAAGCAGGAAGCTTGTTATCATAAATCCAATTCTCTTTGATGTCCTCGATCGACAGCAGAGATAGACACACAACATTCCACTTCCCCCACAGACATATCCAGATGCATGCGTGTTGTCAGGGCAGTTCGGCTCGCCTGAAGCTTGTCTCATCATCTATCCGGATTCTTGAGTCTGGGATTAAGACTTTCCTTTTTTGATAAATCCTATAATTAGGGTTGGCTTGTCATGCTGTCTTAAGCTTAGACTACTAGAGGACAAATTGACCTCATTTTCTTACATGAACTGTTAAAATTGAATAGTTTTCATTTGATACTATTTCTATCTTAATATGTGATTCTTGTTCTGCCATTGTGTATCTGTTCCTACTGAACCCAGCCAGTCAAAGCAGATGACCGCTTGTCCTGAGCCTGGTTCTGCTAAAGGTTTCTTCCTCATGATGGAGTTTTTCCTTTCCACTGTCGCCTTCATGCTTGCTCAAGATGAGAGTTCTGCAATGGAGTTAAATTCAAATCAGTCTGCTCCTCAGATAAATAATGTTAAATTATTATTTTTATATATGAATCTTTCTGTTCAGAGCCCTGAGATGACTTCTGTTGTGACTTGGCACTATATAAATAAATTAAACTGAATTCTTCAAATCATTGATATTATGAACTGTAGGCAATGATATTTAGTCTTCCCACTAAGTAGTTTTATTTACATTTAACACAACATCCCATTTTTTTGGAATTGGGTATTGTGCAATTTGAAATATTTGCCACCAATGCAAGATAAAATGATATAATGCTGTTTTCACTTTTATCTTTAACTTCACACAAGAACAAGGAAGGACTCATTGCCTGTGGCTGACATGAGTGGGCATGTGACATCACAGAATAAGAAACCAGCCATTGTTGTTTATGGAAATGCACCTCATGGTACCAGTGGGTGACATAAGCAGATTAATCACCACCATTCAGCTTGCCTTCAAAGCACAAATGTTCTGTATTCTGTCACTGACATACATACAACATATTGGCATTTGACAGTTTGTAAATTTGGACTGACTGAAATAAATGTACTTTACCCCATGTGACATGCACTTAGAGCCATGCAGCCATCTGGTGGTCAATCATGAGACAAACATTTTGGACTGAAACTCACCATATGGTCTCTACTGTGATCCTTCCAGCACTGATGTATAATATATATTGTTACAGTTTTGTGCACAGACCATAAATGGTGGGGTTCTAGCTGATTTGGCCAAACCTTGTAAATACCTTGTGATATTGCAAAATGTCACACTGAGTATATGTGCTGTGAAAGATCACATCTAGCTCCAGTTTCCAGATTCATTCCATATTTTGTATGCAGCCTGAATCCTGTCACTCCTGACAAGTGTTCTCAAAATCTGCTTCTTAACTTTAGTTTGGGTGCTAGTTATTGCTAAATAATTAATAACTAGTTTGTGTTTCAGAGCAGCTTAAAAAAAACCTGTGTTGGCTAATAAATTAATGCCTACTCTTTGGTCTTATTTGAATCTTGTTTGGCAAACTGTATTAGTAACTTAATCAGACTGAACAATGGCAGGACATTAATAAGGACATGTGTCCTCTGCACTGATCTCATTAGATCTTGCCTCTCTGTGTGGCAAGCCGTTTGTGCATTTATTTAATAAAATATGTCAAGCTGAAATTTTTTTTGATGACTAGTTCACAACTATACAGCATGAGATGCACAAACGGTCACACAAGTCCAACTCTATAGAATAGAATAGAATAGAACAGAATAGAATAGAATAGAAACAGCCTTTATTGCCCCACAGATGGGAAATTCAAGTGTAACAGCAGCAACAGATAAAAAGATTCACACAAAAGTTCCTAAATGTTAAAAACAGTATATAAAGAAGTAAGATAAACAATATCAATAATAATGTTCAGTATGTGTTGGAACATTGATAAAGGACAGACTATTTACAGTACTGCAGTACAGGCAGAGAGTGTGTTTTAGCAGAGGTCAGCATGTATTTAATCCTTATTGAGTTTGTTTGGAGCAGTGACGGTTGTAGAGTCTAACAGCTGCTGGGAGGAAGGACCTGCGGTAACGCTCCTTTGTACATTTAGGATGCAGGAATCTGTCACTGAACGAGCTCTCCAGTTCAGCAACAGCTTCATGCATTGGGTGGGAGACGTTGTCCAACAATGATGTTATTTTAGCTAGTGTCCTTCTGTCTCCCACCACCTGCACTGGGTCAAGGGAGCATCCAAGCACCAAGTTGGCCTTCTGGATGAGCTTGTAGCTGCTTCTTCTCAGTTGATGATAAGCTGCTGCTTCAACACACAACACCATAGAAGATGGCTGATGCCACTACCGAGTCAAAGAAGGTCTTCAGGAGCACCCCCTGGACTCCAAAAGACCTCAGTCTCCTCAGCAGGTAGAGTTTGCTCTGACCGTTCCTGTAAAGTGCATCAGTGTTGGGAGACCAGTCCAGTTTATTGTTCAAGTGAAAACCCAGGTACTTATAAGAGTCCACTATCTCAATGTCCACTCCCTGAATGTTCACCGGAGTTAGTGAGGTGGGCCTGCACCTGCGGAAATCCACCACCAGCTCCTTAGTTTTAGCAGTGTTGATCAGGAGGTGGTTCAGCTGGCACCAGTCCACAAAGTCTTGAGTCCGCTGTCTGTACTCTGAGTCATCCTCACCTGTGATGATGTGTTTGCTGCAGGGTCTCAAACTGAAGATGTCATCTAGATAAAAGATGAAACATTTCAACAAAAAAGAGTCCGTCCAGAGAACCTGACTTAACCTTGTTAGATTGTACAGGTTTTACAGACACTCTTAAATGAGTTTTGCTAACTAGAGGCACATTTGCCCAACTGGTAACAACAATAAAATACTAAATCAACTCAAATTGGGTTAAATGTCAGTAAAACATATGTGTTTTTAAAAGAGTTTCATGAATGGGAAGTAAAAAAACTCGTCTAATGGTGGGGGTTCAGATTGTTCCAAAATTTGGGGGTCACAGTAGAAAAAGCTTAAGCTTCAACCTAATTCTTGGGACAACCAATAGCTGCTGATGAGATGATCTCAGTGCCCAAGAAGGAACATGAGGTTGAAGTAGTTTGGAGAGATGCAAGGGTGTGAGGCTTTTAGAGCAAATTTTAAAAATCTGTTCTGTGACACACATGGAGTCAATAGAGTGAGGATTAGACCGGGGAAATGTGCTCAAACCTACAAGTTCCTGTTAAGAAACGAACAGCAGCATTTTGGAAAAGCTGGAGATGGGAAAGGGAGACCTGGCTGACTGACCCTAACAGTGCATTACAATAGTATAGTCAGGTTGTGATAAAGGACTGAATTATTTTCTCTAGGTCAGATCTGGTCAACACTTACTTACATTTGGCTATCTGCCTTAACTGGAAGATGATTTTCTGCAGAAGAAAAGGTATCTGCTTATTAAGCTTAATCAAATGTCCATGTGATTGTGCAAAGGCGTGTCAACCAAGACAGCCACAGAACTTCCAGAGCCTTAAGGAAATCAGGGTGAATCTCATCCACCCCCCTGAGACCTGCCACTGCAAAGCTTTTTAAATACCTCGGTGACCTCAGCCACATTTATAGACAGACCAACCCCAAAATCCCCCGACTCAGCTTCTTCCATGGAAGATGTGCTGTGGGATTGAGAAGGTCTGAGAAGTATTCCTTCCACCTCCCAACGACATCACTGGTTGAGGTCAACAGCACCCCACCTTCACTGAACACAGTGTTAGTAAAGCGCTGCTTCCCCTCCTCAACCTCCTAATGGCTTGTCAGAATCTCCTTGGAGCCGAATGAGAGTCTCTATCCAAGGTCACACCGAACTCCTCCCACATCCTAGCTTTTGCCTCAGCAACAGCCAAGGCTGTGGACCACTTAGCCCTCAGGTACTCTTCATCTGCCTCTGGAGTCTCACTAACCAACAAGGCCCGATAGGACTCCTTCTTCAGCTTGACAGCCTCCCTAACCCGGGCTGGCCACCAGTGAGTTCATAGATGACCAATGCGAGAAGCACAGACAACTTTGCAGCCACAGCTCAAGGCAGCCAATTCAACAAGTGAGGTGCAAAACATGGCCCACTCTGACTCAATGTCCCCCATCTCAGCTGGGATGCGGGTAAAGCTCTCCTGGAGGTATGAGTTGAAGATCTTTTTGATGGGTCCTTCTGCCAGGCGTTCCCAGAAAACCCTTACTACACGTTTGGTTCTACCAGGTCTGTCTGGCATCTTCCCCCGCCATCTGATCCAACTCACTACCAGGTGGTAATCAGTTGACAGCTCAGCTCCTCTCTTCACCCGAGTGTCCAAAACAAGTGGCCACAAATTAGATGACATGACTATGAATTCAATCGTTGATCTATGACCTAGGGCATCCTGGTGCCAAGTGCACTTATGGACACCCTTATGTTCGACATGGTGTTCGTGATGGACAAACTATGACCAGCACAGAAGTCCAACAACAGACCCCGGCTCGGGTTCAGATCAGACAGGCCATTGCTCCCAATCATGCCCCTCCAGGTCATACTGTCATTACCCATGTGGGCATTGAAGTCCCCCAGCAGAATAAAGGAGTCCCCAGCTGGTGCACCTTCCAGCACCCCAGCCAAGGACTCTAAGAAAGCCAGATACTCTGAACTTCCATTTGGCTCATAGGCACAAACAACAGTCAGAGCCTGTCCCCCACCTGAAGGCGCAGGGTAGCTACCCTCTCATCTACAGAGGAAAACTCCAACACACAGGTACCAAGTCGGGAGGATACAAGTAGACCCACACCAGCTCTGCGCTTCTCACTACGGGCAACTCCAGAGTGAAATAAAGTCTAGCCACAATTAAGGAGACTGGTTCTGGAACCCATGCTGTGTGTTAAGGTGAGCCCAACTATATCTAGTCAGTACCTCTCAACCTCAAGCACAAGCTCAGGCTCCTTCCCCGCCAGAAAGGTTACATTCAGTGTCCCAAAAGCCAGCTTTGGTAAGCCAGGGTCAGAGTGCCAAGGCTCCCGCCTTTGGCCGCTGCCCATGGCGTCATGCCCCTGACCCATATGGCCCCTCCTGCAGGTGGAAGGCCACAGGAAGGCAAACCCATGTTGCTCATTCGGGCTGAGCCCAACCGGGCCCCATGGGTAGAGACCCGGTCACCAGGTGCTCACCGATGAGCCCCTCCCTCTGGCCTGGCTTCAGGATGGGGCCCCGGTAACCCACATCCGGGCAAGGAACACTGAGCTCCCTGCTGTTTTCTGTCCATATAAGTCTTCTGAATTGCTCTTTGTCTGGCCTGTCACCTAGAACCAGTCTGCCTTGGGAGACCCTACCGGGGCAATTACTATATCCCCCAACAGCATAGCTCCTAGGATCATTCAGGCGCACAAACTACTAGTTAACTAGTTCAATTCAATTCAATTCAAAAATACTTTATGAATCCCAAAGGGAAATTATTTGTTGTTGTAACTCGTTATCCTCATTTCATTAAGAGATGTTATAGATGCTGATGGCTGTAGGCAGGAAGGATCTCTTGTAAAGGTCCATCCCACAGTGGATCCTAAGAAACTGGCTGCAGATGCCATCTGATCCGTCCACCCAGACTCTGCTCGGCTGGCGTCTCGGTTCCCCCGGGCTGTAGGACCGCCCGAATGTCGGGCAGAATTCCTCCCAGAGCGATGGACAGTCCTCCCAGCAGTCTGTTGAGCTCCTCATTGCTGCGGACAGCCAACTGTAGGTGCCGAGGGACGATCCTGTCCTTCTGCTGTCATGAGCCGTGTTTCCTGCCAGTTCCAGTATCTCAGTGGTCAGGCACTCGAGCACAGCTGGTAGGTAGATGAGAATGCATCCACAGAACATCCTTTCAACTCATTAGAGATTTGGTGCTGTAGTTGAGATATTATTTGAGCTTTTGAGATGTTAATCAGGTGCTGTTGGTTGTTGAAAACTGCCTTGTTGCCATGGTTACGCATCATAACAAATGTCCAAAACTAAAAAAGTTTCAGTAAAAATCCTCCAGCTGCACAGCATCTGATACCAGAGGAAACAATTGTCCAAAAACTGTGATTTACATCCAGAAAAAGAGGAATTAAAGTTTCCAAAAGCAAAATCTCAGAATGAAAGTAACAGAGCTGCTCCAACATGCAGCCACCTTGAGCGGCGCAATTCTAGAACTAGATGGTGTCTTTGGCACGCCACCTCTTCCGGTGCTGGCCCTCTCCCTCGTCGACAGTCATGTCAAACTGGTTCAAAACCAACAAAGTCCATGCTCAATAATCCAGGTATACAATCCAACAATTTTCAGTCAGGTCATCTGGACAGTTCCTTCTTTGTTTGCGCTGAAACATTTCACTTTCCATCCAGAAGGCTTCATCAGTCAAAGACAGTCAGAGACCATCTTAGCACCAACATAACGGGTTTGTTCCACTTTGGAGTAAGCTGTTAGGGGAAGAATCATTTTTGTGTTGTGTGTTTCTTTGACTGATGAAGCCTTCTGGATGGAAGGTGAAATGTTTCAGCACAAAAAAAAAAACTGTCCAGATGACCTGACTGAAAATTACTGGATTGTATACCTGGATTATTGAGCATGCACTTTGTTGGTTAAAACATCAGACTTCGGAAGAATTTTAATAAATCTTTGTCGGATAAGGAGTTCATTGTCAGTGAAAGGAACAAACAAACATACACAAACAACAACAAACAAACAAAAAGTTCATTAGATGCGAAACTAAAGGAGGGGCATGAATATATCTGGGCCACAATGCATCGCAAAACACTAACTTGCATGTGCATTAGTATAAACAGTACATATTTATTTTTACAGAAATGATTTTTCAGTTTATGTGCCTTCTCAACGTGAGCACACACACACACAGAGCAGAATGTATTCTCACTGTTCTCTGTGAAGAGCTTCTGCTCCTTCCGCTTTTTAAAAGGCTTCATTTTGTGTAGTCGTGGGGGGGGGGGGGGTAGAATAAATACACAAACGGCTTGCCATACTGGGTTCACACCTTGTGGCGGTGTTGTGAGGCTCAGGAGGGGGAGGGGTGGCAGACAGGCAGCTCTGGTGCAGCAGACAGCAGCGTGTCCGTGTTTCCGTGTGCAGGACAGAGTATGGGCTGACGGACGGATCGGATCCTGGTGGGTTCTTGTGTCTCCAGGCATGGACGAGCCGAACATCCTGCGGCGCCGCGGGCTCCAGGTAAACCCACAGACTCGGTTCGGACGGTCTCCAGGCAGACACGGTGAAATGATGAAGATGATGATGAGCAGCTGCTCCTCTTCCTGTGGATTTGACACGGAGCTCCACAAACACTAGTTCGGTGTGATTTATTCACCTGCTCGTCAACAGGAACCCCTCCTGATGCTTGCAGGAGATCAGATGAATGTGAAGCCTGTCTGTGTTGCTGTCAAGGGTCTGGTTGCCATGGCGACAGCCGCTGAAAGTCCGATAAGGACAAAGATGAAGAGAAAAGGAAACATTTTCGGGGCTGCATTTGAATAAGACGGAAGAGGATCAGGGTCACGGTGTTTCCTGACAGTTTGACTCTAATCTCAGGATGTTGACAGTTTTTTTCCAGAACTGAATCAAAAGAAACAAAATTCATCTTGGTCCTGATCCTCATCTGTAGGATTAAGATGATAAACTATGACAGTCACTGTTCCTAGACAGAAATATCATGATCGCCCGTTGGACAGCAATGTTTTCTGTATGTCTGACTGTTAGCAAAATATCTCACTAGTCAAATTCTAATGAAACTGACAGAAAGTAATTACTATATATGCACTCCTGGAGTCAGCCTGATCCAAGATGGCCGCCACAGCCACCTGACCATTAGAAACACAAACATGACAATAATGCAGGTCATTTTCCAGATAATGAGCTATAATTTGGTGTGGAAATGGCTGAGACTGATCCCCAACACATCTAGAGAAAGAACAAATTGAATGAAATTTAAAGTTTGTCATAAATTATTTGCTCTGTTAGCTAAATTTGTCATGACCCACCAGACAGAACTTAAAGAAGTTTTTAGGAACTAATCATTTGATGGAGCTCTACAAGTGATTCACGTTTGAACCCTATTCAAGATGGCTGCCACATCTAACGTGCCGTACAGAAACAAACAGCTTAATCGGTTGTACAGGGATTGTGCTCATATTTGGTGTGGCTGTAGCTGAGAGTCATTCCAGACATCTGATACAAGTGCTGCTCATTGCATGAGCCCTTTGCTTTAAACTTTAGACATAATTTTTGCAGACAACCCTGTTCGTCTGTTAGCAAAATATCTCTTAAACCACTGCAAAGATTTTACTGAAAGCGTCGTAGCGTAATAGTTGGATCTACATCTACACCTGATGGACTGTTGTAAACATTTCAGCTGAAGACGGCTGCAGTAGCTCATCATCATTAGCCAGAGCAAAATAGAACTAATTCAGTTTTACAGATCCTGAGCTAACATTTGTTGCGTCCGAAAGAGTGGTTTATGTTTTTAGATGGATCATCTGTCAAACCAAGCATGAACAACGGTGGTTTAGTTTTTCCCGCTGCACAGTGTCATTGAGTGTTGATGCCATCTTTAAAGCCTGCCTGGACAGGCTGCTGTCACCTGGGCTCAAATGCAGGAGCCATGGAGGATGAAGGATTCGTGCCCCTGCACGGCTACAAGGCCCACTTGCTTTGGAAAAAACAGGCAGAGCTGGAGCAAAATATATTTACACAGAGCTGGAAGGAAAACAAGTGGGCGTGACGGAGAGCAGCCTCCTGGAAAACAACCCAAACCTTGTCTGTTTACCGTTTTCTATTCAAGCTGAATTTTATGATGCATTTAGAATTATAAACTACGGTTTTGCACTTTAAAAATAGCTAAAATAATTAAATGACGAAGGGCTGCGCACATTTCAAATGGTTATTAAATGAAACTCAACTGAAGGGTTTATTGTAAAGATGGAAGTACGCGGCACCTGAAGGCCTGGCATCTGTTTGCAGGACAATATTTAGTGTTTTATGGAACCTGATCCGTCTTAAACCTGTTAGCACATCTCTCATGCCACAGACTCACCAGCGTCTTTCCTCACGTGTGGAAGGATCTGAGCTTCACTAGATCCTAAGACCCAGCGTTCCTTGAAAGAATCAGCTTTCATGCTAGAGTTTAAACTCGATGTAACTAAGATCTTCTTGGGGAAAAGATGGAGCTGAACCTGATGCGTCTGATCTTCATATGCACAATCTCATGCTGTATTTCAAGATGATTTATAATTATTAGTAGTATTAGTGCTCAGTGTGTATGCTGAGTATGACGCTCAGCTACTAGGTTCAGGGTTTCAGGTTCTTGATTGGCATTCACATCACATGTGGTACATGAGGTGGAACAAAATTGTGTACTCAAGGTCCCAGTTACATCCAACAATAGCAAAAATATTAAGGATAAAAAGAGACCGTATATAAGGATCTAAGATATACGTTCAAACACTAATAATGTAAAATAATACAGTATATTAAACAGCAGTTCAACATGAGTCTGTGGTGAGCAGATGGGTATGAATACAGCAGCACAAAGGCAAGAGATCAGCAGCATGAATAATCAGCAGCACAGATGAGTCACGTATCACCAATACACTAATACATGAAACTTTTGATCAGTATCTGTAAAAGTAAGTTCAAACCATTTTTGGCATGCCCCCACCTCACAGAGCAAAGAGGATTTGGAAATACTCTCCATCTGTTCATCCATTCGTTTTGTGTCCATCCATCCATCCATCCATCCATCCATCCATCCATCCATCCATCCATTATCTTTACCCGCTTATTCCATTTTGGGTCACGGGGGTCACTGGTGCCCATGTCCAGCAGTCACTGTGCGAGAGGCGGACAGGTCTCCAGTCCATCACAGGGACACACAGAGACAAATGAGACAAACAATCACTCACTCTCACCTAGAGACAATTTAGAGTTACCAATCATGCATGTTTTTGATCTCTGGGGGGAAACTGGAGTACCCAGCGAAAACCCATGCAGCACAAAGAGAACATGCAAACTCCACACAGAAAGGCCCCCGGCCGGGATTTGAACCAAAAAATAAGTGAGGCACTGACTTCCATTTTGGTGTGTGGCTGCAGCAAGACATAAGAATGTTTGCTATTAAAAATTGTGTTGTCACATCAAAGTTCAAGATGACCACCTGCATAAGTATGTGTATGTGTATTTGTATATATATATATATATATATATAATAGAATAGAATAAATAAACCAGCCACCCCTATCATTTGAGGAAACTCTTCCTAGTTTTTATATTGCTTAAAAGTATAGTTTCTTCAAATGATTGGGGTTGGCAGTGGGGTGGCCTAAGATTAATCTACTGTAGCCAAGGCCACCATTGGCCACCCACTGGCTCCACCATTGTGCATGGTGGTGGATAATTTTGCTCCCTCTGTTCACCAGGATCCTTCACTCTGTGCCCCCTTGAACAAAAAAACCCTGTCCCTCTTCTCTTCTTCTTCTATTTCTTGAATGTTTCACACCAAAAATATTAAGGTTTATTTGATTCCCTGCTCAGTTCCAGTCCATAAAAACACTCATCTTGAAAACTACAAACATGTATTATTTAAATCCTTCAGCAACAGCAAACATCATCATACCGCTTGTTGAGTTTGCTATGGCTAATTAGCTCTGGTGGCCATCTTGAATGTAGTTGACTTCAAGCATTAATCAGGTGTAGATGTACATACCTGTACAAGGACTGCTTTCTGGGAGCATGATTATCATTTACATTGTGGTTCATGAGATATTTTGCTGACAGTGTTTACTCTTCACAGTCAATGCCAAAGTTTTAAGCAAGGGTGTAGCACTCAGAGTATGTGTTATAAATCACTCTCAGCTACAACCACACCATATTTAGCCTAATATCTGTAAAACTGACTGGATTGTTCCAGCAATTTTATTTTGGCTTGACTCCAAAAATTTAAACAGGTAGATTCACATCAAGTTATTCTAGCGGTTCTTGTGATATTTTGCTAACAAACAAACTGCAGTGACATTGATGGTTAATGTCAAAGGTCTTGCACCATATGTTGCCTTTGCAGAATGTGTTGTTAGTTACAGTAAGCTTGGAGACTAACAGACCAAACTTTAACTACATATCTGTGAAATGGACTGAATTATAGACATTTTTGTGTTTCCAAAGCCTGTTGGTTGTGGCGGCCATCTTTAATCAGGCTGATTAACAATGTTGATCAGTTGTAGAAAGTGAATAATTTTCAAGAGTTTCTTAAAAATCTTTCAAGTAGTTCATGAGATTAACACACAAGTTTGTATTTGTATCTTTATTTGGACCATGCAATTACTTACATTAATTTCCATCTATTTCTGTAGCGTAACCCTAACCCTGACCCTAAACCTAATCATTATCAGTACAAACGTAACCCTAACTTTAAACTATTCACACCTTAACACTAAACCTAACCCCTAACAGAACCATGTTCTGCTGTATTAGGATTGGTCTTTGGTCCCCAGAAGGACTACTAGTCCTGACTAGAAACTGTAATTTCCTGACTATAAGCCGCAACTTTTTTCACACATTTTGAACACCACAGCTAAATATATATATATATATATATATATATATATATAATTATTATTATTATTATTTTTGGATGGGCTAACGAGCTTCATGCCGCCAAAACATATACCATACCATTTTATTTATAGAGCACTTAAAACAGCGACAAGGCCAACTAAAGTGCTGTACGGACAGAACAACAGGTAACACACAAAGCAATATACAAAATGAAGTAAATCAGAATATAGACATAAAAACGATGCAGATAATAAATATGACGACTAACCTGTGTGAAGCAAACAGGTTCAAAACACAGATCCTCTGGTGTTGAAAGCCACTGAATAGTAGTGGGTTTTTAAACGGGATTTGAAAACCGAAATATAACCTCATCACACCTGGGCACTCACATAGCTGCCCAATATACATCTCTCTTGGGGGGTGGGTCCTCCTGACTCAATGAGACTACCTGTATACTGTAAATAAAGGTTAAAAAATCCGACCAATGAAATTACCGAACAGGTCACAGTGGACCAATGAAACTTAGTTTCAATGAAACTATGAGAGCACCCCCCACCCACCACCACCTCCCTGTCCTCGTACACAACAAAGTATTTTGCAGCCACTCTAAATAAGTGTGAATCGTAAATCAAATCACATCACATCGCACATTTCCTTGAGACGAAAGTGACGTTGAGAGCGACAACAAAACAGAGACTGATGACGTGTGTGATGACGTTTTTCTGAGGCTCATCAATTCTGACACTAACGAAGAAGACTTCATGGTTTTAGTGCACAGGAGGAAGATGAAGATAGCGATCAATGACTTCCTGGTAGGCTACAGTTATTTTTTTTAACCAGCCGTGTTACAGGCACTGTTCAGAAAAAAACAAAAAAAACATTTACTGTACGTATTTGTATATGTTACTGGTACGCATTTAAGTAAAAGTTTTTTTTTTAAATTTTGTGTAAATATCTCGTGTTACAGCATGGACACCTGTGGCTTATACACAAGTGTGGCCTGTACAATTATTTTTCTTTTTAAATTTGTTGGGCACAGCTTATAGTCAGGTGCGCTCAATAGTTGGTAAATTACGGTAGTTGTTTAAACCAGAAAAGGTCCTAAAAAGGTAACAAAAACCAGGTACACATACAGAGGCAGTAAAAATCTTCACCAAAAAGTTAAACTGGAAACACATTAGAAAAGCAGTGTAACCAAACCTCAGTACAAAGATAAGAAGCTTTTTAATTTTTTTTATTTAACCTTTATTTCACCTGGAAAATCCCATTGAGATTAAAACTCTTTTGCAAGAGAATCCTGGCACAGACTGGCAGCAGCTCACAGAGGTTACAGAACATTCACAGCAAAAACTGAAAAAGTTAACGCCATCATGAATAAAATGTTAAGGCTTTGCTATAAACTATAAAAATACTATTTTAGATTATGTTATTGATTCAGTCTTTCCTCTTTCTTTTATTTTAGAAAGAGCTGAGCCTTCCTCGAAGGGGAAATGTGTAAGTATGATTGTCCTCATTATTCAGTGTGCTCTGTTGATTTTTGCAACCCTTTTCTCCCCCACTTTATCCCTCAAACAGGACCAGCCAGATCCTTATCACTGGCTTGTTTTTTTGTCCATGCTCTCAACAATATTTACTTTCCCCTTTTCTTGAGAGGCAGGAACTTCTACATGTGCTAAAACACAGAGCAGTCTCACTGCTCAGACAGGTTTTTTTGTTTTGAACCTTATAAATGTTGAGAATAAACGGTCTATAGCGCTTGTCAAATTCAAGGCCTTCACAGTCACTTTAAAAAAAATAGAATTTTTCTATAATCTTTGATTTTGATGCAGGGAAAAGTGAGAGAGAGCAGCATGTGGCACAGTTGGTAGGTTGGTTCAAATCCTGGCTGTGGGTCTGTCTGTGTGGAGTTTGCATGTTCTCTCCGTGCATGTGTGGGTTTTCTCCAGGTTCTCCGGTTTCCTCCCACAGACCAAAAACATGCATGTTAGGCTGATTGGTAACTCTATGTGTCCCTGTGATGGACTGGAGACCTGTCCAGGATGTCCCAGTGGTGTAGTCTACGTGATACTCAGGTATACGGAGTATACCCACTAGAAAAGCTTAAGAATTTCAGTATACCCACTTAAAAGTGCTCAATGACACACAACACATTATTAGGCACGTGCCATTGATACATTAAACGGCAGATAAACGCTTTCGTAACAATCTATCTGTGTGCAGCGCTTTGCTTTGATACGGTTTTATAAATTCTATAATGTTTTTTAATATAAAGTCAACTGTTGTACAAAGTTTGTTCATTTATTCAAATATAAGAGAAATTTGGAAATGCTCAATAAGCTTAAAAATCAAAATAAATTGACGATTGCATTGTAGTAACCAGAGTACTTTGGTTTCTAAGCACAGTATACCCAGTACAAAAATGTAGACTACACCACTGGGATGTCCCCCACCTCTCGTACAGTGATGGCTGGACGTGGGCACCAGTGAACCCCACAACCTGTAAAGGAAGAAGCTGGTAAAGATAATGGATGGATGGAAAAAGTGAGAGAGAACATCATATAAGATGAAACTCTTGTTGAAGAGTCTTCAACCAAGAAAAGATGTCAGATGTCTTACTGGAGTTAATGTGTTGACTGAGCCTGGCTCTTGGTTTGAAATAAGTTTTAATTTTGACGCCCTTTTGTTACTCTGACACCCCTGCTCTATAGGAAATATCAGGGGTGCAAACTTTACGATTGAAAGAGCCATTTCTGCCCTTTATACTCCTTATTTGAATCTGCAACTATACTTTAAACTTTAAAGATGACACAACTCATTATGAGTTTTAAAATAGTACATATGAAAACTGTTGCTTTTTACATTATACAATTTAAAATTTATAATAAATTTTTGAAATCTATTTCACGTTAGGACAAAAATAAGAAAAGCACTCTGAGTTATGCTAAGATTATCCCGTTTCCTGTTCATATATTTGTGGAAAAAGTAATAGTATATAGATTCAGAAATGTGTGTTTGTATTCTTCTAAAAAGACCGGTGTAACGAGCAAAGAGCTCCAGTTTTGTCTAATCAGTTGCAGAAACTTTGTTTCCAGACAACAAGCGCTGTAGTGGGTTCCCGTTTGACTTTTTTTAGTTCTTCTGTCAGCTTGAATGGTTATAGATGTTTTTCTTGGCTTTATTTCTGGCTATCTGCACGATCCCTCTAATCAACCTGGGGCTGCATTTCCTCTTGCGTCCAAATCCTGGGAGGTTAGCTACAGTTTAATGAACTTTACTGTTTAATAGTCTTGACAGCTGTGATCAGAGGATGAAGCTGCTTGGAGAATGTCTTGCAGTCTTTACCTTCAACATGAATGTTTAGCTCTCACCTTTGTTTTCTCGGCTCCATTCATAGTTCTCTTGTGACGTAACACACTTTGTCGTGAACCACCATTTTAGTAAGCACGCAATAGCTCCAGTCACAGCCAAACAAGTTTGACCTTCAAGGAGTATTTTTACATGCAGTACACTTTTTTTTTGTTGCAATGGTGGTTTCATGTTGGTTTAGAGGATGTTCCAACCAGACAGACGGTTTGGCAAAGAGCAGTTTTCACTTCATTCCAAAAATAAGGAAATGAGAAGGGCCTCAAACGGAGGAGTTGAGTGCAGAATGTTGGTGAGTCTTGCTTGGAAGCATTAACTGCAAGGAAAACATCTCAAATCTGCTACGATCACTTTTATCTGGTAAACAAGTAATTGTATATCAATCATTTTGTCAAACAATGTCAGAATATAATTGTATGCGTGTGAAAATATGCTGTTCGTGATTTAAAACGTCTCTTAGCTCAGCTATGCTATGTTGCTATGTGCTAAACATTGAAGCTATAAACTCACTCTGCCCACATAGATACGTACCTATGTTGTAATTTTGAGCATTAGCTGCATTGGCACGCTTCAAACTGTCATAAAAATATATTAGTCGTCAGTGTTAATGTGTTATTGGCATCACGATGGCTCAGTGGTTAGCACTGTTGCCTCACAGCATGAATGTTCTGGGTTCTAGTCCCGAGTTGGACCTGGGCTCATTCTGTGAGGAGATTGCATGTTAATATTTTTATTTATTTATTTAACTAAATCTTTATTCAACCTGGTAGCACTCAGTTCAGACCTCCTTCACAAAGCCATTAAAACGCTGTTTGTATGCGTCCATGGATTTCAGGTTGCGAAGCTCCTCCATTGTGTATGCACTCATTGTGGTCACTAAATAATCAACTATTACAGAATAAGATTGATGGGGGAGGCAGGGTCCTCCCCCAGAAAAAAAAAAAAAAAAGTTGATGCCATTTTCTGCATTTTGATGTATTTTAATGGGTTGTTAAACATCTACGTTTACCTACATTTGTAAACACTTGCGCACCCCCTCCCCCTTACTTGACGGTTCCGAGCCGACTCTTTTCCGCTTAATTCACTGTTCGACTCCACATGTGAAACCTCCAGGCACTCACCCCCCACCACTCTTTTATGGGCGGAGATATTTTAAGGGTTTTTTTTTTAATACTTTGCTTGAAGGTGTAGATAATCATCATATGCAGGGCTTAATTTGAGCTGGATCCTGCCAGAACAAGATCCGGGAACTCTCTTATTTTGACAGGGTGCATTACAGTAACTGTTTGCTTGGATCCACTAACTCAAATTTCCACCCCTAAAAATCCAAAGTCATCATGCATTTAGTTAAAAAATGACAAAATATAATTAAACAGCACAGCTAAATTGCAAATCAGTTTGACAGTTTAAGTGGCTTATTAATAAAATTTTGATTATTTATTAAAAATACAAGGAGAGGAATGTTTGATGTGTATTATTACATTATGTCACGAATCAAAACAACAGCGCTAATTTGTCAAAATAACAATCAAAATGTCAAAAAGATAGTCCAATTTACTTTCATAAAAGAATGGAGCAGTGGGCAACAACGCGCAGGACTGAATTTAGCTGAAAAAAGTCGGGCTCGGAACCATGAAGTGAGGGGAGGGGGGGGGTGGGTTAGGATGCTTGACAGAAGCAGAGCACAAGGTGAGAGTTGTTGTTGCTTTCTAATAGTTATTGAATCAAGTGTTTACAAAATGCAGGTAAACATAGATGTTTAATAGTCCATTAAAATACACCAGAATGTAGGAAATGGCATCTACTTTATTCAAAATTTTCTAGGGGAGGACCCACAGACACCCCTGCAAGCCCTGCTCCCCACCTCCCCCTTGGCCCACCTGCTATTTGCGTTCCGGCATTGATGGATTTACAAATTAAGCCCTGATTGTATGTGATATTAAGAAATCGTGTTGTGTTGTCTGTTGTGTTTAAAATTAGTGTTTATGTAATTATTTTCAGTTTACTTATCCAATATATGTTTTAGTCATTCAAGGCAGTCATATTTGTTCATGACTTTATTATTAGCAAGCCTGAGAGTTATCTGATCCAAGCAAACAGTTACCGGAACGCACCCTGTCAAAATAAGAGGCTTCCCAGATCCTGTTCCGGCAGGATCTGGCTCAAATTAAGATCTGCACCAGTTGATCCAAAATGCTGCTGCCAGAGTCTTAACTGGAGTTAATAGGAGAGATCATATACTGATACAGATTCATTAATTCAACCTTTATTTAGACAGGTTAATCTCATTGAGCCTCGGGGACTCATTTACAAGAGAGACCTGATTTCAACAAAGAATGATGACAACAGTGGACAACAACGACAACAATAAACAATCATAAAAGAGGCATACAGATATTTAAAAGAAATATATAGATTAACATAAAATGGCAACCAAAAGGACAGTCAAAAGGAAAAAAATAGTGAAAAAACAGCTAGATTATAAGGCGGTGTAGAATGCTAAAAACAGGAACATATTCTTTATAATCGTTCGCACCACATGTGGTACATGTGGTGGAGCAAAATTATGTACACAGGGTCCCAGTTACATCCAACAATAAAATGTAAAAGAAAAACTGTAATAAGATCTAACATATGAACTAAGAAAAACATCAACTAAAATACACTAAGCACTAACAACAATAAAAACAATACATCAAACAGCAGCACGAACATGAGTCTGTGTGAACAGATGAGTACGAATGAACACAGCAACATGAAACAGATCAGCAGCAACATAAAACAGATCAGCAGCAGCATGATGTAATTTTTTTCACAGTGATTATTCTGGTTAGAAATTCATTAACAGCCTCAGGGTAGAAGCTGTTCCTCAGTCTAGTGGTTCTACACTTTGTGCTCCTTAACCTCCTTCCTGAGGGGAGCGGGGCAAAAAGTGTGTGTGCTGGGTGAGTGGGGTTCTTCATGATGCATGCAGGTGGCTCTCTACAAACCGGATTTCAAAAAAGTTGGGACACTAAACAAATTGTGAATAAAAACTGAATGCAATGATGTGGAGATGGCAAATGTCAATATTTTATTTGTAATATAACATAGATGACAGATCAAAAGTTGAATCTGAGTAAATGTAACATTTTAAAGGAAAAATATGTTGATTCAAAATTTCACAGTGTCAACAAATCCCAAAAAAGTTGGGACAAGTAGCAATAAGTGGCTGGAAAAAGGAAATTGAGCATTTAACAAACAGCTGGAAGACCAATTAACACTAATTAGGTCAATTGACAACATGATTGGGTATAAAAAGAGCTTCTCAGAGTGTCAGTGTCTCTCAGAAGCCAAGATGGTAAGAGGATCACCAATTCCACCATTGTTGTGCAGAAAGATAGTGCAGCAATACCAGAATGGTGTTATCCAGCGTAAAATAGCAAAGACTTTTAAGTTATCATCATCAACCGTGCATCAATCAACCTTTATTTATACAGGTAAATCCCATTGAGCCTCGAGGACTCATTTACAAGAGAGACCTGATGGTGCATAACATCATCAAAAGATTCAGAGACTCTGGAACAATCGCTGTGCGTAAGGGTCAAGGCCGTAAAACTCTACTGGATGCTCGTGATCTCCGGGCCCTTAAACGTCACTGCACTTCAAACAGGAATGCCACTGTCAAGGAAATAACAGAATGGGCTCAGGAATACTTCCAGAAAGCATTGTCAGTGAACACAATCCACCGTGCCATCCGCCATTGCCAGCTGAAACTCTACAGTGCAAAGAGGAAGCCATTTCTAAGCAAGCTCCACAAGCTCAGACGTTTGCACTGGGCCAGGGGTCATTTAAAATGGAGTGTGGCAAAATGGAAGACTGTTCTGTGGTCAGATGAGTCACGATTTGAAGTTCTTTATGGAACACTGGGACGCCATGTCATCCGGACCAGAGAGGACAAGGATAGCCCAAGTTGTTATCAACGCTCCGTTCAGAAGCCTGCATCACTGATGGTATGGGGTTGCATGAGCGCTTGTGGCATGGGCAGCTTGCATGTCTGGAAAGGCACCATTAATGCAGAGAACTATGTTCAGGTTCTAGAACAACATATGCTCCCATCTAGACGTCATCTCTTTCAGGGAAGACCCTGCATTTTTCAACACGATAATGCCAGACCACATTCTGCAGCAATCACAACATCATGGCTACGTAGGAGAAGGATCCGGGTACTGAAATGGCCAGCCTGCAGTCCAGATCTTTCACCTATAGAAAACATTTGGCGCATCATTAAGAGGAAGGTGTGACAAAGAAGGCCCAAGACGATTGAACCGTTAGAGGCCTGTATTAGACATGAATGGGAGAGCATTCCTATTTCTAAACTAGAGAAACTGGTCTCCTCTGTCCCCAGACGTCTGTTGAGTGTTGTAAGAAGAAGGGGGGATGCCACACTGTGGTAAAAATGGACTTTTCCCAACTTTTTGGGATTTGTTGACACCATGAAATTTGGAAACAACAGATTTTTCCCTTAAAATTATACATTCTCTCAGTTTAAACTTTTGATCTGTGATTTGTGTTCTATTCTGAATAAAATATTAGATGTTGGCACCTCCACATCATTGCATTCAGTTTTTATTCACAATTTGTTTAGTGTCCCAACTTTTTTGGAATCCGGTTTGTATATCTAGAGGTGTAGATGTCTGTGATGGTCGGGAGACTGACTCCAACATCTTCTGTGCAGCCTTCACCAGTTTTAGCTTCTCTCTACTGGCTCCCTGTCAAATTCAGAATGTAATTCAAAATCTTACTTCTAATCTACAAAGCTCTCAACAACCTAGCTCCATCTTGTATTAGAAATCTTATTGGTCCATATTTTCTAGAATTCTAGCTTCTAGAATTGCGCCGCTCAAGGTGGCTGCATGTTGGAGCAGCTCTGTTATTTTCATTCTGAGATTTTGCTTTTGGAAACTTTAATTCCTCTTTTTCTGGATGTAAGTCATATTTTTTAGGATGATTGCTTCCTCTGGTATTGGATGCTGTGCAGCTGGCAGGATTTTTACTGAAACTTTTATAGTTTTGGACATTTGGTATGATGCGTAACCATGGCAACAAGGCAGTTTTCTACAACCAACAGCAGCTGATTAACATCTCAAAAGCTCAAATAATATCTCAACTACAGCCCTAAATCTCAAATGAGTTGAAAGGATGTTCTGTGGATGCATTCTCATCTACCTGCCATCTGTGCTCGAGTGCCTGACCACTGAGATACTGGAACTAGCAGGAAGCACGGCTCATGACAGCGGAAAGACAGGATCGTCCCTCGGCACCTACAGTTGGCTGTCCGCAGCAACGAGGAGCTCGGCAGACTGCTGGGAGGAGTGGCCATCGCTCTGGGAGGAGTTCTGCAGTCCTACAGCCCGGGGGAACCGAGAGGCCAGCCGAGTTTGGGTGGACGGATTGGACGGCATCTGCAGCCAGTTTCTTAGGATCCACTGTGGGATGGACCGTTACAAGTGATCCTTCCTGCCTAGAGCTATCAGTATCTATAACATCTCTTAATGAAATGAGGATAACGAGTTACAGCAACAAATAAATGGACTGTACTTATATAGCGCCTTTCTATCACATTTCAAGACACTCAAAGCGCTTTACACTACAATCTGTGTCCTCATTTACCCATTCATATAGCACTCTACTAGATCACTACAAAGCTAATTGAACAAATCATTCTAAAGAGATTAATCAGAGCTTTAGATCACATTCATACACTGATGGGACACACATCAGAGGCTATGAGGGTTTCAGTGTCTTGCCCAGGGACACGTCGACATGTGACTGCTGGTGGATTCAAACCCCTAACTCTCGCATTGGAGGACAACTGCTCTAACCACTTAGCCACAGCCGCCCACGAAATAATTTCCATTTGGGATTATTAAAGTATTTTTGAATTGAATTTGAATTGAATTTAATTGAATTTAATTTTCCCAACAGAGCTCTTTGCTCTCAGACTGCAGGTTTACTCGTGGTTCCTAGAGTTTCCAAAAGCAGAATGGGGGAAGATCTTTCAGTTATCAGGCTCCTCTCTTGTGGAACCAACTTCCAGTTTCTGTCTGTAAGGCTGATACATTGTCCAGTTTTAAGACTGGACTTAAGACTTTCCTGTTTGATAAACCTGTAATTAGGGTCAGCTTGTTATGCTGCCTTAAACTTAGACTACTAGAGGACAAATTGACCTCATTTCCATAAATGAATTGCTAAAATTTAATAGTTCATTTCGTATAGGCTTTGCCCTTTAAGGCTGTCGCTAGTGGGTTTTATCCCGTCATGCGAAGCATTACACTGAAAAGTTTAGTCCACGCCCACTTGCTGTGTGGGCCCCTCCCGGTCCGTATAAGTTACGTTAAGAGCGGGTAATCGGCTCCCAATTTTCTTCAGCAAGATAATAGCACTGACCTTCAACAAGATGTCCAGCTCCAACACCATCCGCTTGTGTCCGTCCTACAAGACCAGCTACTTGCTCAGTTTTGACTGGCACGACACTTGCGAAGGATGCCTGGGCCCCCGTCACGTCGCCCGTACTTCTTCCTGCCGCCTCTGTGATGACCTTCCTCCGGAGGAAAGGCAGAGGAGAGCAGCCTTGTTTATAGCTACTAACATCGAAGACTGCTTGTCCGTGGCGGGAGACTGGTCGCTGGACGATGCGATCGACTTCTTTGACGCCGGCTCTTGGAGCAAATCGGATGGTTCCTCTGGGACAGGTGACGTCAGCAGCAGCCCCGATGCTCGCTCCCTCCCAGAGAGCGTAATGTTGGAACGAGGGGGGCCGAGCGGATGCTCAACCCCTCCGGGCTTTCCCGCTTCAACGGCCACATTGCTCCCTGCCGTTGGTGCCCTCCTCTCGGAGCTGCCTGACATTATCCGGAAAGCTGCTGACACGAAGGGACTTTCCGTCCTTCTCCTCCCCCCACCCAGATCGGATGATCTAGCGGAAAGGTTTGGCTCCACTCCGGCTCGCCATCCTGATCCCATCTGGCCTCGGTTTCCAGCGGTGTCCTCCTATTGGAACGAGGCCACGGCCGGTCTTGGTAAATTGAGAGCACCCGTCTCCACTTTTGCTCCCATCACCAGAGTGGAGGGGTTCACCGAGCGGAACTTTCCCTCGGTACCCCCCCTGGAGCCGAGCCTGGTGGAAGCTTTCGGAGCACAGATGTCCAGGTTGGAGCAGCGTCCCATCCCTCCTGGGAAATATGACCAGACGGTGACTACACTCTCCAATCGAGCTCACCAGTGTGTGCTTCAGGCAGCCGCAGCAAACAACAATGTGGCGCTGTTGGTGTACAGCGTGTCCAAGAGGCTGGAGGCCGCAGATCTGCCTGAGGAGACCAGGAGCTCCCTTTGCAAGGCATCTGACACCATTCTCAACATGTGCGCCTCTTCTGCGGTCTGCCTGTCCAGAATTGCAGCATGGATGACAATGATTCAGAGATCCACCTGGCTCCGTCATTCCCCCTTTCTGCCGGAAAAACTGCACAGAGACCTGATGGAGGACCCCATCACGGCGGACGCACTGTTCGGGAGCAGTTTCAAGGCCATGTTGGAAAACTCAAAAAAGTCGGAGGAGGTGTCAGAGACTGTGCACCACCTCATCAAGCTGTGCGTCTTATCCTGCCCCCCGTCCTGCTGGAGGGATCGTCGTGAGCAGAGACAGCAACAACGACGTTCCACGGCCGCAGCAGCGTCGTCTCACTCAGCTCCACTGCCAGCCCCGCCCGTCAGAGACCAGCCCTCTTCATCCCGGCAACCGGCAGTTCAGCGTTTTCCCAGAGATCGCCAACAGGCAGCGCCCTGGGCCAAATAATATCAGAGCTCACGGGGGGGAAAGATTCAAAAAATGATGGTCTGTGGAGGGTGTGTGTAAAAATGACACGAGTGTTGAAATAAAACAAAATCACCATTGCTCCAAAACGAGACGGGACGCTCGCATAACACAACAGTTGTAAGCGAAATAACTTGTTTTCAGCCCGAGCTGCACATCCTCACTGAAGCGGTGTCAAACGCGCACTCTCACGATGTGAGCAGCCTTCACCCAAACGGCGCTGCGTTGATGAAGGCGCTCACACAGCTCCCCGGCGTTCACTGGCTCACATCGGCATAAATGTGAGACCTCAAGACGGGTCCGGTGAGAGACCTCGCTCTCAGCAAGAGCAACACGTGCCTCACCGAAGCAAACGCGTGCCTCCGTGGCACGTGCAGCCTTCACTCACCGCTTCTCAGTGCTTGCCCGCTCACGTCAGCATAAATGTGAGACCGCTGAACGAGCCCAGTAACGAACCTCGCTCCCAGTGGGAGCGGCGCGAGCCCCACCAAAGAAAACGCGTGCTCCCACGGGGCTCGCAGCCTTCACTCAAACGATACGACGTGGATGAAGTTGCGCTCACCGCTTCTCAGCGCTCGCCCACTCATGTCAGCATAGATGCGAGATCGCAAAGCGAGCCCAGTGCAGGATCCCGCTCGCGGCAGGAGCAACACGCATTTCACCGCAGTGGCGTCAAACGCGCGCCCCCGCGGCGTCATCATTTTTCACACAACTCTCCTCAACACACGCCCGTCCACATAGACATGAATGTGGACCCGCGGTCCGAGCGCAGCACACAGGCGCGCTCAGAGCCCTTTTGAGGAAGCCTCACCTTGGGTCACGCGGAACACACTCCCGCGACACATGACGGCGGTCGAGGCGGTAGACTGGATGACATCCGTAGAAAACATGACGCATCACCTAAACGCGTGCCCACTCCACGAAAGTTACGCGGAGTGGCTGCGAACATGCTCACCAGACAGATAGATAACCAGGTTGTTAAGCAGGGGTTACACGCTGCAATTTGCAGCCCAACCCCCTTCGTTAAGAGGAATTTAGAAGCGGTCCTGTCATCACCAGACCAAGTCTCATTACTAAATGCAGAAGTCCAAGAACTTCTGGTAAAGAGGTGATCTCCAGGGTTTCCAACGAAGAGGAAAACACAGGTTTTTACTCATGTTACTTCCTGGTTCCCAAACGGACCGGAGGAACGAGACCAATTTTGGACCTGTCAGTTTTCAACAAGGCGATCATGGACAGACCGTTTCACATGTTGACAACCAGACAACTGTTGGACAACATCCAGAGAAACACCTGGTTTGTTTCCATCGATCTGAAAGACGCCTACTTCCACATACAGATCATCCCAAAACACAGAAATTTTCTGCGCTTCTCCTTTCAAGGGATGAAGTATCAGTACAACAGGCTGCCGTTCGGGTATTCCCTTATGCCTTGTACGTTCTCAAAGTGTGTGGAGACGGCCCTACAACCGTTACACAGAGCAGGGACGAGAGTTTTGTTTTACCTGGACGACCTGCTGCTGCTGTCACGCTCCAGACGGGAAGCAGCGATGCAGGCTCAGGTGTTGACATCACACCTGTTAAATCTGGGTTTCGCCATAAATTGGAAGAAAAGCTCGATTCTCCCTGCCCAGACGATTGTTTATCTGGGAGTGGAGCTAAACTCTAACACCATGAGGGCTCGTTTATCACAGACGAGAATCGACACTCTAAAAGACCAGCTCCGCCACGTAAGACCTGGCAGAGTAGTAACAGCTGTTTCTGTCATGAAACTGTTGGGAACAATGTCGTCAGCTCACACAGTGGTCCCGCTGGGTTTACTACACATGAGATGCCTCCAGAGGTGGTTTGCACGTCTGCGTGTGGATCTAGTAAAACAAAAGAGACAAATGATCACTGTTCCTCCCTCCGTGAGAGAGCTCCGACACAGGAAAAACACCCTGGCTCTGTTGGAGGGAGTCCCCGTCAGCAGACCCACATCACACGTGTCAGTCTTCACAGACGCGTCGTTGTCAGGTTGGTGGGGGGGCATGCCTATCTCGAGCTGTAGGGGCGCTGTGGCCCCATCACACTACAGCTCATATAAATGTTCTGGAGTGTCGCACGGTTCTGAACGTGATTCAACACTTTGCCCCTGTGCTGCAAAATCAACACATTTTGATTCACACAGACAACAAGGTTACTGCTGCTTACATAAACCGGCAGGGGTGTGTGCGCTCAGCCAAATGATACACATTGCGAGAAAACTACTGTGTTGGGTACACCAAAGTCTGCTCTCCATCAGAGCAGTGTACATCCCCGGTGTTCTGAACAAAGGGGCAGATGTGATGTCCAGGGGCAATCCACGTCACGGGGACTAGATTCTCCATCCAGATCGGATGGCCCAGACGTGGCAGAAATTTGGCAAAGTGGCTGTGGATATGTTTGCGACACGAGAAAATGCTCAGTGTCAACTATGGTTCTCACTGAGCCTGCGAGACAAACCACCGCTGGGGGTGTACACGTTTGCTCACAGCCCATGGCCCAAAATGCTTCTTTCCGCGTTTCCCCCATATTACGGTTTTTGAACCTAGTTCAGGAGGAGGGATTGACAACTTTCCTGGTGGCTCCCGAGCGCATGAACGCACCATGGTTCCCAGTCCTGCAACGCCTGCTGTCGGGGTGCCCGTGGAAACTGCAGTGGAGGGAGGACGCTCTCCTCCAGGTGGGAGGAGCAATCAGGAGTTACCCAGAAATAGGCCAGCACCTGTGGTCTGACCGCTGAACGGATCCGCTTAGAGGATGGGTCTCCCACAGGATGTAGTGCGCACAATTCAGGTTTCACGTGCTGCATCTACCACAGCGCTGTACACAACAAAGCGGACAGCTTTTCAGCCCTGGTGTACAGAGAAGGGTGTAGAGGCCACCTCATGTCTACTAGGTGGCATGCTGTCCTTTCTACAACAGCTGATGGACAGAAATTTGGCATCCAGCACAATTAAAACGTACGCTGCAGCCATCTCTTCCTGCCACGAAGGGTTTGGAGACAGAACAGTTTTTAATCACCCGCTGATGAAGCGTTTTCTAAAAGGTGTACAGAGACGCAGGCCTGTTTCACACCCACTTGTTCCACAGTGGGATTTAATGCTGGTCCTGCAGGCTCTGATCAAAGCTCCATTTGAGCCTCTGGATCAGGTTCCACATAAATTCTTGTCTCTTTAAACAGCCCTGCTGCTAGCTTTAACATCCGCTAAAAGAGTGAGTGATTTATCTGCCTTCTCTGTTGCTCCGTCATGTCTTAGAATTCAGTCTGATGGCAGCTCAGCTGATTTAAGACCAAATCCAGCTTTTATGCCTAAAAACATCACGAGCTCTTTTAAATCAAGAGTGATATCGTTGGAGGGGTTTTTCCCTCCCCCCCACAGATCAGAAGAAGAAGCATCTTTCCATCTTCTCTGTCTGGTGCAGGCATTGACGTGTTACATAGCGTGCACAGCTGCAATGCGTCAAACTCAACATTTGTTTGTGCATTATAGAGATGCATCTGCACGTCACCCGTTATCCACCCAGCGCTTGTCACACTGGCTGTGTGAGGCCATTTCTGAAGCCTAAAGAGCATCAGATTTAGAGCCTCCTGTCAACCTCAGGGCACACTCGACCAGGGGTATCGCATCTTCGACTGCCTTGCATAATGGTATGACAATGCAGGACATTTTGCACTGCGGCCGCGTGGTCAACACCCTGCTCATTCATTCGCTTTTATCCACGTGATGTGACGGCTCGTTCCATGACACATTCTGTCCTTAGTGTTTACAGAATGAATATTGTTGTTTTCATGGAACTCCGTTTTACTCACATCTGTCTGCATGCATTACAGTGTGAGATGTTGTTATCATTCTCAAGTTGTGATTGTTATTTTGGTTCTATTGTCACTAATCAGTTCATGACTATTGTTACCAATCAGTTCATTTGATTAATAATCAGCTCTCCTGTTATTATTAATCTGTTCATACGGTTCAGCCATAAACTGGTTGGTTCATGGCTCTTTTCAGCTTTTTTCCCTCCCCGTTGAAGTTTTCCGGGGCGTTCATGCATTCAGAACGCATAGTTACACAACATGCGTCTGTGCATGGCACACATAATTACGCAATGCGTAATTACGCACATGGGGAGCTGAGTGCCAAGACGTTTTTTGGGCACGCTACTGCTTCATACGGTGTTCGAATGGACCAAGTGAGGCGAGGACAACATCCGCTTCGCCCTTAACCCATCAGCGACAGCCTTAAAGGGCGAAGCCTATATGAAATAGAACGTTGGTTACGTACTGTAACCCCAGATTCTATGAGTATAAGCGTAGCCCTTTCACTGGCTCCTGAATGGCTGAAGAAAAAGCTATTTTGGGAGCCGATTTCCCGCTCTTAACGTAATTTATACGGACCGGGTGGGGCCCACACAGCAGGTGGGCGTGGACTAAATTTTTCAGTGCGATGCTTTGCATATCGGGATAAACCCATCAGCGACAGCCTTAAAGGGCTACACCTATACTCATAGAATCTGGGGTTACAGTACGTAACCAACGTTCTATGAGTATAGGCGTAGCCCTTTAAGCGTCGGGCCTCACTGGCTCCTAAATGGCTGAAGAAAAAGCTATTTGGGAGCCGATTACCCGCTCTTAACGAAACTTATACGGACCGGGTGGGGCCCACACAGCAGGTGGGCATGGACTAAACTTTTCAGTGCAATGCTTCTCATGAGTTAAACACAAAGCAGTCTGCTTCTCAAATAAATAATATTAAATTATTTTTTATATACAAATGTTTCTGTTCAGTGCCCTGAGATGACTTATGCTGTGACTTGGAACTATAGCAATAAACTGAATTGAATTGAATTGAATCTTGAACATCGTTATCTAGCACTTGCCTACTATCATGGTGGAAAAGTGGCATTTTGCACTTCCAGTTGAGACATGTGGGAACCACAGTATGCATTTCCAATGTAGTTTTCACAACCATACCATACTACCCAGCAGCCATGTTTTTCTCTTTAAATAATCTGAATGGCTGTTAAAAAGCTTTAAGTTGTCTGTGATACTAATTAAGGCCCAACACTCAGTTTGGAACTTTACAATGATGCAAAGAATAATAATTTCATTAATAATATCAACAAATCTTTTCATACTATTTTTACATATCTTTGTGAAGTAACGTCAAGTTATTACTTTTCATTTTGATTACACTATTACATAATGAAAGTAGAATCTCACAGGCCTGTTGGACTGGAGACCTGTTGCTGTGAGTCAAAATTAAAAAAGAAGCAAATTTTCTGTTGCACTGTGTTTGCAACAAAACAACCAGCAAGATGTGTTGCCATGCTTTGAAAATTGAGACCTATTTTCTGTGCATGTTTAGCAAAACAGCATTCTTAGCTGAACACATTACTGTATTTTGTTTCCACTGCTGCCTAAATTATAACTGTCTCGGCTTGCTTTGTTCTCATCTCAGCAGCTGCTCCCACATGTAAGAGTTAATCTGTCTGTAAAAGGATTCAAGGTTCTTTATTTCCATTCACATCACATGTGGTACATGAGGTGGAACGAAATTGTGTATACGGGGTCCCAGTTACATCCAACGATAACAAAAATATAAAGTGTGAAAAGAAACAATAAATAAGAATCTAAGATATAAATTAAGATATACGCTAAACGAATGCCCAACGATATGCTAAAAGATTTAAGATATATGATAGTCACTAATAATGTAAAACAGTACGCCTAACAACAGCAGCATGAACATGAGTGTATGAGCAGATGAGTACGAATTGATACAACAGCATGAAATAAATCAGCAGCGTGAGATCAGCAGCATGGCTAGTCAGCAGCACATATCAACAATCAAGTGGCATTAAAGTGATTTTCCACAGTAATTATTCTGGTTAGAGATTCATGAGCTTCAGGGTAGAAGCTGTTCCTCAGTCTAGTGGTTCTACACTTAATATTCCTCAACCTCCTTCCTGAGGGGAGCGGGGCAAAAAGTGTGTGTGCTGGGTGAGTGGGGTCCTTCATGATGCAGGAGGCTCTCCTCCTGCATCTGGAGGTGTAGATGTTTGTGATGGTGGAGAGACTGACTCCAACATCTTCTGTTCAGCCTTCACCACTCTCTGCAAAGCTTTTCTTTCTGCAGCTGTGCAGCCTCCATGCCACACGTTGATGCTGGAGCACAGGATGCTCTCCACTGCACACCTGTAGAAGGAGGTGAGGACTGAGCTTCCCAGTCCATCTCGTCACAGCCGCCTGAGGAAGTAGAGTCTCTGATGAGCTTTCTTGATCAGGCTGGCGGTGTTGTTGCCCCAGCTGAGGTTGTCATTCAGGTGCACACCCAAGTACTTGTAGCTGGAGACCACTTCCACCACATATCATCTTATGTTCAGGGGGGAGTAGGTGTGTTTGCTCCGTCTGAAATCCACGATCATCTCCTTCGTCTTCTTCACATTGATGTGAAGGTTGTTCTTCTTGCACCAGCTCTCCAGGTGTTCCACCTCCTGTCTGTAGCTGGACTCATCGTTGTTTGTGATGCATCCACTCATTGCTGTATCATCTGCAAACTTTACAATATGACAGCCTGGATGGGTAGGTGCACAGTCATGTGAGCAGAGTGAACAGGAGGGGGCTCAGCACACAGCCCTGGGGGGAGCCAGTGCTGAGGGTTATGGTGTAGGAGGACAAGTTGTAGATCCTCACAGACTGCAGTCTGTTTGTTAAGAAGTCTAGGACCCAGTTGCAAATGGAGGGGCTTAGTCCTAGTGTGAGTAGTTTGCCCGTCAGGACTTGGGGGATCATGGTGTTGAAGGCAGACGTGAAGTCTACAAAGAGCATACGGACGTATGAGTCCTGCTCCAGGTGGGTGAGAGCAGTGTGGACCACAGAGGAGATGACATCCTCTGTTGATCGATTCTCGCGGTATTCGTACTGATGAGGGTCCTCGTTGATGTTGATGTTGATGTTTGTTTTGATGTGGGTCTTGACCAGTTTATCGAAGCATTTAGCGATTATTGGGGTGAGGGCTAATAGTGAAAGAGAGGAGGAGAGAAGCCTTTCCTTCCTAATTTCTATTTACAAAATGACTTTCCATATTTTTGTAGAATTTATTTATTAACCTTTATTTAACAAGACAAATCCCATTGAGATCACAGATCTCTTTTGCAAGGGAGGTCTAGACCTGAAGGCAGCCTAACGCATGTTTTTAGTCTATGGGAGGAAACCAGAGTACCCGGAGAAATCCCACGCATGCACAGAGAGAACATTCCATCTCCACACAGAAAGACCCCAGGTCCATCTGGGGATTGCACCCAGGACCTTCTTGCTGTGAAGCAACAATGCTAAGTTATCTGTGATATGAATGATTCATGTGGCTAAGGCTAACAATCCACTAGTACAAACTAATCCAAACATTTCTTGTATTTTTGGTATAATTTTTTCATAGATATTTCATCCATCCATCAATTATCTTTACCAGCTTCTTCCTTTTTGAGTCATGGCGGTTACCGGTGCCCATATCAAGCAGTCACTGTGCGAGAGGCGGTGGACACCCTGGACAGGTCGCAAGTCCATCACAGGGACACATAGAGACAAACGAGACAAAAAAAAACATTCACTGTCTCACTCACACCTAGGGACAGAGTTACAAATCAGCCTAACATGCATGTTTTTGGTCTGTGGGAGAAAACTGGAATACCCATAGAAAATCCATGCATGCACAGAGAGAAAATGCAAACTCCACCCAGAAAGACCCCCGGACCGGGATTTGAACCGGGGCAGCCTGCTTGTTGAGAGGCAGCAGCTTTACCAACTGTGCCACCGTGCTGCCATAGATATTTTATTCATATAAAATTGGAAAGAAAACACTGCTAAAGGTAATTTAAAAAAATGCATTAAATAAAAATAATAATGTCTTTGTTGGTTTTCGTCCAAACTAGAAGGCACAAAACTTCAGAGGAACCAAAGAGTTGCATGTGACCCCAGAGCTGCAAGTTACAGACCCTTGGTCTAAACCAATGATGTGCCCTCCTCCATATTGCTAAAAATCCATTGTTTGGAGTGTCTATTAGTTTTGCATTTTGAACTCAGCATTTCTGAGCTTGTTCATAAACAGTTTCACATACAGGTGCTGGTCATAAAATTAGCATATCATGAAAAAGTTGATTTATTTCAGTAATTCCATTCAAAAAGTGCAACTTGTATATTATATTCATTCATTACACACAGACTGATATACAAACCGGATTCCAAAAAAGTTGGGACACTAAACAAATTGTGAATAAAAACTGAATGCAATGATGTGGAGATGGCAAATGTCAATATTTTATTCGTAATATAACATAGATGACAGATCAAAAGTTGAATCTGAGTAAATGTAACATTTTAAAGGAAAAATATGTTGATTCAAAATTTCACAGTGTCAACAAATCCCAAAAAAGTTGGGACAAGTAGCAATAAGTGGCTGGAAAAAGGAAATTGAGCATATAACGAACAGCTGGAAGACCAATTAACACTAATTAGGTCAATTGACAACATGATTGGGTATAAAAAGAGCTTCTAGCCCAAGTTATTATCAACGCTCCGTTCAGAAGCCTGCATCACTGATGGTATGGGGTTGCATGAACGCTTGTGGCATGGGCAGCTTGCATGTCTGGAAAGGCACCATTAATGCAGAGAACTATGTTCAGGTTCTAATCTGTAGGCTAGGTCTTATAAATGGAGTTTTAAATTTTCTGTTGATAAAACGAAACTTATACGTTTTACAAATAAAGTAAACCAGGAAATAAAATTGAAGTTATACAATCAGGACATTGAGAGAGTAAAACAATTCAAATTCTTAGGATTATGGTTTGATGAGAAACTGAACTGGACATTTCATATTCAAAAGTTTATAGACAAATGTAAAAAGATACTGAATGTAATAAGATGTTTGGTCGTATACGATTGGGGTGCAGATACACAAGCACTAAAATTAATTTACATAAGCCTTATAAGGTCAACAATAGATTATGGTTGTTTAGTATATGGATCAGCTTCAGACACAGCTCTCAGAAAACTGGATACAATTCAATACCAGGCTTTGAGATTAATCTCAGGTGCAATGAAAACAACTTCAACTTCAGCTCTACAGGTAGAGACGGGAGAAATGCCACTAACATTAAGAAGGAGACAATTATCATTAAATTATTGGGCTAATCTAAAGGGACACAGTCAAAATCATCCTGCACAGGTAATTTTACAACAATGTTGGGAGATGCCAGAGCAGACAACAAATTTAATGTCTTGAAAATTGTACAGGAAACAAAGGAATTAGAAATACATAATTTAAATATTAGTCCGACTGTGCCATTATCAATAATTCCACCGTGGATTATACCTGAGGCCAATGTAGACTTAACTTTGTTACACAAAAGGAAATTAGATAAAACATTCATATGTAACTCAACAATAGTACAAGAGTACATAGAGAAATATTATGATTATGTAAAAATGTATACAGATGCTTCCCAGAGTCCGTCAGGTGATACAGGAGTAGCAGTTATAATTCCAGAATTTAAACTTAACATAGGGAAGAAAGTGAATGAAGGACTCTCTGTTTATACTGCAGAAATGGTTGCAATAATGTTAGCAATGGAATGGGTAGAAGAAACAAGACCTTTAAGAGCTATCATCTGTTCTGATTCAAGCTCATCATTAATCAGTTTACAAAGAAGTCACTCAGAAAGTCGTTCAGATATTCAGCAAATATTATATCGGATTCAGATGATGGGGTTAATTCTTGTGTTTCTATGGGTACCAGCACATATAGGAGTGAAAGGAAATGAAATGGCAGACAAGAAGGCCAAAGACTCTGCAAAGGGAAAAGAAATTAATGTAAGAGTATCATTTAGTAAGTCAGAGACTAAAAGTATTAAAAGAAAAATTAGAGAAAAATGGCAGAAGCAGTGGGAAGAGGATGTAAAAGGAAGATGGCTCTATAGAATTCAAAGGAAGGTTGGAGAAAATAGAAGAGGTGTTGGAAGAAATAGATTACAGGAAAGAATAATAACTCGGCTACGGTTAGGTCATTCAGGACTTATTGCAACGTTACATATAATGGGGAAACATGACACAGGAAGGTGTGAGTTTTGTGGGGAAAGTGAAACTATAGAACATGTAATGTCTGTCTGTAGGAAATACCAGAAAGAAAGAACAGAAATGATAACGAGTCTTGAACGAGAAAAAGAACAGCATAATCTTTTAAACTTATTAGGGAAAAGATATTTTGATGCAAGTCTTAAGATTATTTTTCGTTATCTAATAGTAACTGAGTTAATTAAAAGAATATAGTTTTTTTTTGCTTGCTTGCTAGTCCTGATTCACACTCCTTACTGGTGGTGGCGGTAATGCACCAAATGTTGTTTGCCAACCGCCATAAAAAAACAAGAAGAAGAAGAGAAGTTCTGTAGGCTACACAATCATGGGGAAGACTGCTGACTTGACAGCTGTCCAGAAGATGACCACTGGCACCTTGCACAAGGAGGGCAAGACACAAAAGGTCATTTCTAAAGAGGCTGGCTGTTCACAGAGCTCTGTGTCCAAGCACATTAATAGAGAGGCGAAGGGAAGGAAACAGTGAGCTAGAAAAAAGTGTACAATCAGTAGGGATAACTGCACCCTGGAGAGGATTGTGAAACAAAACCCATTCCAAAATGTGAGGGAGATTCACAAAGAGTGGACTGCAGCTGGAGTCAGTGCTTCAAGAACCACTACGCTCAGACATATGCAAGACATGGGTTTCAGCTGTCGCATTCCTTGTGTCACACCACTCTTGAACAAGAGACAGCGTCAGAAGCATCTCGTCTGGGACTGCTGCTGAGTTGTCCAAAGTTATGTTCTCTGATGAAAGTAAATTTTGCATTTCCTTTGGAAATCAAGGTCCCAGAGTCTGGAGGAAGAGAGGAGAGGTACAGAGTCCATGTTGCTTGAGGTCCAGTGTCAAGTTTCCACAGTCAGTGATGGTTTGGGGGGCCATGTCATCTGCTGGTGTTGGTCCACTGTGTTTTCTGAGGTTCAAGATCAATGCAGCCGTCTACCAGGAAGTTTTAGAGCATTTCATGCTTCCTGCTGCTGACCAACTTTATGGAGATGCAGATTTCATTTTCTAACAGGACTTGGCACCTGCACACAGAGCCAGAGCTACCAGTACCTGTTTTAAGGACCATGTTCTTAATTGGCCAGCAAACTCACCTGACCTTAACCCCATAGAAAATTTATTGGGTATTGTGAAGAGGAAGATGTGATACACCAGACCCAACAATTCAGAAGAACCGAAGACCACTATCAGAGCAACCTGGGCTCTCATAACACCTGAGCAGAGCCACAGACTGATGGACTCCATGTCACGATGCATTGCTGCAGTAATCCAGGCAAAAGGAGCCACAACTAAGTATTGAGTGATATACATGCTCATACTTTTTATGTTCATACTTTTCAGTTGGCCAACATTTTTTAAAATCTTTTTTTTAAATTGGTCTTAAATAATATTCTAATTTTCTGAGATACTGAATTTGGAGTTTTCATTAGTTGTCAGTTATAATCATCAACATTAAACGAAAAAAACATTTGAAATTTATCAGTCTGTGTGTAATGAATGAATATAATATACAAGTTTCACTTTTTGAATGGAATTACTGAAATAAATCAACTTTTTCATGATATTCTAATTTTATGACAAGCACTTGTATATTCCTGCTCAGGAGTTTAAGGTAGGGTCTGTCATTTTGGCTTGTTCAAAGTTTTATTATTGGAGCAGTGACTCCACCATCACAAACAACGTTGCTTGTGAATTTGCTCAGTGAAACAATCCTGACTAGATTATTATTGTTCTCTGAGGGAGCTCTACCCTGATCGGGGACTTTCCCTTGTTGTTTGAACAGAGATCAGGTCAAGATTGCTTCACAACATTTAAGAGTGAGAAAATATTAGAATGAGGACTAGTTGTTTTAGTCAGCAGCTTACCGTGTTTTTCACATTGAGAATTATGTGACCATTAAAATATACTGACAATATTTCAAAATCATGATATTCTTTGCCAGTCACTGAAGGAGGAAGGATTGTTTTTGCCCATATCTGTTCGTTTGTATGAGCTGCTGATATGGATGCTATTTGTCTGTTAACGAATATCACATAAACCACTAGAGGATTTCAGTTTAACTTATGGCTCTAACAGTGATTAACTGGAGTAAATTCAATTGAAGGAGGCTGCCACAGCTTACATAAAGTAGCTACACCTCAGTGAAATGTACAGATTTTGAGCTGAAATTGGGTGTTGGTGTCTGACAGTCATTCACAACATGTCCTCTTAAGCACTAAGAGCTCATGTGAGATATCCCATTATCACATGAGATTGAGCATAGTGTTATTTTCAAGGTTTGACCTAAATAGCTAGCTCATTTCTCTACACAAGTGAGTAAAAACTCTAGCAAATAAAAGGCACTCTAGAAAGGCAGTGGCTTAGGCATTCATTCAATGAATGCATAGGTCTTTAATTTCACTTGTTTTTACATTTAAAAACATGATTTTCATATTCATTCATTCATTCAACCTTTATTTATACATCTAAAAAAGTTAAATCTGGTCCTCTGGACATTCAAAAAAACAAAACAAAGCAAATCAACAAAAAAAGGTAGAAACGTTTCGTCTCTCATCCGAGAGACTTCCTCAGTCTGAGGTGCTGTATTCAGCTCAGTCTCTTAAATAGCACCTTCTCAGAGTTGATCAACCAGTTTGCTGCTTACAACCAAAACCAGCTGATCACATGCTCAAGAAGGACCATCAGCCTAACAATGGATCATTAGCACACTGATGGCTGTGTACAACTCACAAAGGGCTGAGTGATACTAGCAATCACAGCATTGTAAGAGGGGGACAGTTGAACCCGGAGGCTCCACCCCTGTTTTTTTTTTATTTTTTTTATTTTATTTTATTTTATATTTTTTAATAGATGGCCTCCCTTCTCCCCTTACAGCCATCCTCTCCACACCATTATTATGAAATATTTATTCTAGTGACTATCTAGTTTAGTTTTTTTTTTTTTTTTTTTATTTTTTTTAATAGGATAGAAAGAAAGAAAAGACAAAGTAAGACTCCAAAATATAAGAAATCTACACAAAGAGAGCACATGGCAAAACACCCGGCCACTGTCTGTTCACCTGCAAAGAACATGACAAAACACAGCAACAAAATACATATGTATAAAGAACTTAAAATATTCATGGCTTTGCAGTAAGTTTCCATAAATATATATACCCATACCTACGCCTATACACATACATACATACACATGAATATACATTCATATACATATCTATATATCTACATATAAAGCCTACATAAGCATCCCTGCATCTATTTGTGTGTGGTTGTGAGCATGCATAAGTGTATAAGGCTTCTCTAATAGAACATTTAATAGTAACTGTGAAGCAGCAGAGACCCGACCCCCAAGACCAGAGGCAGACGAAAAAGGGGGGACCAGAGCCCAAGACCCCAGGAGGGACCCCGACCGCGGAGCCCCCAGAGCCACCCACACAGGACGAACCACTCACCCACCCCCCAGAACGGACCACAGGGGAGAACCGGAAGATCCCCACCAGCGACCACATACAGTGACCCCCCGGGGCCAACAGCGACAAACTCATAGGCCTCCGTCGGAACCCGCCGCACCGATGTAGGTCCAGGTCCGGGCACCGAGGCCCCGGCACCGAGGACTCACACCACCCAGGCCAAGGCCCGACAGGGCCAGAGGACCCGAGCCCCACCAGGCAGACACCAGGCCGAGCCGACACACGCCCAAGCGCCCAGCCCCCGACACCAAGGGCCCCAAGCACGCCGGCAGGCAAGGGCACACCCCACCAGGGGGCCGCGCGATAAGGGCGTGATGCCAAGCACCCCCAGTTGTATCAAAGAGGGGGCAGTCTGAGTCTCGACCTAACAAATACCCATTCATACACAGACACAATCACACAATCCCAACCTCAGTCTCACACTCACTCACTCACTCACTCAAAGACATACAATAACGATACATTTCATTCTTATTCCCGATACGCACTCTATACCCCCCAGGTCCAAGACATGTACCCGCCCTCTACAGGGGGCAGCCCATGCCCAATCCCAGGAGGTAAACCCATTCATTCTCGAGCGGAGAAGAGCCAATACCCCAGACCCGGCCCAGGCCATGCCCCGCCGACAGGATACCCCCCCCACCATGAAGAGGACACGCCACCGACCACCCCCACACACCGCCAACAACCAAGCACGCGCCCCAGCCGATCGCCCGCCAGGCCCCGGCAGCCACCCCAGCCAGCGGGCCAACCATGGCACCCAAGAGCCAAGCTCAGGGGGTCCAAACAACCCCAGAGAGAGCACAGCGTCAGCACCGCCCACGGCAACCCCCTAGACCCTGAACCCCCACATAGTCCTGGTCAACACCCGACGGCCTGCCCTTCTCCCGGACCCCACCCCTGTTTAATGATGGACGATTTCTTTTCACAAAGATGGCCTCCTTTACTCCTCTCTCAAACCATCGTTCCTCTCTGTCCAGGATGTGCACATCTTCATCCCTGAAAGAGTGACCGCTGGCCTGGAGATGAGTGTAGACCGCAGAGTCCTGGCCTGATGATGTTGATCTTCTGTGCTGGGCCATCCTTTTGGCCAGTGGCTGTTTTGTTTCCCCGATGTAAGACTGATCACAGCCCTCCTGACACTGAACAGCATACACAACATTACTCTGTTTGTGCCGGGGGACGGGATCTTTGGGATGAACCAGTCTTTGCCGTAATGTATTTTGGGGTTTAAAAGCCACTGGGACGTTATGTTTAGAAAATAAACGTCTCAGTCTGATACTCCCTCAACATATGGAATGACCACTGGTCTGGGTCTGGGTTCATCCTTTTCACCTGATGGCTGACTGGAGTCCTGTTTGGGTTTCTTCTCTGCTTTCAAGAAGGCCCAGTTAGGATATCCACATTGCTCTAGAGCCTGTCTTGTGTGGGATTTCTCCTTCTGCCTGGCTCCCGAGTTAGTGGGGACGTTGTCTGCTCTGTGATACAGAGTCCTGATGACTCCTAACTTGTGCTCCAAAGGGTGATGGGAGTCAAACTGCAAATACTGGTCTGTGTGTGTGGGTTTGCGGTACACCTCAGTTTGCAAATGTCCTCTATCAGAGACTGAGACCTCACAGTCCAAGAAAGCCAACCTGCCATTTTTTACATCTTCTTGTGTGAACTTGATGCATTTATCCACAGAGTTGATGTGGTCAGTAAAATGTTGGACTTTCTGAGATTTGATTTTAACCCAGGTGTCGTCAACATACCTGAACCAATGACTTGGTGGTGTCCCTGAAAAGGACGTCAAGGCTCTCTTTTCTACCTCCTCCATGTACAGGTTGGCAACAATAGGAGAAACTGGAGACCCCATAGCACACCCATGTTTCTGCCTATAATATTGCTCCCCATATGTGAAGTAGGTTGACTGCAGGCACAGTTTCAAGAGTTGACACAGTTGTTCTGTGGAAAGCGTGGTCCTGCTGCTCAGAGTGGTGTCTGATTTTAATTTTAAACTGACCACCTCTACTGCATCATCAACAGGAATGCACGTAAAGAGTGATGTGACATCAAAAGAGACCATTGTTTCATCAGTCTCCATGATGACATCCCTCACTTATCCACAAAGTCCATGGTGTTCTGTATGTGGTGTTCTGAGCTGCCAACTAAAGGGATGAGTACAGACGCCAGATATTTGGAAACATTGTAAGTGACAGAGTTAATCATGCTAACAATAGGTCTTAAAGGTACACCTTGTTTGTGGATTTTAGGTAAACCATACAGACTAGGTGTGGCCTCCCCTGGGTACAGTCTGTGGTACAGAAAACGGTCAATAGCCTTCAGGTGTAAAGGTGTACCTTTAAGACCAATTGTTAGTATGATTAACTCTGTCACTTACAATGTTTCCAAATATCTGGCGTCTGTACTCATCCCTTTAGTTGGCAGCTCAGAACACATTTATTTATACAGATACGTCACATATGAGGTTTATGTGTTTTTTGTTGTTGGAGTTTAGATGCAGTGCATTTGTCTGCCAAAAACCATTACTATTTGTAGTTTTCTTAGAACCTTTAAAATATTTATTTCAAGACTCTGCTGTAATTTTTACATCTTGTATTTCAAAGTTTATAGTAGATCACAGTGTTATAATATACCACTTGGTATCTGTTGCCTTAAGTTAATATATAGTCATTTTCTGAGGATCTGTACATTAACTTTTTAATATTTAAATTAGTAAGAAAAACACAATTGAACTCAATGGACATGCATCAGGATATCAATGGACCATTATTTGCAGAGCCAGTTATGACATTTTCAGTTTTAGACACATTAAGATGCTGCTTTCAACGCTCCCGGAGTTTCTATAAACATATATCATACTGACTGGATCTAACTTGTTGTGTACGTTTTACGTTTGTACACATTTTATTAGCTAAAAACGTATAATTAGACGGATGATGTCACTTTTAACACAAGTCCGCAGCGCTATTTTTCCGTTTACGTTTTGTGGGAAACGTAGCTATTGCAATATTCCAACAGTACCTGAAAGCAGCATTAGTCGCTCCGTTTCGCGTGCTCTGCGGCTGCGCAGTGCAGCGACTAGCGTAGCCTGGAAAGTTTGTATCTCTTTGTGACTCGACGAAGGTACTGGTGAAGGATGGTTCTTTTCTCGGAAGACGGGGTATTGCGGATTTTCAGCTGATAATAAGAAAGCGGTGCAGATAGGACATGACCGTTTACAGCCGCTCGGTACCACTGGGCCACCCTGCTGCGGGTTTGGGGTCAGTTTATCCCGAAGCTGAATGGAGTTTTCGTCGTTAGACTCGGCGTAGTCTGGCCTGTCCACCAATAAAAACAAACCCACTCAGAGGAGACTAAACATGATGCCTCCGCATTAAGAGGACTGATTATCGATACCTGGATTGGCTTTGTCGGTCACTGTCAACATGTCTGACCAAAACTACTACTGGACCGTGTTGCCGAGCTACAAAACGAGTTTTGTTCCTGGAGCCATGATGAAAAGATCGAAGGGGTAATTAAACTAAAAGCTCATTTTTACTAGCACAGACAACATCGCATACAGAAGAGCTGTCTTTATAAACTGCTGCTGAACGTCTGCATGAGATGTCAGCAGGCTGTGCAGCATGACTCAGACTAAACCTGTAAGCAAATTGTTGAACCTTTATGGTTGAGCTGTTTTAATTCACAGCACGTAAACGCAACATGAATAGCGTTTGTTCCTGTCTGCTTTTATCTGTTTGGACATTTAGCCGTAAACCCTTTATTGCATGTGTTGTCTACATCCGCCCAGATTTTTGTTTCCGACGCAGAAACGTGGCCGCTGACGCGTGCGCGCGCTCGTGTGTGGCATAAACCGTCTGCATTGTGTCTACTGCCAGCTGTCGCATAAAGCGACACCAAGACCGAGTGCTGATCGATACACTTGATGCGGCGAGCAGGCTGTAGATTTGTGATTTGATCAACTCTACGGAAGCTCTTAATGCCCAAATCAGTCTGCCTGTTTTAGTCAAGGCGACTTCATAATACTGGGGAGCTTCGTCTGTTTTGTCACATAGTCCTTGTGTGTTTGTTTTTAATTGTATTTCCTTTTGTGTTCTGCTAATTCCGTCTGTTTTGGTTGCACACTATTGTTAAATGCTATACCGCTTTGCCATTGATAAGTGTGACTCCACTCGGCTCTCTTATCAGTTCTTCTCAAGTGTAGCTGATTTGTCAATGTGACCTGTTTCCCTGCTGTGTGTGGGACAATGGCGAAATTGGTTCTCTGCATTTAACCCATCGCACCTGGGAGGGTTACACCCAGGTGGAGCAGTGGGCAGCCATGTAAGAGCCTGGTGAGCATAGTTGCTCAGAGACGCCATGGCATGTGGGAATGGCTGGGGATTGAACCTGGGGCCTTCAGGTCCCGAGTCAGCTCCCCTGCCTTTACCCCATCTCGGGCCCCAAAATATCTTCGATATCTTTCAGTAAATGCGTTCATTTTTTGTGGTGCAATCGTCAACACGATCGGAGAAGAAGTGGCGGTTCAGATGTAGTTTGCAGTTTTGCTGGGGGGGTCATTCAGTGACGAATTCACGCCTTCGCTGGCCTCCCTCATCCCCCTCCCCCGGTGCAGCAACCTAGGAGATGCAAAGGCGCCAATGGCTGTGCCGCTCACTGGGCGGCCTGCGCTGGGACCCCATCCACTCATGAATAAATGTATTATGATGTCATCAGTATGTTGCTGTTTCTGTGCTGAGGTCTTCTTTTGCAACTCTCACAGTGTCCCATCTTTAGGACACAGTGCGAGATATGATTTTTTTATACCGCCCTTCCCCTCGTGTTTCTCTTTTTCTTATCTAAACGAAAAGGGCAGCGCCTCCTGAAGGCCGCAGCCTCAGACACCTTTGTCTCCTCATGTCTGTTTGTTTGTTTTCTCTGACGGGCTGTACTGAAATGTAATTTTGTTGTGCTTCGGTCCAATGACAATAAAGCTGATTCTGATTCTGACATGATGAGGGACATTCAGTGGCATGATACAGCACCAATTAACTGTTGGTATCCACCCCATTCAGCTCAGTTTAGGTGACGAACTTATTCAAGAATGTAGGACCGAGGGTGGCAACTCTAAATGTGGGGACAATGACAGGCAAAGGTAGAGAGCTGGCTGACATGATGCAGAGAAAGAAAGTAGATGTTTTATTTGTCCAATAGACCAAGTGGAAGGGTTGCAAGGCTCTCAGCATTGGAGCAGGGTTTAAAAAGTTTTACCATGGTGTGGATAGAAAGTGAAATGGAGTAGGGGTGGTCCTAAAGGAGGAGTTGGCAAAGAATGTAGTAGAGGTGAAAATGGTGTCACATAGGGTGATGTGTCTGAAGGTAGAAGTAGAAGGTCTGATGCTGAATGTTGTCAGTGGTTATGCTCCACAGGTTGGATGTGATATGGAGGAGAAAGATACTTTTAGGAAGAATCTGGATGAAGTGATAGAGATTATTCCCAGGGAGGAGAGATTGGTGATTGGAGCAGACCTGGATGGACATGTTGGTGAAGGAAACGGAGGGGATGAGGAAGTGATGGGTAGGTTTGGTGTCAAGGAAAGAATCCAGGAAGGACAGATGGTGGTGGATTTTACCAAGAGAATGGAATTTGCTGTAGCCAACACCTATTTCCAAAAGAGGGAGAAATTCAGACAGGAGCTATTAAAGGCTCTGAGTGGTAAGAAAAAGCTTCCAAATGACTGGGCTCCTACAGCAACTGTAATTAAAGAGACTGGTAGGAAGGTACTTGGTGTGTCATCAGGACAGAGAATAGATAGAAAAAATGGTGGAGGAATAGTGAAGTGCAGGAAGCTATACAAAGAAAGAGGTTAGCTGAGAAGAAATTTGACTGAAGAGGAGACAGCAATATATGGACATGCAACATAGAGCAAAGAGTGAGGTACCAAAGGCAAAGCAGAAGGCATATGATTTCTATGGGAGGCTGGACACTAAAGATGGCAAGAAGGACTTATACCGATTGGTGAGACAGAGGGATCAGGCTGGAAAGTATGTGCAGCAGGTTACGCTTGTTAAAGATGGGAATGGTAATGTTCTAACAAGTGAGGAGAATGTGATGAGAAGATGGAAGGAGTACTTTGAGGATCTAATGAATGAAGGGAAAGAAGAGTAGAGGTCATAGAAACTGTGGACCAGGAAGTGGGAAAGGTTAGTGAGGGTGAATTCCAGAAAGCTCTGAAAAGAATGACGAAAGGGAAGGCAGTAGGACCTGATGACATACCAGTGGAGGTTTGGAAATGTCTTGGAGATATAGCAGTGAGGTTTTTGACTTGAATATTAAATGGCATATTTGAGCGTGAGAAAATGCCTGAGGAATGGAGAATTCAAAAAAGTTCAAGACAAAAGTCAGTTTCTTTATTGTCGTTTGCACCACGTGTGGTTCATGTGGTGGAATGAAATTATGTACACAGGGCCCAGTTACATCCAACAATAAAATGTAAAAAAAAGGACAATAATAAGATCTAAGATATGAACAGGATAAAGATCTAAGATAAAAACAACTGTACTTTATTTGTAACAGAAGACGTTTCACTTCTCATCCGAGTAGGGCTGGGTACCTTTCTAAAAAAATCTGTGTCGGTACCTTTACTTCGGTGTCGGTTCCTGGACGCTTCTTTTTTCGGTACCAATTTTGTAATTAATATTAATTCTAACAAGAATAAAATTACGTTACACATTACAGTACATATTGTGAATTTTATTTTTTAACTTTGGTATTTCTATTCCAAGCAGTTTTCTTACATAAAAATAAACAAATAATTTCCAGTTCAAAAGAACAGTTGCAAACCAGTGACACGTTGGTGTCTAATGTTCACTGCTACACACTAAGGACCTTTTCACTGAACAGTTTTTCTTCAGAAACATCAACATGTCTGCTTTCTCTGGACACAAATAAGCCAGCTCCTGGCTGATGGTGTCTCCAGCAGTAGGAAGTGTTCCCTCTGAGGCTGTAGATGATGCTTGTTGCACACACAGATACCTGGTTGTCAGTTTGATAGCACTGACATATTGTCCCTCACATTCCACCAGCAGGTCACTGGATTCACTGAGGTTAGGGTCGATGGCAGATATCTGCACCTCTGTGGTTCTCTGGGGTTTAGGGCTCTTATCATCTCCCTAATTGACATTAGAACACAAAACATCAACAATAACATGGTTGTGTTATTGCTAAAAAAAAACCATTATCTAGGCTGAGAGATAAAAGCTCAACTGGTGACTCGTCAACAAAATCCTTTACAGTTTAACTTACCTCCACCATACAGCTCCACTGTAGAAAAAGGCAGCAATCTTTTAACAACAAAGTTTGTGATTGTCCTGTGGTCCCCACCTCGCTTTTCTTTTGTCCGTCTCTGTCCTCACATCTGGGTTAGAGGCTCCTGCGAGGAGAACATTAACATAAACAGTGAACATTAGTGAACTGTTTAAGCAGCTGACTGGATGGATGAGCACATTTTTACAAGCTAAACTTCATTTGTTACTGTCAATCTTTAGTTAGCTTATGAGTTTAGCTAGCTACGTAGATAAAATAAATTTACACACTAATATCTTAAAGTTAGCATTACATGGATTCTAGTTTAATTCACTGCGATGTACGTATTAAGCTGCAGTAATGTTAACAAACATAAACTCACCAGCTGAAACACAGACACAGAGCCGTCCTTGGGAGTTCTTTGATGAAGACGAGTCCGGCCGTGGAATGTTGATTGAGTCCGTTTAACACACACACAGAGACTAACGCTGAGATGAGGAGGGGAGGCTGCTGTCCATCTCTCTTCTTGCAGAAAAACATGGAACAACTTTCTGCTTGTGTGTTGTCGAAGCCTTTCGACAACACACACACTGCACACGTGAATCCCGTCTGTGGGCGTCACCAGCACCATAGACATACATTAGACATAGATTAGGTATGGCAGCTCTATACAGCTCTGGATGCAAACACGTAGTCTGTTTGTCATATGTCTGGTGTTTTACCTGCCTGCGTGCTGAAACCACGTGACACCTTGTGCCCCTTTTCCACTGTCACAGAGCGGATCAGATCAGTTCGGGTTGGTTCAGATCGGTTCGGGTCTGTTGTGTTTCCATGTACATTTCTGGACCAGCTCTGTAGGCGGGGACTAGAATCCAACTCGTCTTACCACCTGGTGGCGGTAGTGCTCCCTTAAGCTACTTACTAGCCACCACTAAACGTATTAGAAGAAGAACACCCTGAAGGTTTTGTCACACGATGTTGTGGAAGAGATGTCATGCTCTAATGGAGTACCTCATGAGCTGTAACTTATAAACCTGATTCATAATCCTACCTTACTGCCTTCCCTGCTGCTTTAAACCCATGTGTTTTTCATTTTAGTATAGATTTTTACAATAAAGATGTATTAAAAATATCTTCACTTTTATTATTTGCAGATATGCACAAGGTTCATGTTAAAATAGCAAAACATCACACTGTGCTGTAATCTTTGAAACTGCTTTTACAATAAGATACAGACTTGAAAACAATTAGATTAAATTTTGTCCTTGAATTTTAAAGATTTGTCTTTCATTAAATTAAAACATAAATTTATTACTTATTAATCTAAAAAAGTTAAGTCTGGTCCTCTGGACATTCAAAAAACAAAACTAACAAAACTGCGTGACGTTCGTGGAGTGGACGTGCGTTTAAATGATGTGCCGTGTTTTGAACGGATGTCATCCAAACCTCCGCCTCGACCGCCGTCATGCGTCGCGGAAATGTTTTCCGCGTGACCCAAGGCGAGGCTTTCTCGAAAGGGCTGTTCTGCGCGCGCCCGCGCGCTGTGACTGGATCGCGGACCAACCTTCATGTCCGGGCGGGGCGGTAGCTGTGTGCTGAGGCGAGGCGTGTGTCAGAGTCTCGCAGCTCTCGCTGAGGGCGGGGCCCGTCATTAGATTCATTCAGCTGTCTCACGCTTATGCCGCCGTGAGCTGCTGATCGCTGGGACGCGGTGGATGACGGCCACTCGCGTTCATACAGGAGAGGCATGTGTTGTTTTCGCTGAGAGCAGGGACCTCCACCGGACCCGGCCTGCGGTCCCACATTTATCCCGATGTGGGCCGGTGAGCGCCGGGCAGCTGTGCGTGCATCATCGACACAGTGCCGTTGGATGGAGGCTGCTTGTCTCGCTCGGGAGCGCGTTAACACCGTTGGGAGGTGATCGTGCGGGTCTGATTGACAACAAGTTATTTCGCTTACCGTGGTGTCACGTGAGCGTCTGGGCATGTGAAGGAGCGGCGGTGGATTTAAAAAACCTTTATTTAAGGACACCGGCTCTTATGAGTGGAGGATGTGTGTGTAGCGGCTGTGAGCTCATCCGAGCTTACAGACTGGCTAAAAACAGGCATTTTGATCTTTGAAAAATCATTTATTCAATTCCTGTGTCATTTATGCACACATCCTCCGCAGACCGTCATTTCTTAAAACTTCTCCCCCGTGAGCTCTGCGGTTTGTTTGCTCCGAGCGCCGTCTGCAGGCGATCTCTGGGGAAAACGCTGAAGTGCAGGCTGCCGGACTGAGGAGGGGTGGTCTCTGGCGGGCGGGGCTGGTGGTGGAGCTGGGCGAGACGAAGCTGCTGCTGCCGTGGAGCGTCGATGTTCCTGCCTCTGCTTTTGACGATCTCTCCAGCGGGCTGGAGGACGGAATGAGCCGCGCGGCTTGATGAGATGGCGTACAGCTTCCGACGTCTCCTCCGACTGCTTCGAATTCGTCAGCATGGACGTCAAGCTGCTTCCGAACAGCGCGTCCGATGAGATGGGGCCCTCCGTCCGGTCTTTGTGCAGCTTTTCCGGCAGCAATGGAGAGTGACGGAGCCAGATGGAACGTTGGATTACCGTCATCCATGCTACAATCCTCGACAGGCAAACCGAGGGAGCGGCGCACATGTTGAGGATGGCGTCTGCCGATTACACAGGGAGCTCTTTGTCTCCTCCGGCAGGTGTGAGGTCTCCAGCCTTTTCGACATGCTAAATGCTAGCAGCGCATGTTGTTGCTAACTGCGGTTGCCTGAAAACACGTCGGTGGGCTCGATTGGAGAGCTTTGGTCGCCGTCTGGATCCTCCGGAGGGACGGGACGCTGCTCCGACCTGGACAGCTTCGCTCCGGAAGCTTCCGCGAGGCTTGGCTCCAGGGGAGGGAACCGAGGAATAGCGTCAGTTGCCTTACAGAAGGAGTTCTTTGTCTCCAAGGCAGGTCTGCGGCCTTCAATCCCTTGGACATGCTATATGCTAGCAGCGCACGTTGTTGCTAACTGCGGCTGCCTGGAAAAACACGTCAGTGAAAAAATAACCTTTCCGCCGATCATCCGAACTGGCGGGAAAAGGCGAGGGACGTAGAAAAAAGGGGTCCCTTCATGTCAGCCTCCTCCCGGGTTCCGCCGGGCAACCCCTGAGGGCGCTGTCGGCCGGGAGCGGTGTGATCGCCGATGCGAAACGAGGTGGGATGGGGTGAGCATTCACTCAGCCCCCCTCCACCTACACTACGCTCCCCGGGAGGGAATGAGCAGCGGGGGCTGCAGCTGAGCACACCTTGCCCCGGAGGAACCATCCGGTTCGCCCCGAGGGTCGGCGATAAGAGGAAAAACACAAGATGGCGTTGTCCAGCGTGTAATGACCTGTCACTGGGAAATGTTCCCGGACGCTTACCTTGGAATAAGACTGCTGTCATCTTCTCCTCGGGGAGGAGAACTCACCGGACGACCGGAGGTCGACTGCCGGGCCAAGCATCCTTCACAAGGTTGGTCATTTACACAATTTATCTTCTTTGTTCTTCTGACAGTGCTATATTAGCTCGCTGAAGAAAAAATGGGAGCCGATTTCCCGCTCTTAACGTAATTTATACGGACCGGGTGGGGCCCACACAGCAGGTGGGCGTGGACTAATTTTTTTCAGTGCTTATGCTGCGCATAACGGGATAAACCATCAGCGACAGCCTTAAAGGGCGAAGCCTATATGAAATAGAACATTTAGTTTATTTATTATAAACTGTATTGTTTGTTTTGTGAATGTCCAGAGGACCAGACTTAACTTTTTAGATTTTTCTACCTGGATTATTGAGCAGCATCAGGATATTAATTAATAAATAGTCAGTTGGTCTGAAAACACCATGGGGTCCTAGAAGAGTTGAAGAGGAGGCTGTTCATGTCTGTGCCTCCCTGGTGAAGATGCTGCTCCCACAACCCTGAAGCAGAAGAGGATGGATGGATGGATGGATGGATGGATGGATGGACGGGTGGCGAAGGAGGAGACCATCAAACACAGCAGGAGTGGTCAGTTCAGGTGAACACCTGCCTGTTTGCTTCAGATCAGCTGTTCAAATCTCTGCAGGTTCAAATAAAAGGTGCACCAGGACTTTCAGCTGAATCTCTCAGGCCACAGTTGTACGGACGATAAACGATAACTGATAAATGATAACTGATGACTGATAATTGATAACTGTCCTTTCTGAATTTTTGACTGTTTTTGTGTCACTTCATCCTAGAACAAAACATTTATACATAATAACAGTTGAGCAGATTCTAGTAATCTTTTCTTAGGATTCATTAAAGATCAAATGCAATTGGAAATTCTTCTCAATTCCAGTATGAATTTAAACAAACACTATCTGCACTTAACATTGTAAAATTTGTTTAGGAAATTTAATGTTCAAGGACACCGCTTAAGAAAAAAATTGTTTAATATGAAAAGTAAGAAGTGAAAAATGTACAAAAATAAAAACTACTGCCTCCAACTAATGATTGTGTCTGTCCCTCGTCTCACAGGCTTCATCCAGAAGAAGACGCACGTGTTGTTCCTGCTGTGTCCGGTTCAGTTCTTCATGTTCATTCAGTGATGGAATAAGACTTTTCTTTACTGGACTCTTTTCTCTTTCTCTTCACTAGAAAGAAGAAACAGGTGGTTAATTCAAGCTACATACTGTTTTTGAATAAATGCATGAAACAAAGAAAGGTGCTGCTAACAGCTATAATAGATATATTAATAATAATAAACTGATCAAATAAGAAAATGAAAAATAAATTGATTTAAAAATAATGAAAATGATAATAATGGATATATGAATCTGAAAGTATTATACAGATGCAGATATTCTTTGTCATTCGCACCACATGTGGTACATGTGGTGGATCAAAATTATGTACACAGGGTCCCAGTTACATCCAACAATAAAATATAAAAGAAAAACAGTAATAAGATCTAAGATATGAACTAATAAAAACATCAACTAAAAATATGATAAGCTCTAATAGCATAAAAACATTAAACACAATACGCAGAACAGCAGCACGGACATGAGTCTGTGTGAACAGACGAGCACGAATGAACAGAGCAACATGAAACTGATCAGCAGCAACATGAAACTGATCAGCAGCAACATGAAACTGATCAGCAGCAACATGAAACTGATCAGCAGCAACATGA
>NC_056506.1:16268602-16284773 GCF_014905685.2 Nematolebias whitei | reverse complement strand
CATGAAACTGATCAGCAGCAACATGAAACTGATCAGCAGCAACATGATGTGATTCTTCACAGTGTTATATATTCATGAGGCTGCACAAACTCTAGTTCATGTTGCTGTTTGACATATTGTTTTGATTGTTTACTGCTATTAGTGCTTAGTGTTTTATTAGTAGATGTTTTTTAGTTGATATTTTTCTTAATTCATATCTTAGATCTTATTACTGTTTTTCTTTTACATTTTGTTGTCTGTAACTGGGACCCTGTGTACAAAGTACATAATTTCATCCCAATTCAGTATTTATTCAACATTTTAGTTTTTTACTTTAAAAATAAAATAAATCAAGTCCTTATCAGCACAAATAAAGTGATGTGGAACATGTATATGTTCTTACCGAGCACAGAAGCTGCAGCGTTGTGCTGCTCTGTGAGGCGCAGCTGGGCTGTGATGGAGCTCTGTCAGGTGTAGACTCCACTGATGGAGCTCTGTCAGGTGTAAACTCCTCTGATGGAGCAGAAGCAGGAGCCGGGAGGCTTGGAGGGTTTAATGTGGAGTTTAGAGATGAACCATCACGCGCTGAAATACGTTCTGGATAAAATACAGTGAGAAACGGGACCGGAGGACAGTTAGCATTTATGCAAATTAGCTTAGCATCGTAGCACCGACGTTGTCCTATTATGGCGTCAGCCTCTTTTGTTAGTTAAAAATATGTTCAGAACCGATGGGATGAGTAATTTAAAATATGTTTAAAGTTAGAAAACACTCACCATCTTCTATAAATGGTTCAAGTAGAGCAGTAGTCGTGTCCAAACCACCCTCCAATCCTCCATCTAGCTCGCTTTGACTTTTTTCGTCGGCCACCAAGCACAACAACACCTGCACTTCTGCATTTGACCACGGCTTTGATATTATTGTTGTTGTATAGCTTCAAAATACTAAAAGATACGCTCCTCGTGTTATCGCTAATGGCAAGCGGTAGAGGAAAAAAATGGTGGATCGGGTTGTTTGGAAAGACTCCACAGACTCCTCCCCCCGACCAATCAGTGACCGACAGTGTTTCTGACGTCACGGCGCGGCTCGCTCGGACCCCTTGAGAAGCCGGGCCAGAATTTAGCGAGGCGAGCCGGTCACAGGAACAGTGGAAAGACCTCAAACGCGCTTCAAGCCGTAAATATCCGACCCGCGCCGTGACGGTGGAAAAGGGGCATAACAGCCAATACCGAAACGTGACACTGAAAAAAGAGTGATGTTTCAATCCATACACTGACCGGTGCAGTTCAGTGGGTGCTATTTAAGAACCTCGGTTTGGTACTCAGCCCTACATCCAAGGAGTTTCTTAATTCAAAGAACAGAGTGTGGAGTTAGTCATAAAGCTGAACTAAGCTAAAGGAATGGAGGAGAAGTGTGTTAGTGCTCATTTTAAGGACAAGGGTGATATACAGACAGTGGCAGCTACAGGGGAATTAAGTTAATGAGTCACACAATAAAGAGTTGGGAGAGAGTTGTGGAAGCTAGCATGTAGCTAGCTTCACAAGAGTCCTAAGAGGTGACTGTGAAGGTGACTGTGAGCAGCAGTATGGTTTCATGCCAAGAAAGAGCCCCACAGACACCATTTTTTCTTTGAAAATGCTGATGGAGAAGTACAGAGAGGGTCAGAAAAAACTCCATTGTGTCTTTGTGTATTTAGAAAAAGCATATGACAGAGTGTCAAGGGAGTAGGTGTGGTATTGCATGAAGAAATCTGGAGTAGCAGGGAAGTATGTTAGACTGGTACAGGACATGTATGAGGACAGCATGACAAAGGTGAGATGTGCTGTAGGAGTGACAGATAGCTTCAAGGTAGAGGTGGGATTACATCAAGGATCAGCTTGTTTGATCTGGTGATGGACCGACTAACAGATGAGGTCAGGCAGGAATCCCCGTGGACTAGAAATGCGCAATATATACGGTACACGGTAGAAACGATAGAAATTTAGCCTACGATAGAGATCTGTCTTCTACCGGCTAACCGCAGTAGTGCTGTGTCTGATGTAAAATCAGAGTTGTCAGATTTAGTCATTACTTTTTTTTTGTTGAAAACTGCATAAGTGGTGTTTAAGTCTTTTCTTCGAGAGCTAAGTAGCGAAGCTACAAGCTAACTACGGCTGGCTTGCCTTAGTGTTGCCGTATTCAGACACATGCGCAAAACGCTGTGTTCCGTCGAAAGTTTTTTTTTTTTTTTTTTCCATCGAAAGTTAAAGTAAGCTTTGGTCATCTTTAGAGAAACCTGCTCTTGGATCTGTGAAATGAATGCTGTGTTGTGTGATTTTACTGTGAGACCCTCTGGTCAAAGCCACAGACTCATTTTGTGTCCGCTCTCCATTAAAGCGGAAGGAGACGCCAAATAGAGGGTTGGAGGGTGAAGTGTTTCAGTGTAAAATGCTGCTCTGTTGTTCATTTCTTAAGTGAGAAGACTGGAAACTGTTAAGAGTTAACAACATATTCTTTTGTTTAAAACATATGGCTTAAACTACATTTGATATATTTTGCACAGTTTTGCACTACAAGAAAGAAGCCTAATACTTGATTTGTTTATTATTTAAAAACTCTTTGGACCTAGTAGTGAAATTTTCTTAATTCAAAATAAATGATGGGAAAAGGACACCCTATGCTTTTTTTTCATTCCTATTGCAAGTTTTATACCAAAAACATATCGTGATATATATCGTTATCGCCACCCTTCTCAATACATATCATATAAGAATTTTATGCCATATCGCACATTCCTACCGTGGACTATGATGTTTGCAGATGACATTGTAATCTGTGGTGAGAACGGGGAACAGGAGAAAGAGAATTTGGAGAGGTGGAGGAAATGCACTTGAAAGAAGAGGAATGAAAGTCAGCCATAGTAAGACAGAATACATGTGTATAAATGAGAGGGAGGAGGTGGAACAGTGAGGCTACAAGGAGCAGAGGTCACAAAGGTGCAGGACTTCAAGGACTTGGGGTCCACTGTCCAAGAAAATGGGGAATGTGGTAAAGACATGAAAATAGTGCTGGACAATAATTCTATCCATCTATCTCGTGAGATACTTTTATTCAATAACGATGATATGAGTTTTAAGCATATTTTCGATAGGATAACAGCGTTTCACTGACGCATTTCTTTTTCTGTTCTGGTTGAAGCGGCCGCTTCAGTTTCACCCTGAACAGAAAAAGCTGCGCCACAACTACGTAAGTGCGTGGTGACGTAGATATTACGCAGAGCTCGAGTCCAGAAGGTGTTAGCGTTAGCAGACTAAGCTAATCTTCATCCATTTCACTTCCGGCGAGCTGATGGACAGCAGCTCCCTCCGGCTTCTCTGCAGTCTTTTATCATCAAACTGACCCGTTTTTCGAACCGGACTAAAGTTGGTCCTCCTTCCAACCGAATTCGGTGTTCAGTGACTCAGAGAGCCGGACGGGACCGTTCAAAAAATATTTTGGCCCAGGACCGATTGGCCGCTTCCCCCTATCGGTCACTCTGAGCGCACCCTGCCGGCCAGGTGACCCCTCGAGCTGGGGAGTCGACGCACGAAGGTCCGGTGTTTTTTCTCTCTCTCTCTGGACCTCAACAAACTTTTATCTGGACCTTTGTGGTTCTACCTGGTTCCGACAAATATCGCCGGGTGGTATTTCGCTCGTTTTTTGCTGGACTGGCCCTCGTGGTGTCTCCATAGGTGTGGGGGAAGTGTACCTGTGTCCCTCGAATTGGACCAGAACCGAACCGAGGTGACTGTGGAGAATTCGTCTTCTATAGAGCCGGTCTCAACTTCATTGAGCAGCCCGTTACTTTTACTGAAAGACTGTCCACCTCCGTGGAGTCGCTGTGTTCACCTGGAGGAGACGCTCCGGTGCTTTGAAGCGCTGCCGGACCGGAGCAGAACCGCACCGCCGGACTGGGCCACTGGACCGGAGCAGAACCGCGCTGCCAGACTGGGCCGCCGGACCGGAGCAGAACCGCGCCGCCAGACTGGGCCGCTGGACCGGAATAGAACCGCGCCGCCAGACCGGGCCGCCGGACCGGAGCAGAACCGCGCTGCCAGACCGGGCCGCCGGACCGGAGTAGAACCGCGCTGCCAGATCGGGCCGCCGGACCGGAGTAGAACCGCGCTGCCAGACCGGGCCGCCGGACCGGAGCAGAATCGCGCTGCCAGACCGGGCCGCCGGACCGGAGCAGAACCGGGCCAGGGATATCTTCAGCCTCTTCGTCTCTCGTGCTTGGAGCGCTGGAGCCGAACTGGAGCAGAACTGGACCAGTTGCCGAACTCAGCCTCAGCCTCTCCGGTCAGTTTCGCTTTTCACCGGGGTGCCCCGTGCTGTCGGGTGCTGAGAAGCGGAGGAGCAGCGTGGAGGAGCAGTGTGGAGGAGCAGCGTGGAGGAGCAGCGTGGAGGAGCAGCGTGAAGGAGCAGGGCTGCGTGGTGCTCGAGTGAAGTTCGAAGTTTGTATCGGAGCTGCTGCAGGCCTCCATCCAAAATCACCTGGATAATAATTAATTTTATTCCGGTTCACGCTGTTGGCCCCTGTTGACCTGAAACGAGCTTGGACCATGCCTTTCACTTCAGGAGGATTTTCTGGCAGCTCGCTCTGCTATTTGCTGCGAATTATCTGTTTCTGTTTCGGCCTGTTGATTCTGGACCCAGCTTCTGTTTCCCATGGGAGCATCCATCCTTCTTCACTGGGGGGGCCGGAGCCCCCCTCAGCCCAACTCAAACTGCAGTTGGCCCAACTCGTCGGGTTTGTTTGCCCATTTGAACTGTCACGTTTTATGGTCTGAAACTTTTCTGCATCATTCATATTACTGTCACTATTTTCAGTTCCCAGATTATCTGGAGTCACTGAATCTTGTTAATACACCTGAATCTGTCCATCACTGCAACTTTCACTGTTTTTAGGTTCTGAATGATCACGTCTTCATTAATGTTTCTCATGGTTCGATTATGGGGGCTAATTGTCACACTGTTAACTCCTGTAATTACACATCAGTCACAAAAAACTCAAGAAAATGTCTGATAATAATGTTGTTACTGCTCTCAGGGATTCAGCCCAACCCTGGACCCCCCACTAATTACAGCACACCAAATGACTTTAAAAATGCCTCTGGGCTTCATTTTCTGCATGTAAATGCTCGTAGCCTTCTGAAAAAACTTGATGCTGTGAAAATCCTGATCAGTTCTTCTGGGGCTGATGTTATCTTTATTTCTGAATCTTGGCTGAACAAATCTGTAATGAATAATGACGTGGCAATCAATGGATTTAACATCTACCGCTGTGATCGTCAAAAAAGGGGGGGTGGAGTCATTATTTACATTAGAGATTCTCTGGTTTCAAGTCTTGTGTCTTCCAAAACAATTCCAAATCAGTTTGAAGCCTTATCTGTAAACATCACCTTGAATGGAGGCCAGATCTTAACTGTAGTCTGCTGCTATCGACCACCCTCAGCTTCTCCTGAGGCATTAAATGCCATGATGGAATTCCTTGGTAATTTAAAATTCACAGAGGTCTTTTTGGCTGGAGATCTCAACATTGATTGGTGTAAGTCGACCCCCCTCTGTGACAAATTCAAGGAATGTTGCTTGTCTTTTAATTTAACCCAACTGATCGACTCCCCCACTAGATTAAATAAAAGCCATCCTGAGAATTCCTCCATCTTAGACCTGTTTCTAACTAATATGCCTCACAAATTCCCTGGTACAGGTGTAATTGCTGATCTTTTGAGTGATCACTGTGTGACAGCGGCTTTAAGAAATATTAAACTTCCACCTTCTAAGCCCAGATTAATTAAAAAAAGGGATCTGAAACATTTTTGTGAACAGTCATTCCTCTGGGATCTGTCTCACTTTGACTGGCATCATATTCTGTTATCTGATGACGTGAACTCTGCTTGGAACTATTTCCATAATAATTTCATTTATTTCCTGAACATACATGCTCCTTTTCGTCAGTTCAGAATAAAGGGACGAGACAGCCCCTGGTTTACTCCAGAGCTAGCTGACCTCCTGCACAGGAGAGATCATCTTTGGGCCGCAGCGAGAAAATCTGACTCAGACACTGATTGGTTGAGTTTTCGACAGATGAGGAATAAATGTACAACTGCTGTCAAAGCAGCAAAACGCAACTATTTCTTATCTCAGACCTCCAAAAATCTAAATGACCCCAACAGATTCTGGAAAACCATTAAATCTCTCTCAGGCACCCCCCAATCATCTGACCTCCCATCACAACTTCTCATTAACTCTGTTCCTGTGTCAAATAAGCACGAGATCCTGAACTGTCTCAACAAACATTTTGTTGCTTCTGGTTCATTTGACACAGTTACTAATGGAAGATCAGCCACTTCCCCTAATAACCAAACTTCTACAAATCAAATCCCTCCTACAAGTCAATCCTCAGTTAATCACAGCTTCTCTTTTTCTCCATTCTCAGTCAGTGAGGTCAATAAACTGTTAAAAGATCTTGATCCTAAAAAATCTGCAGGTCCAGATGAACTTCCACCTTATTTCTTAAGGCTGGCTGCTCATGTGTCATCTTGTGTCATAAACTCTCAGAAATCGGTTTCTCAGAACACACTATTGGTTGGTTCTCTAACTATCATTCAGACCGGAGACAATGTGTTCAACATAATGGTACTTCCTCCAGTTATTTAACAGTCAACAATGGTGTACCACAAGGCTCAGTCTTAGGACCCACCCTCTTTACAATCTACATACATAATGTAGGTAAAAACATCCCTAATGCATCCATACATTTCTATGCTGACGACACAGTTGTTTATTGTCGAGCTAAAACTGTTGCTAAGGCTTTCCAGCTTTTGAAATCTGCATTCAACATCATCCAGACTGATTTGTTTCGCCTCAAACTTGTCCTAAATGCCGACAAAACCAAAGGGATGCTTTTTTCAAATAGGAAGTTGGTCCCATCAGTTCTTCCTCCGATTTTATCCTCAAATGGTGTCCCCATTGAGTTTGTTGATTCTTATAAATATTTGGGTATCTTGGTCGACTCACATCTCTCTTTTAAGCTCCATGTGGAAAACTTGATAAAGAAACTGAAAGTTAAACTGGGTTTCTTTTTCAGAAACAGATCCTGTCTAACCCTGAATGCTAGGAAACGTCTTGTATCTGTGACTTTCCTTCCCTCAATTGATTTTGGTGATATTATTTACATGAACGCTCCTACAAGAACCCTGCAGATGTTGGATGCTGTCTATCATGGTGCACTAAGATTCATAACTGGCTGTGATTATTGTACCCACCACTGCACCCTGTATTCACTGGTTAACTGGACATCATTAACTTCACGCAGACTCTCTCACTGGTACATTTTCATCTTTAAATCACTTCTTGGTCTGTTGCCTTCATATATCTCCTCCTACATGTCTCTGTGTGAGTGCAGCTACGGAGTGCGCTCTCAGGACATTATTACCTGCAGTGTTCCCTCAGTGAGAACTGAACTAGGCAAAAGGGCCTTCTCCTACTCCGCTCCTGTTTCCTGGAACATCTTACAAAAAGATTTGAAGCTCTCGACCTTGACCTCTCTAAGTGTCTTTAAGAATCTGTTGGACACCTGGCAGGGTCCAATGCTGACATGTTCCTGTTGTTAGTTTTCTACATTTGTCTTGGAATCTAGCTTTTTTTTTTTTTTTTAATTTTTCCTTTTATCCATCCTGTTTTTTTTTGCTACATTTTCCTTTTAGCCATCCTATTTGTTTAAAAAAAAAAAAAAAAAACTGTAGTATGCTTTTTTATAACTGTTTATTGTTGTTGCTGTGTTCCATTGTTGTCATCTTTCTTTGTTGAAATCAGGTCTCTCTTGTAAATGAGTCCTCGAGGCTCAATGGGATTTACTTGTATAAATAAAGGTTGATTGATTCAACAAGCGTTAAGTTTAGCTTCAAAATGACCGTCAGAGTGTGACTCAAGCTTTCACAAGCGAAGAGAAAGCAGATGACATAACTGATAATAGAGGAAAGACTAATTTGGTGGCGTGGAAGTTGTTTGGCTATCTAAGATCCGATAAGCTGCAGGTTTCAGTGTACTGCAAATTGTGACGGAGAGTCATTCTAACTGGCGGTGGGAATATCTAACTTGTTCCACTCGATACAATATGCTGAGTCAGAAGATGAAGCACAATAAAAGTTTGAGCCAATGTGTCCCTGAAACACCCTCAGCGCTGCATGGATTTTTTTTATTTTATTCATTTATTCATTCATTTAAAATAAAACAAATTCATCAGAAAGAACAAAACATTGAATGAAGATGGTGCAGAAAGAAGAAAAAAATTCTTATGTGCCCCTTATTTAAAAAATACAAAATAACTACAAACAACCTTCACTTAAACAATCTCCAAACTGAAAACAAAAAAACTTCAGGTATCCTTCACCTGGCACTATACCTTCCCAACAACTTTAACTTAATCATCTTTTTAAACATATAAATTGTTTTAAAAAAATTATGGTGATATCTAGACAATTCCACAATCCTATTCCCTGAATTACAATACAGCTCCTTCACACTAGTTCTAAATGGAGGTTTTACTAACATTTCCATTCCCTTAAGGTTATATTGACTCTTTTTTAAAAAACAAATTTTAATTGTAATATTTTTATGATCTTTTTACATGACTTGTAAAATACTATATTTAACCAAATTATAAAATTTTAATAATTTCAACTGATGAAATAATATATTTGTTGGGTGACCATAGCACTTCATACTAACTCAGGAGCCAGGCAGAAGGAGAAATCCTACACAAGACAGGCTCTAGAGCAATGTGGATATCCTAACTGGGCCTTCCTGAAAGCAGAGAAGAAACCCAAACAGGACTCCAGTCAGCCATCAGGTGAAAAGGAGGAACCCAGAACAAGACCAGTGGTCATTCCATATATTGAGGGAGTATCAGAGAAACTGAGACGTTTATTTTCTAAACATAACGTCCCAGTGGCTTTTAAACCCCAAAATACATTACGGCAAAGACTGGTTCATCCCAGAGATCCAGTCCCCCGGCACAAACCGAGTAATGTTGTGTATGCTGTTCAGTGTCAGGAGGGTGATCAGTCTTACATCGGGGAAACTAAACAGCCACTGGCCAAAAGGATGGTCCAGCACAGAAGATCAACATCATCAGGCCAGGACTCTGCGGTCTACACTCATCTCCAGGCCAGCGGTCACTCTATCAGGGATGAAGATGTTCACATCCTGGACAGAGAGGAACGATGGTTTGAGAGAGGAGTAAAGGAGGCCATCTTTGTGAAAAGAAACCGTCCATCATTAAACAGGGGTGGAGGCCTCCGGGTTCAACTGTCCCCCTATTACAATGCTGTGATTGCTAGTATCACTCAGCCCTCTGTGAGTAGTAAACAGCCATCAGTGTGCTAATGATCCATTGTTATGCTGATGGTCCTTCTTGAGCATGTGAGCAGCTGGTTTTGGTTGTCAGTAGCAAAACTGGTTGATCTACTCTGAGAAGGTGCTATTTAAGAGACTGAGCTGAAAACAGCACCTCAGACTGAAGAAGTCTCTTGGATGAGAGACAAAACGTTTCTACTTTTTTTGTTGTTGTTTTGCTTTGTTTGTTTGTTTTTTGAGTGTCCAGAGGACCAGATTTAACTTTTTAAAATTCTTAAAGCTCTTTTTTGTAAAATAAAAATAGGATTTGTAATTGTTTTGCATGCTTTTCCCCAAACTTCAATACAATAGATTAAATATGGAACAGTCATTACATTATACAATATATACAAAGGTTTGTCATTTAAAAACTCTTTCTTTATACAGTAATGCAATTGATTTTGCTATTTTTATTAAGTATTTTACATGAGATTTCCATGTTAGCTTCTCATCAATAACGACACCCAAAACTTTTATATCATTAACTATGAATTTCAATGCTGTCAATTTTAAAGTTGTTTAAAGTTAAAACTGTTAATATTGACAAATTTGAGAATTTTGTTTATTTGATGGTGATTTCAATTTTTTTGAAGGCTAAATACAAATAAAAGGTGAACATTAATTTCTTTGTATAGTTTGTAGTTTTTCAGAGGCTTTTATATTGTTTATGTCATTATTGAATTATATCGTTATCGACCGAAGTTGAGGAATATATTATGATAAAAGTTTTGGCCATATCATCCAGCCCTAGGTGAAAAAGAGTGTGCAGACAGGATTTGTGACAAAAGAGTGTCAGCAAAGGTCAAAGGAAAAGTTTACAAGACAGAGGTGAGACCAGCTATGTTGTATGGTCTGGAGACAGAGACATGGACCAAAAGACAGGAGACAGAACTGGAAGTAGCAGAAATAAAGATGTTGAGGTTCTCCTTAGGAGTGACAAGGATGGATAAGAATGAGATCATCAGAGGTGCAGCACAGGTTGAACAACTGGGAGATAAAGTTAGAGAAACCAGACTGAGATGGTTTGGACATGTCCAGAGGAGGAACAGTGGTTTGGGCATGTCCAGAGGAGGGACAGTGGCTTGGACATGTCCAGAGGAGGGACAGTGGTTTGGACATGTCCAGAGGAGGGACAGTGGCTTGGACATGTCCAGAGGAGGGACAGTGGCTTGGTCATGTCCAGAGGAGGGACAGTGGCTTGAACATGTCCAGAGGAGGGACAGTGGTTTGGACATGTCCAGAGGAGGGACAGTGGGTATATTGGTAGAAGGATGTTAGAAATGCAGCTGCCAGGAAAAAGACAAAGAGGAGATGTGTGGATGCAATTAGAGAGGACATGGAGGTAGTTGGAGTGAGGACAGAGATGGAGAAGGACGACTCACTGTTGAGACCCTGAAGAGGAGAAAGCTGAAAAAAGAAGAGATGAAGAAGTCCACTATCAAAATAATCATTATTTACTGCTCTAGTAAGTTATGCTGAAAGGATCAGTTAATTTCATCCATTATCTTCCGCTTATTCCGACGTCGGGTCGCGGGGGCAGCAGCTTGAGCAGGGAGGTCCAGACATCTCTTTCCACAGCATCTTTTCCAGCTTTTCTGGGAGGATTCCAAGGCGTTCCCAGACCAACTGAGAGACGTAGTCTCTCCAGCGTGTCCTGGGTCTTCCCTGGGGTCTACTCTCAGTTGGACATGCCCAAACCACCTCAACTGGCTCCTCTTGACGTGAAGGAGTGGCTGTTCTACTCAGTCTCTCCCGGATAACTGAACTTCTCACCTTGTCTCTCAGGGAGAGTCCAGCTACCCTGCGGAGAAAACTCATTTCAACTGCTTGTATCCGCGATCTCATTCTTTCGGTCACTACCCAGATCTCATGACCACAGGTGAGGGTAGGAACGTAGACTGGTAAATTGAGAGCTTTGCTTTACAGTTCAGCTCTCTCTTCACCACAATGGACCGGTACAGAATCTGCAATACTGCAGATGCTGCACCAATCCGTCTGTCAACCTCACGCTCCATTCTTCCCTCACTCGTGAACAAAATCCCGAGATACTTGAACTCCTCCACTTGAGGCAGAACCTCACCCTCGACCTGAAGAGAGCAATCCACCCTTTTCTGGTTGAGGACCATGGCTTCAGATTTAGAGGTGCTGATTCTCATCCCAGTTGCTTCACACTCGGCTGCGAACCGCTCCAGTGAGAGCTGAAGATCACGGCACAATGACACCAACAGGACCACATCATCTGCAAAGAGCAGAGATGGAATCCTGAGGCCACCGAACCGGACTCCCTCCGCCCCCTGGCTGCACCGAGAAATTCTGTCCATAAAAGTTATGAACAGAATCCGTGACAACGGGCAGCCCTGGTGGAGTCCAACTCCCGCCATGAAGGGGTCCGACTTACTGCCAGCAATGAGAACCAAACTCTCACACCGCTTGTAAAGGGACTGAACAGTTAATTTCAGTTCAGTGAATTGTTGTCAGTTTATTTTTGTTTTTATTCATGTTTTCAAAAACTTTTCTCTAATCTGAACTATGTTAATTATGGCCAAAGAAAAGATCAAACATAAGTATGATTTTACAAGTGCGTGTTTGTTGTTATGCAGGTATGCGCGCTCAATGTTGTCAATATTTTCCTCCTCACAGTCATCCACTTGAGTTCATAGGTTGACCGTTTCATTTTACTGCTCTGATAACAGAATTGTGAGCAGCGTGCGCTTCTGTCTGATCACCTTTGTAAAAATTTCACACATCCAAATGCTTTTCTTTGTTTCCCTCCTCGCAGTTCCCGGAACAACAAGAGGAGGAGTTTGGCGGTTGGGACCCCATCGCCCACCCTGTCACGCCCACTTTCACCTCTACCACTTGCCACAGGTGCATTGACTTGGCATTTTGTGCTCTTCTGTTTGGTAGTTTTAATCTGGAGTGGGGAAAAGTGTAAAATGAAGGAGTGGAGAGCTGTTTCTGAAGAAATGCTCTGTTAAAGCTTGTTTGCCTAGATTAGTTATTCTCAAATTCACGAGCCCTGAGGTCGTCTTGATGGTACGACCTTGTGGTGAGGTGTGTAAACTAGGGTTTGGCAACAGGCTACAGGGTTTTTTCTCAGACATTTTCAGAACTACGTTTGGAAATTAATCAGATCTGTGCAGCCAGCTCTGAGCTGATATTAGGTGCTACAGTCTAAAATTGAACACATGGTTATCCTCCAACAAGACGTCTTTATTATCCAACAGTAAAATATTTTAAAGGCTGGAACCTACAGGAGAAATGTCTTTAAACAATTTATTTTCTTGACAAAGCGTGGGCAATTCTTCTATTGCAGGAATACAGTGACATCGCTCAACAAATACAACTGTTTTAGGTTTAATAATGGAGACTCGCTCTACAAATTGTTCTTTGAAATTTGCCTACACTTCTCACATCATAAATTTGTATTTAATAATTTTATACGACATGAGATCATCTGATAAAAAAATATTTATTTAGCTATAAACATCTATACAACCGTGATAGTTGTGGAAATGTGGGATTTTTCAAAAAGTTCTTAATTGGAATTTTTTGTAAATGTGTATCATTTATGATGGAAAAAGCTGCTGCATAATTTGAAATAATTGAATGAAATCAGCAGAATTATGATTTCTTGCTTATAACTATGAGTCATTTGTGTACATTCGATCATTAATTCAATTCATTTCAGTTTATTTCTATAGCTCCAAGTCACAACAGAAGTCATCTCAGGGCAGTGAACAAGAACATTCAAATATAAAAATAATAATTGAACATTATTTATCTGAGGAGCAGACTGCTTTGAGTTTAACTCCATCACAGAACTCTCATCTTGAGGAAGCATGAAGGCGACAGTGGAAAGAAACAACTCCCTCATGAGGAAGAAACCTTTAGCAGAACCAGACTCAGAACAAGCGGACATCTGCTTCGACCGGCTGGGTTTGAGAGGAACAGATACACAATGGCAGGACAAGAATCACATGTTAATATAGAAATAGTATCAAATGAAAACTATTAAATTTTAACAATTCATTTAATGAAATTAGGTCAATTTGTCTTCTAGTAGTTTAAGCAGAACAAGTCGACCCTAACTATAGGATTTATCAAAAAGGAAAGTCTTAATCCCAGTCTTAAAACTGGACAATGTGTCAGCCTTACAAACAGAAACTGGAAGTTGGTTCCACAAGAGAGGAGCCTGATAACTGAAAGATCTTCCTCCCATTCTGCTTTTGGAAACTCTAGGAACCACAAGTAAACCTGCAGTCTGAGAGCGAAGAGCTCTGTTAGGAAAATATGGAACAATAAGATCTGTAATATAAGATGGAGCTAGGTTGTTGAGAGCTTTGTAGGTTAGAAGTAAGATTTTGAATTATATTCTGGATTTGACAGGGAGCCAATGGAGAGAAGCTAAAACTGGAGAGATATGATCTCTCCCAGTAACTCCAGTTAAGACTGTGGCTGCAGCATTTTGGATCATCTGAAGACTTTTAAAGAAGTATTTGGACATTAATAAGTACACTTCAGACATGCTCACGGTACTGAGTTGGTAAAATTATCCCCACTTGAGTCAGAGGGAGAACAATGGACGTCAGAGACGTCAGGTCGAAAGGTAAAATGATTGTTTTCTTCTGAAAAGAGACGACTAAAGGCTGTGAGGACAGGAGTCAACAGAAGTACTGTAGTTATTCTGAAAGAGGAACTTGAGCAATGGAGGGCGTTGATTGTACGAGTTGGTGCTGAGATCAAATGCAAATGAGCTGTCCTGAGGTATTCTAAACTAACAGGAGAATTCTTGTCACTCATTGTAACTGATAGCTGAATGTAGTTGTAAACAAAGGCGAGGAATATTTGCTGTTTTCTAACACAAGTCTTACAGAGCCCTAGACTTACTCCAACCCATCTTTTAGTAATGCACAAACTGTTGGAAACATAAAAATTCAAATAAACATTGAAAAATTGCATATTTTGATCGCTATTGTGGCTTTTAAATGTGTTTAAAACATGCAGAAGTAGAAAAGAAACAGGTGAGACGGGTGGAAAAGACCTAGTTGCGTTTCTCTTGTCACAGTAGTGTTAGCAGCATGTTGCTACTAGCTTTCAGGCTTATCAAACAGCAAATTTGAATGTTTTAATGCTCCTGTGAGACTTTCCCATTTGTTGGATAAATAAAGTCTTCTCTTTAATAACTCTTTGAATTTTTGAAAATCACTGCCCATCTCTAGTGTAAAGGAGCACTCCAGTTACTAGATATCACAAAACCTGGTTCTTTTTTGTCCTCCTCTTTAATTTCTTAGAAAAAATTTAAACATTTATGCAAACCATGGAATTATTTTCACTTTAGTTTTTCCAGTAAAACTTACTGTAAAGGGTTTAATGAGGTCTCACTAGATAAAACACAAACTTTCTATAATAAACTGAATGCAACCCATAAAAGCCTCTGTCGTGACATGTCAAGTGAAATTGGCACAGAAGACATCCTCTCTTCTGTAGATCCAGGATTCATACGGGTGCTTGAAATCTGTAAAAATGATTGAATTTGAAAGTAGCTATTTCTAAGGTTTTAAAAGTGCTTAAATTGTGAATAAAGTTTCAACACTAATTTAAATTTCCTGATGCATGCTCAATAATCCAGGTAGAAAAATCTAACAAAGTTGACTCAGGTCCTCTGTCCAGAGGACCTGAGTCAACTTTGTTAGACTAATTGAAATAGTTTCATTGGACATGTCCAAACCTGCAGATTCAGAGGCATGTTCACAGTACACTGGCACAATTAGTTTTGTTGATGTAAAAAGTTGTGACACCTCCTGAGTTCAGGCAGTGCTGAGGTGAACGCCGTTCAGTGACTAATGTAATAACAAGAGCCTGACTAAATGGACCAATTTCAGGGCTGGATGTTGTTTTTATGTACTTTAAATTAGTTTTAATTTACTTTAATAAAACTTTAAATTTAACTTTAAACAAGTTTTATATAAATCAAGGTTCAAGGTGACTTTATTGTCATTCACATCACATGTTGTACATGAGTGGGAACAACATTATGTACTCAAGATCCCAGGTCAGGTCCAGGTTCAGCAACAGAATGTGCTCAAAGAATGAGGTCAGCTGACTACCTGAATATACTGAATGATCAGGTTATTCCATCAATGGATTTTTTTATTCCCTGATGGCACGGGCATATTCCAAGATGACAAGGCCAGGATTCATCGGGCTCGAATTGTGAAAGAGTGCTTCTGGGAGCATGAGTCTGAGTCCAGATCTTAACCCCAATGAGAATCTTTGGGGTCTGTTTGAGGTCTGTTGGAGAAGGCTTTGCACAATGGACAGTATCTGCCATCATCAATGCAAGATCTTGTTGAAAAATTAATGCAACACTGGATGGAAATAGATCTTGTGACATTGCAGAAGCTTATCGAAACAATGCCACAGAGAACAACAAAGTCCATGTTCAATAATCCAGAAACAGAGAATGACCCAGAGAATGCATGCTGTAATCAAAGCTAAAGGCGGTCCAACAAAATATTAGTGTGACATTTTTTCTTGGTAGCTACTTTTTTTTTCGCAGGGCAGTGTATAAAAAACAGTATACAAGGATCTAAGATGTACACTAAACAGTAATAATATAATACGGTGTATTAAACAGCAGCCTGAATATGAGTCTGTTGTGAGCAGATGGGTATGAATATAGCAGCTTATGGGTAAGAAATCAGCAGCATGGATAATCGGCAGCATGGATAATCAGCAGCATGGATAATCAGCAGCATGGATAATCAGCAGC
>NC_056506.1:16261544-16265602 GCF_014905685.2 Nematolebias whitei | reverse complement strand
GGATAATCAGCAGCATGGATAATCAGCAGCATGGATAATCAGCAGCACAGATAAAGTGTCAAATGTCCAATTAAAGTGGAATTTGGCTGTAGCACAAAATCTACAAACGTATCCAACAACGTAAAGTCAATTCCTCTGAACAGTTTCTTTTTGTTGAAACGTTTCTTCTTTCATCCAAAAGACACGATAGGTTGGCTCACTGTTGGAAGGTGCTATTTATAAGACTGAGTTTGTTGTGGCTCCTCAGACTCTTTTAGATAAAAGATGAAACGTTTCAACAAGAAGAATCCGTCCAGAGGACCTGACTTAACTTTGTTGGATTTTTCTACCTGGATTATTGATCATGCATCAGGATCTACAAACACAGTTTCACCTGTTGTTATGAAATGCTAATTAAAGGAAAATAAGATGACTAGAAAAATTCTGATGAAGTTTGGAAGGGACCTGAACTTGGTGTGTTTAACATTTCAAAAACATTTCAAATTTGTTCTAAGAAAAATCACCAACCTGATCAGTTTTAGCTTTTGATCAGGCTTTTTTTTTCAATTTGACCTCTTGTGAAAATGTGTTAGAGCCCCCTGAGTTCAAAGGTCATACAGCTTTTATAAGAAGTAAATTTAAACCGTAGTTGAAGCTGTTTTAAGGTCTGAAAAGACTCCTGAGAAATCAGACAAGAGGTCAGTTAAGTTGTGGTAAAACTTTTCTCTCTAGAAGTATTGTTGATCTCTTTTTGTCATGTTCACTGGAGTCCAGTATCTCAAGTCATTTTTATACCCCTAGTGACTGCACGCCATTTGTAGCCATGGAGACAAAGACACTTATATACTACTTAAATAACTGGATTCACAAACTCCAGACAATAAGCTCATGACTACTTTGACCACATGGCTGATGTGAACAAAACAGTTGTTTTGCTGCCAACATCCAAATGTCATAAACAAAAACAGTAAATTAGCTGTAGATGAACTACAGGCTCTGTTTAGATGATTTCTTGTTGGGCTGGGCTGCATCTGATTCTTTTAGTAGTCGACTAAGCTGTCGGGTTTGTTTCAATGAGTCAACAAATGTTTGAATCCCTCTCTGCTTCCTAAAGGTGCACCTACTGCTCTGAGCTCCAGGTTGTACTTCATCTGCTTTAGTCTGCCCACCTGTGAATATCACCCTGATGTCTCTGCGTTAACCTAATATAACATTTCACACCAAACTAAAACAATAACCTTTAAAACAAAATGACCTGAAACTAATATAATAAATGTATCGTTATCAGAATCAGAACAAGCTTTATCTTTGCACTGAAGTACAGCGAGATTATGTCCGTACAGTCGTCCGAAAAATGGGTGGAGTGCACGTTGCTGCTGCTCCTAAGAGCGTGGCCCTTATTCTTTATGTAGAAAAGGGGAAAGGCCATGAGGAGAGGGTAGTGGTATTACAAAAAGATCTCTTCACATCTTGTCCTTATCAGGACATGATTTAAGACATAAAAAAACTACCAGCAGCACATTTAAAGACGCATTACATATGCACTTGACAAGTCGGTGAGATTTGTCCATGAAGCTCTATTGAAGATATTACGCAGGTGGAAGAAGGTGGTTCTAGTAACGTTTTTAATGTGGGGGATAAAAGACATGTCCTGATCAAAAATAACACCAAGATTTTTAACATTAGAGCTGGAGGACAGATTAATGCCATCTAAGGAAGGAGAAAGACTGAAAAATTCATTCCTAAAGTGCTCAGGTCCAAAAACCAAAACCTCAGTCTTGGCTGTGTTCAACAGGAGAAAATTAACGGTCATCCAGGTTTTTATGTCTTGAAGACATGCTTTTAGTCTAAGTAGCTGATTGGATTCATTGGGTTTAATGGATAAATATAATTGTGTGTCATCAGCATAACAATGGAAATTTATCCCATGCTGTTTAATAATTTTACCTAATGGAAGCATATATAAAGTAAAGAGTATTGCCCCAAGCACTGAGCCCTGAGGAACCCCATGACTAACTTTGGTGTATGAAGAAGATTTATTATTTACATTTACTATTATTTATTATTTAGAGTCGTCCTCTGAGCGGTGGAAACACCGTAGCCTTGACTTTCCCACAACTTCTCCACCATGAAAGGCCTGTAGTCATCTTCCAGTGTGTTCTGAACAACCGTTGAGCCGTTGAACAAAGAGACTATAGATTAGGCATTGAAGAAACCTCTTTTCTGGTGTGACATTAGTACCAGTAAACTTTAAAAAATTGTTCAAACTGCACTAAATCAAAGAAAGCAAACTCACAGCTGTGTTTTGTTTCACAATTGAATGCTGGGCAAAGATAATTGTCAAGTCAAGGTTCTTTATTGTCATTTGCTTCACATGTGATACATGAGGTGGAACAAAATTGTGTACTCAGGGTCCCAGTTACATCCAACAATATCAAAAATATAAAGTGTAAAAATAAACAGTAAAAAAGATCTAAGATATAAATTAAGAGCTGCACTAAACTTATTTCTTGGCACATTTACCATTTCAGCATGGTTATGGTTAACAAGTAGCTGGTCTATGCAACTTCTTAGCATGTTGATTAACCAATTAATTCATGTGCACGTTAGCTTTTTGCCATTTTCAAACACGTCTTCCTTTTCCCCATCAGCTGGCAGCAGTCCTTCAGAAAGCCCCAGGAACGTCTCTGCCAGCACCTCCTCCAACTTCCAGTTTGCCCGCAGGTAAACCAGTGCCTTTATTATTAACTTGCAGTCAAGTGAAGCCACAATAAAAACTATTTTTCAGCAACTGGGAATTTGGTAAACAAACAATGCAGGTTATTGAACAATTATTATTTTTTCTTCAGAACAATTAAACTACTTGCCAAGACAGCTGTTCGGTATTTTTGTAATGTTTAATATATTTGCATCAAAAGTTTCCAGACAAGGTTATATATAAAAGTATGGTTCTGCTCAAACAGGTCTCCCTCACACGGTATCTGTCGATCTCAAGAACCAGTCTGAAATATTTTTAGTGTCAGTTTAGAATAAAATCTTTTAATTGTGTGAATGGTGAATCAGCATTCTCACCATTGTTTTCCTTCTTGGTTTCTTTCACACATTTTTGGATTCTTACTACTTTAATGTACTTTTAGCTCTTTTACCCATTGAGAATGTTCAGCTCATATAGAACATTACAGCTAAGACTTTTTTTTAAGTCACACTGAACAACTGCATGAAGAAGAGGAGTTGGTTAAAGGGTTGTAAAGGCCGGCTGCTGGGTGACTTTGTGGCCAGGATCATTTATTCTGAACCAGCTTTGATGCATCAGCAGAACCTTATATTATGCTCCTCCATTAAGTTAACTGAAGCTTCGCTGGAAACATTCGTGAACGAACATGTGTGCAGTTTTCCGTTGCTTCTGGAAAATTTAACTGCGAGCAACCAAAAACCTCCAAGGGCGGTTGGGTGGACGTGGGTCCTGGCATTTGTGAAAGTTGAGGAAATAAGTTGGTGCTAAAATTAGGTTTAGAAAGACGGTTATTCTGGGTGAAAATGACATCTGCAGCTCCGGGATGGAAAGGGGAAGTCTCGTCATCTAATAGCTTTGTGCAGCTGATGGAAATGTAGTAGATTAATTAGTCTCCAGTTAAGAGTGCTCACTGTCGTTGGTAAACAGCATTCATGAGGAAATCTCCTGAATGTTCCAACTGGATCTGGATTCCTGCACATGACAGAAAACGATTCAATGCTAATGTCCAGATCTAAAACAACATTCTCAGTGTTTCAGAGTCTGAGTCAGAGTCAGAGTTTCTTTATTGTCATTCGCACCTCATGTGGTACATGTGGTGGAGCGAAATTATGTACACAAGGTCCCAGTTACATCCGACAATAAAATGTATAAGAAAAACAGTAATAACATCTAAGATATGAACTAAGAAAAACATCAACTAAATATACACTAAGCACTCATAACATAAAACATTGAACATCAGCACAAACATGAACATGAGTCTGTGAGCAGATGTGCACGCATGAACACATCAACATTGAAACAGATCAGCAGCAACATGAAACAGATCAGCAGCAACATGATA
>NC_056506.1:16258955-16261534 GCF_014905685.2 Nematolebias whitei | reverse complement strand
TTGATGCTGGAGCACAGGATGCTCTCCACTGCACACCTGTAGAAGGACGTCTGTAGACTATCTGTTGTTCCACCCATAATTTTTGATCTGCTCAAGATAATTTTACGAAACTTCATACACGAGTCATCACTAGTTGGAGTCTTGCACACACTTTGCATTATCCAACATCAAGGTCTTTGTCACAAATCAAGGTTAAATATTCTACAAGGTCATGTTTTTTTGTCAGGGCCTTTGCTATTTATTGTTATACAATAGTTTGTCAACAAATGTATAAAGTGTTGTTTGCATTACTCTTGTTGTATCCATCCATCCATCTTTACCTGCTTCTTCCTTTTTGGGTCGCGGGGTTCACAGGTGCCCATGTCCAGCCATCACTGTGCGAGAGGCGGGGTACACCCTGGACAGGTCTCCAGTCCATCACAGGGACACATAAAGATAAATAAGACAAACCATTCACTCTCTCATTCACACCTAGGGACAATTTAGATTTACCAACCAGCCTAACATGCATGTTTTTGGTCAGTGGGACGAAATCGGAGTACCCAGAGAAAACCCACGCATGCACGGACAGAACATGCATATTCCACCCAGAAAGGCCCCCGGACTGGGATTTGAACCAGAGTAACCTGCTCACTGAGAGGCAGCTACTCTACCAACTGCGCCACCGTGCTGTGCTTGTTATATTTATTTAGATGGAAATTACAGGGAAGTCTGAACTGTTACTTAGCTTTTCCTTTTAGAAATAATCTAATGGAAGGAGAAAAGTGTGTAGCACAGCTCCACCCATTAGCTATTTTGTTGATGGTGTCTGTGACCATCATCTTGAGGTTTTGCCTCCAAGGACTTTACTGAAACTAGAGTAAGAAAACAATACTTGGCTCCAGTGTCACAGCCCTAATTTTGTATGGCCAACCACATTGGTTGGAGATGGTGAGCTCAGTCCTCCCCACACAATGCCTCTTTCAGACTTGTTATCAGAGAGGTCTTTATGCAGCTCTTGCTCAGTTTGACATGTCTTTAGGTTTTTTTGGGAGTGGTATTTTCCCTCCTCTTTCTGCTACACATTTTCTCTCGTCTTTGCTCTGTTGTTTTCTCTCTATTCTTTGTATTTTCAGTTTTTTTGTTAAGCTGCTGCTTTTCCTCCAGTTAAGAGACTTTTTTCCTACATCTGTCTTAGAAACACGAGATCCAATCACATGAAGGTTTTCATATATTCGACTGCGTCACATATTTTGGCTTGAAAAGAGCAACAAAAGTATGCATAACCTACATGGCACAGAAAGCTGCCTTGCTAAGGGCATGCTGCAGCAGGAAGGAGTATATCCAGTTGAGTTTTGTTTTAGCAAGATGCAGGTCATATATGATATGGGGGCGGGGTACACCCTGCACTGTTTAAAGTCCACCACAGGGACACATAAACAAATGGATTTATGTTGGATTCTAATGCTTTTTAACAGGATAAGAAGTTAAACAGACATGTTATAACAAACAGAGGAAGCCTCTTGTCCCCAGTCGCGGAGTAAAGTGGGGGAATTGGAAATATCCGTCTGTTCATCCATGTTGTGAGCATGCTAACTTGTTAAATAAGTGAGATACCAAGTTTTATTTTAGTGTGTTGCTACATGGAGGTGTAAGAAAGGTTCCTTTCAAAAATTGGGTTGCCTCATCAAATTTCATGGTGGCCACCACCATATATATGAGAGCCACTTCTGAAGTATGCCATTTTTTTATTGTTACAGTAGTCCCTTGATACTTCTCGGGTCAATTTTCGCAGACTCACTCTTTCATGGGTTTTCAATTTAAGATTGTACAAGACACATGATTGGCAATGGGGAAAGACGAACCCCACCCTCCGCCCCCTCCTTTCTCTTTCTGAGTCTGTTTGTCACAGCAGAGCAGAGACACAGCCTCAGAAAGAGAAAGGAGATGCAGGGATAGGGTCTGTTTTTCCCCATCGCTAATGCTCAGGGAGCAGGGAATAGATCAGAAGAACACATGCAGAATATCAGAGAAAATGCTTAGGTGGAAAAATAAGAGTGAATCAGTTTTTAAAAAGAGAGATTGGCTGAGCGCAGCTGAGTGTATATGACAGACACCGCCCCCCCTTTCTCTTTCTGAGGCTGTCTGTCAGAGCAGAGACATGCAACAGGCAGGTGTGCAACAGACAGCCTCAGATAAAGAAAGGGGGGATGTCTGTCTTATACCTGAATAGGGCTGCAACTAACAATTATTTCAATAATCGATTCATCGGATGATTATTTTTTAGATTAATCGATGAATCGGCAAAAAAAAAAAAAAAAAGTTTTAATTTCCACCTCTTTATTCCAAAATTGAACATTTGACTGACATAGCAATTCACACAAAAAAACAGGTTGCAATTTGACTATTCTGTTAGTAAATATTGAAAAAAAAAAAAAGTTTGTCAAATAGCTTAAAAAATTTAATGTACACAAAAATATATACAAATGTATTTTTATACCTGCACAATATGTAGCTACTTTGTAAAATGTATCATTGAGGGAAGAGTGTAACCTGGATTAAAAGTGTGGATTATTGTAACCTGGATTAAAAGTGTGGAT
>NC_056506.1:16253455-16258855 GCF_014905685.2 Nematolebias whitei | reverse complement strand
TATATATAAAATACTTAATATGCTCACATTTGAGTAGATGTAATAAATTACTTTAATTCCTGTTTAAATGCAATTCATCCTGCCATACCTGCAGTGTCTTTAGACTTTGCCAGCAAATTAAAAGTTGAAGCTTAATCATTAAATTATTATCTTTGTGTTAGATTTATTTATAAATCACATTTAAACACTGCTTGTACCAATTAAATTAAATAAAAAGTAACACACGTTCTCTATCACCGTCATTAATCATCAAACAAACAAACAAACAAACAGCTTCATCAACCAGAGAGACTGACGTTACGTTTTCTTTCTTGAAACAGAACAATGTGTTAAATTGTAGAGACTCACCTGCAAGTTGACCTCACCTGAGTTGGAAGTGAAACACGTATCAGCTGCAGCTCCTTCCTCCTCCTCGTGACTCCGTCATGTTACGTTTATCAGCGTGGTTCTCCCGTGTCGTGTCGGCGATTTTCAAAGCTGCATGTTTCTCATTTTTTATCTTTGTGAAGTTCTCCCACACTTTGTAGGACTTGGGTCGAACAGTTTTCGCTGCGTTGGTCATTTGAAAAATTTACTTAAATTTCCTTTGAAAACAGTTTCTGCTTTGCTTCCACCTCACTCTGTTCAACTCGCGCTGCAGTTTGTTTTTTTTTCAGTCAGTCAGCATTGACAATGAACTGCCCGTGAACAAAATGAAACGACTCCGCAGCGCCGTGAAAGATGCATAATCGCACGACACAACGAATCGATAACGAAATTCATTGCCAACGCTTTTAATCATCGATTTTTATCGATTAATTGTTGCAGCCCTATACCTGAGTGAGCTGCCTGAGCGGCATGGATTGTTTATTTAAAATAATCAAGCGCGACCCGAACTGAGTCTTTAGTCCCCCTCGGCGATCACTGAGCAGGCCAGGCCACCGGGAAATGTCCCGGTGCTCCCAATGGCCAGCCCTCCCTCAGGGCTCAGTACCCGTGTCTGCTCTCTTTCTTTGTTTTCTTTTAGAATGTTTAGAAAGTTTAGATCATTGTTAAGAACATTGTAAGAGTGTGGAAGGTTTATAAAGACTTAAAATATAAAAATACTAAAATTAATATAACATCCCTGCTTCACAAATTTTCACATATCGCGGGGGTGTCTTGAACATAACCCCTGCAGTAAGTGAGGGACTACTGTATTGTTTTCTCCAGTCGTTTTTGATGCGGGTCAGATGTTTTTGTTGAGCAGTAATTCATCTGAATATACTTTTAAATAACTTTCATTGGAAATTGACAGCATTTTTAGTTCATTAATTGCACAATTTCAACACTGCATACAGTAGATTACAGCAGATTATTCATGTCTTAGTTGTCTTTGTTATTCCTTTATTTGATTACATTTTTTGACATTAAGAGCATCACTTTCAAATACTGGGCTGCACAGTGGGACTGTTGGTTAGCCCTGATGCCTGGTAGCAAGAAGATTGTAGGTTCACATCCTGGCTGAGGCCTTTCTGTGTGGAGTTTGCATGTTCTCACTGTGCTTAAGTGGGTTTGTTCCAGAGTCTCTGGCTTCCTCCCCTAGACCAAACCATGCATGCTAATCTAATTGATAACTTAAAATTGTCACTAGGTTTGAGTGTGATGAATGGTTGTTTGCCTCATGTGTGTCATGTGACCCTGTGATGGATTTCTGACCTGTCCAGAATCTCCCCTGCCCCTAGCACAGTGACTGCTGAACATAAACACCAGTTTAAGAACCAGAGAGACCATCTAATCACAAGCAGAACTGGTTTGCTCCATTTTGGAGTAAGCGGTTGGGGGAAGAATCATTTTTGTTGTGTGTTTCCTTGACTGATGAAGCCTTCCGGATTGAAGGCGAAACGTTTCAGCACAGAAAAAAGAAACTGTCCAGATGACCTGACTGAAAAATGTTGGATTATATACCTGGATTATTGAGCATGGACTTTGTTATAAACACCAGCTCCTCGTGACCCTGAATGGAAACTAATCAATTAGGTCAGCTAGGTCTAATGCTCTGTTTGTCCTCCATTTGTCTAGTTGGCTTACATTTTTAAGGGTTCTCTGCACACTATGCCAAGATGTGTTCATAGTGGTTGATAACTCTTTGAGAATCACCTTGTTTGTACAAAAAAATACAATTTTATTCATTTCAAATTAAGAAACTTCTGGCTTTTTTTTTTGCTTGTCTTTTAGGAAAATCAAAAATAATGCATTTTTGCAACAAACTGCTTCAAACAACGTCCAACAGTTTTTCTTTTTTTTTATTTCCATTTTTTTTTTTCCTACTGACTAGGTCGCAAAAACAAGAGGTCCAGGCGGACAGCCCAGTCATCATTTTCCTCAGCAACACTTTCCAGCTCCTCATGGGGGATCCTTATGCATTTCCAGACCCAAGAGGATACATGATCCTCCAGTGATTTCTGGGTCTCCTTCCAGTGGGACTTGTCTGGAAAACCTCCAGAGTGTCACCCTAGAGGCATCGTAATCAGATGCCTGAACCACCTCAGCTAGCTTCTTAGCAACTCTACTCACCATCTGTTCGGCTGAGGCTGAACGCTCTACAGATGAAACATTTAGTCTGCTTGTATCCAGGATCTTATTCTTTTGGTCATGATGCACATCTCATGACAGTAGGGGAAAGTTGTAATGTAGATAGACCAGTAAATCAAGAGCTTTGCTTTCTAAATAACCCCTTTCTTTACCACAACAGCTTGAAGCAAAAATCTTTCTGCTGTGAAGTCTCTCTGATTTGTTGGTCCATTTTCTGCCCCATCCTACCATCACTCCTGAACAACACTCCCCGATACTTGAACTCCTCCACTCGAGGCAGAGACTCACCCCTGACCCGGAGGGGATTGTTCAGATGAGAACCATGGCTGCACACTGAAAGGTGCTGACTTTAAGCTGCTCCACACTCCGCTGTTAACCGGCCCAGTGCATTCTGAAGGTCCTGGCTCGAAGATGCCAGTAGAACCACATCATCTACATAAAGCAGAGATGAGACCTTGAGGTTCCCAAACCAGATGGACTCTTCTCCATAGCTGCGCTTTGAGATCATGTTCATGATCTCTCATCCCAGCTGTGAGCAATGTGCTTTGACATTTTTAAGTTGTCTGTTGAGTAGGAACAACGCTGGTTCATCTCTTGGGAATTATTCATGAACGATTTAAAGCTTGGTGTCCAGTGGCTCAGCACCATCTGTTTTGGATGAAAATGTTCAGGCAAAGTACTGCAAAGAAAGTAGAAAAGGGAAAGAAGAGAGTCTTCAGATGTCTTTGTGAACTGCTGTCACTCTTTTCAACAATTAAATATATGTTCAGGCTCCTAAAGGCAAAATGTTAATGACAGGGGGCGACTCCAAGCATTTGCTCATAACTGTACGTCCAGGCATGAAACTGAGAAAAGCATTTTCTTCAAACACTGATCTGTTTTTTTTATATTTATTCTTATTTTTTCTACTGTTAACCATCTTTTAACACATCTTTCTTTATTTTTGCTTCTCAGTCGTCTTCTTCCCACGAGCTGCTGCACCAGTTGCCCTCTCAGCCAACTCAAGATGATCTTCATCTCCTCTTCAAACATTTCCGGAACACCGAGAGTGTGGCCGATGAAGAAGGAGCCCACTCAGCTCACCCTGTCAGGGTCCGATCGCGCAGTCTCAGGTACTAAAACCAAAAAAGAACATCTGTTTATGTTGTTTTCACTTAGAAACACAGAGCAGGAAAGAATCATTTGATCTGCTGATTTTTGTCATTTTTTTCCACTGACAAAGACGAGAACAATGTCATATGTTTATAGTTTCATTTTATGAGGATATCAATTACTTAAATGACAAAGAAACTGACATGGAAATTAAAGTGATTTGCAAATCATTGTGCAAAGTATTTGATCCCCTACAATCCTAAACATGTCATATGTATAGATAAGGTCAAACATGTTTGTACGATTTTGTTAAAAAATAAAAAATAAAAACCCACAAAGGTCACCTAAATAAATGACAAAAGCAATAAGAAAAAAAAGCAGTGTACCGACTAGTTATTTTGGTTATATTTCAACAAGTTCAAAAACTAATGGAACTGCCAGACAAAAAGGAAGGTCACCTTAACGTAATGCTTTGTTGCACAACGTTATGAGGCAATCTCTGCAGTCATGTGATTTCTGTAACTGAGATTTCTGCACCTGTCCTCAGGTGTTTTAGTTCACTCCTCTTGAGAAAACCTCTTGCTGTCAAGTCTTTCCACAGGATTTAGCTCCTGCTCAGAAGGCCACTTCAGAACAGTCCCAATATATATATATTTTTTTTTTGCTTTAACAACTCAATTTTAGCTTCAACACATTTCAGCAAAGCCAATCAGAACTCAGGATTCACTTTGCATTTACTGAGAAAATGCAGTTTTTCTTGTTGCTTAGGCCCTGTTTACACGATGCTGTTTTTGAGTGAAACCATAGCATTTCTGTTGGGTTGATCTTTTTGTGAACACGTCAACAGTTTTTCTGAAACTGAAGTGTTATGAATCCAGATCTCAGTGGTCTGTGTGAAATTGCGTGTGCGCACTATGGATGTATTCAATAGCTTTTCTGTCCCTGTGCAAGTAGATAAACAACAATAACAATTATTAACTTTTATTTAACCAGGCCAATCCCACGGAGGTCCCACGTCTCTTTTGAAAGAGAGGGCAGGGTCTGAAGGCAGCCTAACACGCATGCTTATGGACAATGGTGGATAGTAGAGTGCTGTTTGTACTACTTACTCTTTTTCAACATCTAGAAGCAATCCAACCTCATCCTCGGTCCACACCAACGTTGGTTTATTTACCATTTTGAATGTAACTGTTCTCACGCTCGAGATAGAGCTGTCTGCTTGTGTGTGCATCTTGGTAAAAATGGAAAAATTACAGGGCCAGTGAGTGATCTGTTATAGAAACGACAGCACATCACTTCAGTGAGCATAGCAATACTGAGTAATTACAGTTTTCTTTTTTAAATTCCTTTTCACATCAAACATGGAAAAAGTGCCATTTCCAGAGAATGTTCATGTGTAAACAGGCCTTAAGTGCTTCTCAAGTTTTGATTACTCTGAGTACTGTACACAGCAGACCAATGCAAGGTTAATAGCTTAGCAATTGAACCTGTAGATGAACAGATGCTGGGATGTATTCATCGTTTAACGCGAGTTCCTCATTTTTCTGGACTGAATAAAACGTGCATTGAATTTAAGGAAATGCAAACGTGAGACGTCATTTAAATTTGACCCATCAAAATGAATGCGGTCATTTATTTACAGAATCAAATTTAACATCAAACATTTACATTAATTTGGCAAATTATGAAAATAACAACAAAGCAATCAATCAGGAAAAATCATACGGCCATGATTTTTCCGTTGCTGCACCACAG
>NC_056506.1:16251945-16253355 GCF_014905685.2 Nematolebias whitei | reverse complement strand
ACATATATACATATACGTATAGAGGATTCAAATCATTACATGATGGGAATTGAAAACATTTAGTAAATTTATTTTATTGTGACCCTAATTGGTGTATTGCATGTTATCATCATGCTGTTTTCAAAGTTTTAATAAAACAGCTACAACTTTTTTTTTAATCTCTACTGATGAGATGATGTTGGTGTAAAAAGGCAGCGGGCGACACGCATCTCTTCAGGACTGCTGGGCCTTTAATTAAAATCACTTTCTTCGTGACAAATGACCAAACCGAACATTAAAGAACTTAGTAGAACATGAACCAACACTTTAGAAGCTTTTTAAATGCAGCAAACACACGAAACTACACAAGAACTGTGAAAAAGCTGCACAATAAACTTCAATTTAGAAATACGCAACACTGACGTTTGGAAAAACGTCGACGAGCGCGAGCACGATACCTCGAGACAAAAGTGTAAAAAGAATCGGTTAAAGCTAGCGTGTGAAAGACTACAACACTGAGCAAAAGAGCAGATTAAACCTTAAACCCGGGATAAAACTACGGACTTGAACTTGTGTCCGTGCAGGGTCCGCTGCTGGACTGACATGTGAAAGAAGTTGAAGAAAGAAAAAACTTACCCCGTCTTTGTACTTTTGTCTCCGAGGCCTCAACAAAGTGTGGAAGAGTCCGAGCAGCGTGAGCTGCAGGTTTCATGTGTTTTAATCTCCTGCTAAAACCTCTGGCTCTGACTTTCACCTCCTCCGTCCTCCTCTCCTGCTCGGAGCTCAGCCATTTTCCAGCTCAGCAGAGGAGCAGACTCCCTGCGTGGAAACTTCAGATCAAGGAGGCGGAAACGCACGAACGGTGACGGAAAAGCCCGAACGGCTGATGAGGGGCGCTCACCCACTGGAAACCTGACCCTGCGGGTCTTTATTAACTGGAGGAGAGCTGGTAAATCTGGTTCACTTTATGGAGTCGGATGATCTGAATCACTCACGTCACCGTTCCGGTTCACTTGAGTCAGTCATGCTGCACCATCTACAAAAAACAAACAAACTATGATTATAGAGTTACATCATTTAGATATACTTTTCTACACACCAATAAACAAACAACTTCTAAAAGATAGAGCTAAATCATAAGATGTGCAAATCAAATATAAGTGAACCAAAATATTAATATGTAACTGTAAACGTATGATAACTGTATATTTTGTACATGTACAACTCACCTGAGTCCACTCTTTTTGTCCCAAAGAGGGGAATATGAATTAATGTTCATCCATCCTGGGAAAACATGTGAAGTACTGACTTCCATTTTGCTGTGTTGCTACATCTAGACACAAAAAGGTCCCTACCAAAAATGAATGTGTGCGTTCGTTGCGTTAGTGTGTGTGTGTGTGTGTGTGTGTGTGTGTGTGTGTGTGTGTGTGT
>NC_056506.1:16249206-16251330 GCF_014905685.2 Nematolebias whitei | reverse complement strand
ATCCATCCATCCATTATCTTTACCCGCTTATTCCATTTTGGGTCACGAGGGTCGCTGGTGCCCATGTCCAGCAGTCACTGTGCGAGGGGCGGGGTACACCCTGGACGGGTCGCAAGTCCATCACAGGGCCACATAGAAACAAACAACTATTCACTCTCTCACTCACACCTAGGGACAATTTAGAGTTACCAATCAGCCTAACATGCATGTTTTTGGTCTGTGGGAGGAAACCGGAGTACCCGAAGAAAACCCACGCATGCACGGAGAGAACATGCAAACTCCACCCAGAAAGGACCCTGGACCGGGGTTTGAACCAGGGACCTGCTCGCTGAGAGGCAGCAGCTCTACCAGTTGCGCCACCGTGCTGCCCATCAATCAATTTATTCACTCGATTCAAAAAAAAAATTATCATCAGTTTACGAACACATTCTCTGACAACGCTTATTTACACGAGTGAAGGGGGAGCAGGAAAAAGAAAATCTTGTACAGACCTGCACCCCTTTCTCAATAATTACAAAAATGTCATGGTCGTATACATTAAATTACAAAACAAGTTGCAAACAATATAACAACAACAATAACATGCATAACAATATATCACTTGTCCCATTAACAACTTAAAAGTGTGTAAGAGTTAATCATTCTTTTTTTATAAAGTGTTTTGAATTAGTTTATTGTAGAGCATTTTTTTAACTCCTCATCCAAACTGTTCCATAGTTTTACTCCATGCACCGAAATGCACATTTGTTTTAAAGTAGTACGCACAGTTTTACTTTTGAAATCATACTTCCTTCTGTTATTTCTATCACATGAACTTAAGAAAAATAACTTTTGTAAATTAAATGGCAATCATCTCTTTCTAGCTTTAAACATAACCAATAGCATTTTTAAATTAACCAGATCCCTTAGCTTCAAGATTTTTGACTGAATAAACAATTTATTTGTGTGTTCTCTAGTGTCCACTTTACATAAAATTCTCATAACTTTCTTTGTATGACAGACAACAGTTTAGTGTTGGTTTTATATGTGTTGCCCCATACCTCTATACAATAAGTCAGATATGGAACAACAAATGAATAATATAATGTCTGTAGTGTTGATAGATCTAAAACACGTTTTACTTTATTTAGAAGTTCAATACTTTTGCATAGTTTTAGTTTTATATATTTTATATGAGATTTCCAGTTAAGTTTATGATCTAAAACAACCCCTAAAAATTTAACTTCATGTACTCGTTCAACTTGATTATCATCTATAGACATTATAATAGAATCATCTATTTTTCTATTACCAAAAATCATGAATTTTGTTTTATTCCAGTTTATTGATAATTTCTTGTATTTAAATCACTCGTTGAGTTTAGACATCTAGCCATATATTCTGTAATGTTTTTTAAGTCATTCCCAGAACAAAATAAATTTATGTCATCTGTGAACAGGATGATTTGTAACTTATTAGACACTTCACAAATGTCATTGATATACAAAAGAAAAAGCTTTGGTCCTAGCACGGAACCTTGGGGGACTCCACATTTTATATTTTGAAGATCTGATTTTTCATTTCCTAGCTGTACAAATTGTTTCAATTTAATTAAATTTATTTATTTATTTATTTAATTAATTTAATTTAATTTATTAAATATACCTTTCATTAAACAAGTCCCCAAAATGGCAGCAAAGACCAGTCCGTCTTAATGATCCGTCTGACAAGTCATAAATTACAGATGGAGCTGGCCACTTCCTGCAGATGTGAGCTTTCAGGAATGAAACAAGTCTTGTGGAACCAAAACAAGAACGTGGAGCAAAACTCAACACAGCACATGAGCACAACATCTTTCTCATATCGTTTTCTAAACATTAATCAATTATGTTTATTGATCCTCTTTGCGTGTAACTGATTTGATACAAAGCTGTGCATCATCATTACTCTTCCACTGGGGATAAATCATGTTGCTGTTTAATCCTGCGACAGGTTAGTCATACAGAACTTATGCCATTACTTTATCACGTTAAAGATCTGGGGCTGTTGGCTGTTTCGGCTCTGTTACTACCTCGCTTTGTGGCACAGAGCAAACCGTAGTTTTCTCCGGCCCCCTCCCCAACCTGACCAGCAATGACATGTTTA
>NC_056506.1:16222725-16249106 GCF_014905685.2 Nematolebias whitei | reverse complement strand
GTCTATGGTAAGTCTCCACTTACCATTTGGTTTTAAAACTGGCCATAGAGGCGCAGAGTAGGTGCTATTACATTGTCTGATTATACCTTTGACCAAAAGGTCATCAATGATCTCCTGGACAGGCTGGTGTGCTGCCAGAGGGATCTTGTATTGTCTGACAAATGTTGGCGGTGCGTTGGGTGGGGTTGGGATTCTCACTGCGTGGAGCGAGGTCAAACCACAATCTGTCGAATCAGTTGCAAATGACTTTTCATATTTTAAAAGAACTTGGCGTAGTTTGTCTCTTTCTTCATCAGATGTCAGAGCGTCGGCTTGTGCGACCACCTGATCAATCTGTGATGAGACTGATAAGGGTTCTTGCTCCTTGGGGAGCTCTAACGAATCCCTTTCTGAGTCGTCGGGCCTGTCTATGGGTAAAACACCATAGGTTTGAGGTCCTTGGTCGACGTCATTGGTTGAGAAAAGGGCTATGGCCTGTGTTGGTTTTGTGAACCATACTGGCCCAGCTTCTTGACTCGGTACCAGATTGTCTGGGAGTCCTCCCAGGAATGGAACGCCTAGTTCAAAATCATGAAAGTCGGTTGAAATCAACCATCCTAGCATAGTCTTTTTTGGGATCAGCACCTCATCCATGCCCGTGTTACACACAGCAATAGATGTGGTCCTGGAGTCAAGACTCACCTGGTTCGTGGCTTCCACGGACAGTCCCAAGTTGAAAAATGCAGGAGAGGGTTGAAAGTATGCCTGTTTATGGCTAATAGCTTGTCCAGCTATTATGTGGATTCGCACCATTAGGTTAATCACCTGAGGTGGTACTGTAGTGTTTTGGTTGCTAGCAACTTGGCAGGCCTCTGGAATGGTCTGCCCAGCCTTAAGGCTCGCTGTGTCTAGCACAGGAGTATCCTTTGTGGCTGGTTTCAGGGACCACAGCACCTTGTTGATGGTGTCCACGTGGACACCCAACCTTACCAAAATGTCAGAGCCTATGTAGGATGCATGTGGTAAGTTTTGGATAACGAGAAACGGGTGAACCAGTTCTCGTTGATTCCAGTTCAGTTTTAGGTTAATGACTCCATCTGCGGTCATTACCTGTGAACTATTGGGAACTAATGGAAAGCGGAAAGCTTTTCTAATTAGTTCTAGACCAACGTGTTTGTGAACCAAGGTTTCGTAGAAAGCTCGGTTAATTGCTGATTTATCTGTCCACAGAGACAGAACAGCATCGTTGGTGTGGGACCCTTGGATCTCTACACCCTTAACTACCAGTGGTAGGTAGTGTTTGGTGGACTCTGACTGCTCCAGCTCACAGAGGAGGCTGTCTTGTTGAGTCAGAGTTTGGATCACTTGGGTTTCTTTGGTTTCACATGGTGTCAGAGGAGTACTCACCGGGCTCGTGTCCTCGGCTGAGGGGTCCTGTGCGCCTTCCGCGGTACCTGCTGTTGGGCAGTCTGTGTCACACTCCGGAGGCGTATCGATTGGCAGTGGGTTGCTCACTGTTGTCCACATTGTTTGATCACCATAATCTATAATCGCGCCGAAGCGATTTATAAAATCCTGGCCAACCAAAAATGGGAATGAGTCAACATGGGTCACGTGTACCGGGTGGTACAGTGTCATATTGCCAATCTGCATGTGAACCATTGCTATAGCTGTCAGGGTTGTTTTCATTTCTGAGAGACCCTGCATTTCTATAGCACATTCAGAGAGAGGTATTATCCTGTTAACACCGGCAGCGGCCGTCCTCAGCTCCTCGAACAGTTTAGCTGACATGATTGTTATGTCTGCCCCACCGTCCAAGAGTGCTTCGTGTGTGAGGACACCTTCAAGTGTTACTGACAGGTACGCCTTTTTGGCGACCCCCTTTCTGATAAAGTTACACAGAAACCTCTTGGGCTTTTTCTGACGCTTTTTCACGCGTTCAGACTTATCTGTGTAATTTTGGTTTGCCTGAACCGTCAGCACAGCAGAAGCTGTTTCTGAGTGTTCAGCCTGTGATGACACGTCATCGTTCGTGTGTGTGTTTACCCCCCCTTCTTCCGATGAGGGGTTGTTTGAGGCAACCACAGCAACGTCTTGGTGTGTTCCACCGACATCTGTTATGTTGTCATTCGCGCCCTCAGATGTAATAGGAATTACATCACTGCAAAGTGCTCCCGGTTGGGTTCCCGTGTCAGTGTGTTTCAAAGTCTCTAACAACTTGCGTAGTTTCTCTGTCTCTTCCGAGCTCAGAGGTGTGGGGCCTTGCTTTTGGAACTTTTGTGATTTTTTCGCCTCGGTTCGTTTCGTCCGAGGTGGGGGACGGTCAGGTACGTCTTGCGGGGTTTCCTTTACGTACTGCCCCTGCCGATATGGTTTCTCATATCGTTGCGTCCTGCGTTCACCCATTTTTCGATAATCACTGGCTTCCTCTGAAAGAGGAGCCTTTTTGTCCCAGCGTGCACCTTCAGGACGCGGTTTGTTAGCCTGAACAGACTGTTTTCTCTCTTTCTTCTTAGGAGGAGGCGGCGAAGCACGTCGTCCTTCTAGTTCAAGAGGGAGGGGTTTAACCTTTACACTAGGAAACACTTCTATGGGCGTCTTAGCATGAGAACATGCTTCAAACACATTCACAGCACACTGTTTAATCTCACTGATGGATTTTTCTCTGAAATTTGCCATCATTTGTACTGATTTTTTAAAATCAGAGTGGAGATTTTTGCTGAAAACAAACTTAAAACCATCATCTTTTTCCATTCCGGTCTCATTTCTGTTACCAAAATAGGCTTGGAAGATTCTTTTGTAATAAACTTTTGGATGTTCAGTCTTGCCCTGCGTGACCTTGTCTGCAGCTGGAAAACCAGCAGGCCCCGTGCAGGGGTCGTACTCTCTGATCAAAGCTTCACACAGAAGGTTGTAATCCCTCCTCGTTGCATCAGGTAGACGCTCGATGAAGGTGAACACCTCTCTGTCTGAAGTGAGCCGTATCAGACTTATCTTATCGTCTACCGTAGCATTAGGATAAGACCTCAATCTGAACTCCAGATCTTTGAGATACGCTTTCGTTCCTGCTGACCCCATAGGCCCGGGAACAAAGCGTTGTACATATTTTGAGAGTTTTAACAGAACATCCATTGAAAGAGGAAGTTGCCATGCACTCTGTTGCATGTTTGGTGGAGGAGGCCTGTTCAGGTCTGTTCCTACCACTTTATGTGAGGGTGGATTAAGAGCAGGAAGTGCAACAACGTCTTTCTGAGGTGTTTGTGGGTGACCTGGACTATGTCCACGGTCTTCTCTGAGTTCCAGACAAACTCGCCCCACGTCAGAAATCTTGTTTGTTGCTGCTCTTGGATTTTCTTCACATGTTTTTAAGCGTTCCTGTGATGTGTGATAATCACTTTCTAAACGCATCATTAGCTGTTGCAATATGTGTTTATCCATTCTGAGTTCTTCCAGCTTTTTGTTAAGCACATTTATTTTGCTATTCAGCGAATCAATTTCTGCATTTGCATTTTGCTGTAATTGAAACATCTGTTCAGAATGTTTTTTTGTGAGGATTTCGTGTTCACCTTTAAATTGAAGGAAGTGTTCTTCAATTCTCTGAACCACCTCTTTTTCGCTGTATAACCTTAATGCAAGGTAATCAGCTTTCTCAACAACCGTATAGAATGATTCTTTCAACAAAATTGCAATTTTAGCCAGCTTTTCATAACTTGACTTTATGATTTCTGTAGAGGTCACACTTTCTGCAACCCCCTTCAGATTGTCCAATAACTCTTTTGGGTTCATGCGCTCTGTCTGAGTCATATATGGATGTAGGGACGGTGCCAGTAGTGCGAACGCATTCTCCAGGCAGTCCGCCACTCCTTTTGGGTCAAAATCTTTTTCTAACACACCTGTCATGTTTTCACTGTGTAGCAATTTATCTGTTTGAACAGTTGCAAGCTTTAGATATTTTACAGGTAAATATTTGTATTCAAGTCAATGAGTTTTCACACTTATTTTAGCTTTGGGTTTACACAGAAGTACTGTTATAAGTCACTTATTCAAATGTGGGTACCTTTCTCAGGTTTTACCCCAATTCATGAATATTTAAGTAAATGCCCTTTTTGCAGTGTTACTTTTTGTGCTTATTTTCCACAGATACTAGAGTACCAAGCTGTTTTTAGTGTATTTACTCTAAAACACTGAATTTTTTATAAACCTGCAAATTTTCCTTTAGTCTCACAGCAATATTAGTTTAAAACGTTTTTTTTTTTTTTAAACCGTTCTGTTCCAGAAATTTGCTATTTTAAACAGTTACTCATCAACCCAGGTGGGTGAAAAGAGAAAAGAATTTGATGATGAGGAATAATCAGTCTTTCTTCAGAAAAACTGTATTTGCTCCTGTATAGCTTCTATTTAAAATTAAATAGAGAGATATTTTATGTAGGTGGCAAATTAGACAGAAAATCTCTTTTTCCTGATAAATTTACTCTTATTTAGTGATTTTGCAATTAAACGTGTATTATCCTTCAAGCAAAATGAGTAAACTGTTCAACTCTGTGAATATTTGTAACTGTATCTGTTTTTTAAAAAGTTTCTAATTTTATTATGGACCTGTTTTAAGGATTTATCAGTGAATAAAATTTTTTGGTAAATGCTTCTTTGCATAAATACCTATTACTTTTTAAAATGTAAGATAACAGTGTTTTATTCAGCTTTGAGGAAGTTTTTAAACTCCAAAATTGCCTTTCAGGAAAATAAAAACGTTTAATGTCACTCTTCACCTAAAAACGAAGTGAAAACCTGTGATCCCACGTCTTCTCCACAAGATGTCAGCAGATCCTCAACAATTTTAACTCAGGCATTGTTTGTGTCGTCCACTAGAGGTGCTATAACTTCCTGTGGCGTCCGGTCGTTAGCTTGTTAGCTAAAATTAGCATCGGCTTGCTTCGGTGAAAACCAACACTTCTGAACGGATTTTTTACACAAACGTGGCAAACTTTCAGCGAATATGCTTCGAATGAATGTAAACAGCGTTTCAGAACACAGCTTTAATGCGCTATCCAGCGTTAAAAAGCAGATTTTATTCCCTATGAAAACGAGTCTTCATTTCCGGGTGACGTGATTGACACTTCCCTCATCCAATCAGAACGTTACACACGGTCTTTCTCAACCAATGACGCAGCGTAGGGGTGAGGGGAGGTGACGTCAGTCAACCTTTCTCAGCAAATCAGAGCTTTCCAAAGCAGCAAACAACCAACCACGAAGCGTATTCCCCAGCTAGCAAGTTAGATTAGCGTAAAATAGTTCGTCACTTTTTCGTCATTTAAACCATCAAAATGCACTTTTTCTGTTAAAAATTGTAACGAAACAACCCCCTGAGCTGCACAGAGAACGGCGCTCCGTGACAAAACGTCTTTCTAGCTATTTAAAACAACTCGTTCGAAGCTCCAGAACCGAGTCGGAACCAGAACCGAATCGGACCAGAACAGCGTTTCAGAACACAGTTTTAAACAGAATAAAGCGTTTCCACAGCTCAAAGCCAGCGTATGTTACACATACAGACGTACAATTCAGCTTTAGAAAGACTTGTGACTCAATTACAGCTTCTCTGTGAGCTTTCTGAGCATCACAGACCAACACGCTTAAAAACATGCAGCATTTCGCTTCAGGCGGTGCAGCTCCAAGCGCGCAGCTCCGGCTGCGTAAAGACGCACGGTTTCAACTGTTATTTTATAACACATGCCAACATGAAAATCAATTAGCACACTAGTTACAGTCCATTTATGAGCACGTGACGGGCCACCAATTTGTAGATGAACAGATGCTGGGATGTATTCATCGTTTAACGCGAGTTCCTCATTTTTCTGGACTGAATAAAACGTGCATTGAATTTAAGGAAATGCAAACGTGAGACGTCATTTAAATTTGACCCATCAAAATGAATGCGGTCATTTATTTACAGAATCAAATTTAACATCAAACATTTACATTAATTTGGCAAATTATGAAAATAACAACAAAGCAATCAATCAGGAAAAATCATACGGCCATGATTTTTCCGTTGCTGCACCACAGACATGTATAAAACTGTACAACTATGACTTTTACCCACACGGATGGTGTAAGCACTTTACACAGACATTTCTAAATATCTGGGAGAATTTCTACTTCATAGGAAAGTTTAAAGATGGAAAGAAGTTTAGGGGGAGTAAAGGATGGTGTGTGAGGGAAATTAAGTGTTTTCCAGAACCGACACTCTCCATCAGAAGCCCAGCTCGCCTCGGTACGCTTGGTAGGAAACTTGACCCATTACCTCTCTGATGATAATCAGCAGATATGGTGTTCCGTTAACGCTACCGGTCCAGCGTCTCCTTAGAATGGCTGTTGCCCGTCAGAAGTAGTGGCGAGGCTCTGTTCGACACACATTCACCTCAGTGGAAAATGTTATAATCCCATGGAACTCGGAAGAGCTTTGTTGTCATGCCAGGAACTCCAACAGCACTCCATCAGAACTCCAGAACTCTGAACTCTCGAACTCTCCGAAAACTCTGTGAGTCTGTGAGTCCGTCTGCATACCTGTGAGTCTGTGTAGACCAGGAAGTACTGACATTTTAAAGGCTCTTTCCCGGTTCACTTTTTGGGATTTTTCATTGGTCAGAAACGACCAGAAGGGGTGTGTTTTTGTGACGTAAGGGGTTAGAGACAGCGAGAATTGTTATGAGACAGCTCAGAAATGTTCTCACAGACCGAGAGGGTTCTGTTTTGGCGTGCCTAAGACACAGGTGCAAAACATCTCTATTTACGTCTGAGAGGATTCTAAAACATGACAGTTTTAACATAACAACTTGTTTTTCGTTTGACTGTAACCTTGTAAACGCACACACTTGCTCATTCAAAAGCAGAAATCAGAAAAATGCATAAACTCTGCACAGCTTTTAACATGAGAATAAAATCATTACTCAGTTAATAAAATTGATTAGTTCACTGCAACATCTAAAATGGTTTGAACTAAGACACTTTGATTATCAACATTTGTAAGATAGTAATGATAATAAAAAGAGAGTGTTCTTTTCACTTGAATCTTCAAGAAAGAAAGTCTCAGGATGGGTGAACCTGTATTTATGGAGTCAAATACATGAAATGACAGCTTCTGTCCCACAAGGTTCTAAAGGTCAAGAGTTTTGACCTTAGACTGGGTTCCGACGTAGGCTTAGTCCACTACAAACCACCAACCTACCAATTTGCACATGAAAGATCCAAACCATGAAACACTTAAGACGACAGCTGAGTGGAGTCACACTTATCATCGTTAAAGTAGCTTATTGGTTCTTCTCAGGTGTAGGTGATTTGAAACTGTGACTTGTTTTCTTGTTCTGTGGGTGAGGTCATCATTGCAAAGTGGGCGGGATCGTAACTGGTCATTGTGTTCAAACTATTCTTCCCAGTGTAGACCTTAATTGCCAAAGTGTTTTCCATACCATTTTACAAGCGGGATGCCTTGCCCCTTCAACAGAACCGAGTGCCTTGCCTACCAAACCCCACCCCCTGTCGATAACTGTCGGTATTCATGTAGCACGGGGCACAATACAAGGCTGGCTAGGAGCTCTTGGGTTCACTGCTGAGTCTGGGGGTCCGGTTCTGGTCCAGTTCAGTGCAGCACTAAGCGCCAAAGCGCATTTCGGGTGGTGGTGGTGGTTGGGGGGGCACAGACCTTTGGTTGGCCAGTGTGGACCGGAGGTGGTCGATTGAATTCAAGTCTAGAGGAAAAAATGCCGATGGGCTTCGGATGGAGCCCCTGACCTTTGGCGGTGCATTGCTCGGAAGTCCTCGTGGGCCGGCTACCAACTCTCAAGATTCATCAATGGGTCTGGATGTGTGGTTCTGGTCCAGTTCTGGTCTGGTTCGGTGGGTTCCGTGTGGCTCTCTGCACAAGTCACTATAATAAATGCCAAACTTTTTCGGATCAGATCAAAACTTTCCCTCTAGTATTTCAGAAGAAGGAACCAGGTCTTCTGGGCGGGACCCTGTTGGCTTCTGGGAAATGTAGTTGTTATGAGCGGGTATACAGTGGAGGCTTACTGACATAAAACTACAAAATGGGGGCACCTGCACAAACTGTTTTTTTTTTTTTTTACTTTTACTGTACAGTATCCAGTACTGTCCGAATCCCAATCACGTGAGTAATATTAAAGTTGACATTCATGTGCCGTGTACAATTTGTTTTTAAAAATATGTTAATGTGCATTGACAAACCATGATATAGAGTCAGCAAAAGTCGAACAGTGAAGTAGCGAGGGACTACTGTACATACGTTCCCTACAGCAAAACAAACAAACAAGCAAAATCCCCAAACAGTGTGTAGGATATCTGAACAACTGAATATTTTTATTTTTATCGCCAGCTGCTGAAAAGTAAAGGCAGCCAGATGTTTTTACCTGCATGTGTGAATCAGAGTAAAAGATAATAATAATGCGTTTTATTTATCGCCTTTCAAGACACCCAAGGACACTTAACAACATTAAAAACACAAAATAAAACACAAAGTAAAACAATACAAAATGGCTTTAAAAACACTAAACCAAGAAGAAAATAACAAGAAATGAAAGTGAGAAGGCTAACTTGAACAGATGAGTTCTGAGTTGTGATTTGAAGGTCTGAAGGGAGTCAATATTATGGATGTCCGGGGAAGAGCGTTCCAGAGTTGGGGAGCAGAGTGAGAAAAGGCTCTGTGTCCCATGGTGCTGAGGCGGACGAGAGGCACGTTGAGGTGGATGGAAGAGGAAGAACGAAGGGAGCGTGAATGGGTGATAATGTGCAAGAGATCGGACAGATAGGGAGGGGCAAGGTTATGGATGGCCTTGAATGTGTACAGCAGGATTTTAAATTGAAGAATTCTGAATGTAACTGGAAGCCAGTGAAGTTGCTGTAAAAGAGAGACAGACACACATCTGAGCCGTGCGCTGTTTGTACTGACAGTTTTCAAGTGGCGGGATGCGTTCAGCGTGAGGGTTCAGCATGAGGGGAGAGGCTGCCTTTAGCTTTTTAGCTAGCACACCTGCATTGCGAGCCGCTAGTTTAGCGTTACGTCAGTGCCGACAGGTGGTTGGGGTTGGGGTTCGGTAGATGGGTCGCTCGGTTCTGTTGACGGGGTGGGGCGCCCCGTTTGTATAATGGTAGCGGAAACACTGGGTGCAGTGGATAAGAAGAGCTGGGTGTCGTCGGCAAAACAATGGAAGTGAATGTTAAATTTACGGAAGATATTGCCAAGGGGGAGAAGGTAGATGATGAAAAGAAGGGGCCCCAGGACAGAGCCTTGGGGCACACCTGAAGTCATGGGGGAGGAGTTGGATCTGAATGATTTAAGTTGGATGAACTGAGTGCGGCCAGAGAAATAGAACTGAAACCTAGAGAGAGGTGTATGGGTGATGCCAATGGATGAAAGTCTGTGGAGGAGAATGTTGTGGGAGATGGTATCAAAAGCCACACTGAGATGAGGAGGATGAGGAGAGAAAGTAAACCAGAATCTGCTTCCATGAGAAGAGTGTTAGTGATTCTGAGGAGAGCAGATTCTGTGCTGTGACCGGGGTGGAAACCAGACTGGATTAATATATATTAATGAAACTTCTTACCTGCAACCATCCTGATTTGGGCAGGACAGTCTCTGATATTACCTACCATACCATACCAATTTATTTATATAGCACTTAAAACAGCAACAAGGCCAACCAAAGTGCTGTACAAAAGAACCAAACATGCACAGCAGACAGGAAAACATAAAATAGAAATACAGGTACAAATAGCAGCAGAAGCTAACTAAAATGGCCAACAGAGTAGAGAACAGACCGGACCAAAACAAATCACACCGTGTTAAAGGCAAGCGAATAGAAGTGGGTCTTCAAGCGAGACTTAAAGACTGAGAGTGTGGGAGCCTGCCGGACACTCAGTGGCAACTCATTCCACAGTCGTGGACCTGCAACAGAGAAAGCCCTGTCACCTCTGAGCTTACGACGGGTTTCTGGAACTGAGAGAAGCATCTGGTCTGCTGACCTCAGAGAGCGCGGTGGGACATATGGCTGCAGAAGATCAGTGAGATAGGATGGGGCGGAACTGTTCAGTGATTTAAAAACATACATGAGAATTTTGAAATGGATCCGAAGGTGAATGGGTAGCCAGTGCAGGGAGGCCAAAACTGGCGTGATGTGCTCTCTATAGCCTGTACCAGTTAAAAATCGGGCTGCAGCATTTTGGACCAGTTGTAGACGAGCAATGGAGGACTGACTGATTCCAAACAGAAGTGAATTGCAGTAATCAAGCCTAGATGTTATGAAGGCGTGGATCACTGTCTCGAGGTTCTTTTTGGAGAGTATAGGCTTCAGCTTAGACAGCCGTCTCAGCTGAAAAAAACAGGATTTGACCATCATGTTTACGTGACTGTTGAGTTTTAAGGACGGGTCCATTATCACCCCCAGATTAGTCACCTTTTGTTTCTCTAGCGGGGCTAGAGAGAAAAGGTCAATGTCATGGTTCATGAGTGAGCCACTGGGATGGAACAGCATGACTTCAGACTTCTTCTCATTGAAGCTTAAGAAGTTTAAAGCCATCCAGTCCCGGATGTCAGCCAGGCAGTCAAGAAGAGGCTGAATAGAGCGTGTGCCTCTGTGCCTCAGGGGGAAGTAAATTTGGCAATCATTGGCATAGAAATGAAAGGGTATGTCGTGTTTGCGGAAGATAGCACCTAGTGGCAGCAGGTATAAAGAAAAGAGAAGGGGACCGAGGATGGACCCCTGCGGTACCCCCCACTGGAGTGCGGTCGATGCCGAACTAAAATCTTTGATATTGACACAGAAGGTTCTGTCAGAGAGGTAGGACCCAAACCATTTAAGGGCTGACCCTGTGATGCCCACCCACTGCTCCAGTCTAGAAATGAGGATATTGTGGTCGATGGTGTCAAAAGCAGATGTAAGGTCCAATAGGACAAGCAGCACAGAATCACCTGCGTCTGTGGAAATGAAAATGTCATTAAAAACCTTCAGTAGAGCAGTTTCAGTGCTATGGAGAGATTTGAAGCCAGATTGGAATAACTCAAGGATAGTGTGATCCCCAAAAAACTGTTTCAACTGAGACTCCACAATTTTTTCCAGTAGTTTAGAGGTGAATGGGAGTCTGGAGACAGGCCGGAAGTTGGACATGACTGAGGGGTCAAGGTTAGGTTTTTTCAGGAGGGGCTGGACAGCAGCATGTTTAAAAGTCTTTGGCACCACACCTGAGGATAAACTGCTATTCATAATAGCGAGGATAAAAGGACCCAGGGTAGGAAAAACTTCCTTTAGCAGTCGAGGGGGGACCACATCAAAGGGGGAGCCAGATGGCTTCATGCTGCACATTACCTGCTCCAGAGAGGACAGAGAGATGGGCTCAAAGTGGTCAAACACAGCCACACACTGAGAAGGGATGGACAGATCATGAGCTGGTGGAGAAATGAGTGCCCGGGTGTTTGCCACTTTTTCTAAAAAGAAATGGAGGAAGTTCTCACACAGCTCAGTTGAGGCTTCCAGAGGTGAAGGCTCACTGAGGTGTAGAACTGAGTTCAGGGTGGAGAAAAGAACTCGGGGGTTGTGGGAGTTGGAGACAATTAAATCAGAAAAGAATTTACATTTGGCTGCTTTAACGGTTTTCTGATAGTGACGCCAACTCTCCCTTAACATTTGAAAAGACACCTGGAGCCTGTCCTTCCTCCACTTTCGTTCAGCTTTGCGACACTGCCGCCTAACGGCTCGCGTGACCTCATTCAGCCAAGGCTCTGATTTAAGTTTTGTTTTTCTGGTCTTAAGGGGAGCAACACGGTCCAGAACATCTAAACAGGCAGAGTTGAACTGAGAGGTTAGCTCCTCAGTGGTAAGAGACACCGAGAGCTGTTCGATCCTCTCAGAATTAAAACCTTCATTAAAACGAGCAGCAGTGAAACGGTTAATGGAACGCGTACGTGCAGGAACGCGCGTCTTAGCAGTAGGACAAGGGGGGGTGAAGTCAAACAATACAGGCATGTGATCTGAAAAAACATTGTCACCGATTTTCAAATTAGAAACAGAGACATTGTGTGTTAAAACGAGGTCCAGCGTGTGACCATGTTCTTGGGTGGGGCCGCTCACCTGCTGAGCTAAGCCAAAAGAGTCCAATAAATCCAGAAAGTCCTTCACCAAGGGCTTCTCCTGACAACACACATGCAAATTAAAGTCACCAATAAGCAAAAAGTGAGTGTATCTCTGAGTGATATCAGCCAAAAAGTCAGAGAATTCATTTATGAAGTCCTTAGAAAGAGGTGGGCGGTAGATGAGCGCACACAGGACCGGAGGAGAGTGTCCAAGTTCAAAGGCGCTCAGCTCGAAGCTGGCGCGGGACACCGGGATGGACAACTGTTTACACGCAAAGTTTGCTTTAAAAACTGTTAATAATCCCCCCCCGCGCCGACCTGATGGCCGCGGGGCATTGAAACATACACAGTCCGGAGGAAGTAGTTCCACCAAGGCGCTGGACTCACCATCAGAAATCCATGATTCTGTGACGAACAAAAAATCCAACTCCTCATCTTTAAAAAAGTCATTGAGGATAAACGTCTTGTTGGAAACAGACCTTGCGTTGATTAAACACATCTTGATATTGTCCGACACAGGCACAGCCGTGGAGGGAGACGCGCGCGCCAGCGGGCGCAGGTTATGAAGAACGGCTCCTCCTGGTCTGCTGGTGCGGCGCACAGGTAAACAACTCCAGGTGTTTCCATGGACTGAGCGCGCGGGCAGCTGGCCAGCAGCCGGGCCCCGGGAGCACCACGGGTCAGAGAGGAGATGATCAGATCCAGAGCGAGTCCTGTTAGAATAATCCACACTTTGCCTCAGTTTCACCAAAATCCCTGCACGCTTCCCACGACGTCTGCGACGTTTCCTCCATGGAGAAAGGCCAGGGTCACGCAGAAGGAACGCAGGAATCTCAGACAGGACTGGTGGAGGAGAGTGCTGGCCGCTGTTCAAAAACTCCGCAGGGATTTCAGCAAAAGTACGGAGCTCCAAAAGTGCCCGACGATCATACTGAAAATATGACTCGGCACACTGCACAAACCATTGTAAAAATAACAAAAATAAAATACAAGCAGAGAGCGAGAGACTGGCAGCCCTACACACCGGCGCCATCTTGTCCTGTGTCCTGCATGAGGAGGGGTGGGGACACCCAGATTCTGTTCAGTCTGTATGGGAGGTGGGACACACAGGGGCTGTTTCACAGGCTTCCTGTTGAAATTACTGTAATTAGACTATATTGGCTTAAAAGCTGCTCTTCTCAGCTTTCAGAAATCAATGGGATATTTCTGATAACACAAACTATTGCAAATTAATGGTAATGCAAAATAAGTTGTTAAAAAAAAAGTTGAATGTCTAAAAGTTCCAGTAAAAGTGAGCAATCTAATATTTAGTTGCTATGGCCGTCATTGGTGGACAACCAGTGAAGCTTGTGGTTTGGGTTTGTACTTGTTCTGTTTCCTACCTGCTAGATTTCTCAGGTATCAGGCTTTAAGGGTAAATAAATAGGGCAATGGATATTTTGTGATAAAAGTACAGTAGGGGAGCGCTACGTTTGTAATGTGTGCAGTTTGGAGTATGAGCTGCTATATCTCCGCTCCCCATCCAGAAATGGTGGGGCTGGTTGATTTGGTAGGCGGGTGCCCTCTTTGAATAATAGTAGGAGAAACACTGTAATATACAGATTTTATGTTTTTTTGCTTAATCCTAGGAATGTAGTCAAATCCACTTAAAATTGCTAGAAAATGCATAGTTTTGAATAGATTATTTTCAAAATGTTCATAGGGTGCAAGCTCCTGGACCCCCCAGTACTGCTTGCTCACCATTACATATAGCTGTACCTCACTGCCATCAGCAGATGTTGGCAGATGGAAAGTAATCATTGGATGTATGTACGGGTAATTGTCCACACATACTGAGTGTGACTGCTCATAACCGTGTTTTAATAATTAACCACAACAGCAAACAACTCATTTATTCCTCTACCTAAGATCATCGGAGTCTGAACACAGACATTAAACGTAGTGGGTGATGTACTGGGACATTTCTCAAGGAACGCTAGTTCTTTATTTCACTGACTATTTTGACTCTTTTTCAATTGGTCACATTTTGTTGTTTAAAAATTGCCTTCAAGATTAGTTCACCGGCAGCACGGTGGCGCAACTGGTAGAGCTGCTGCCTCTCAGTGAGCAGGTCCTTGGTTCAAACCCCGGTCCAGGGGCCTTTCTGGGTGGAGTTTGCATGTTATCTCCGTGCATGCGTGGGTTTTCTCCGGGTGCTCCAGTTTCCTCCCACAGACAAAAAACATGCATTTTAGGCTGATTGGTAACTCTAAATTGTCCCTAGGTGTGAGTGAGAGAGTGAATGGTTGTTTGTCTCGTTTGTCTCTATGTGTCCCTGTGATGGACTGGAGACCCGTCCAGGGTGTACCCCGCCCCTCGCACAGTGATTGCTGGACATGGGCACCAGGGACCCCTGTGACCCAAAATGGAATAAGTGGGTAAAGATAATGGATTGGTTCACTTTATTTGTGAAGAAAACAGTTTTTACCATTATTTTCTTGAAATTTTGTTGTTGTTTACCTGTTTGTTTGTTTGTTTGTCTTAGCCCTGGGCGGACGTGTGGATCGTTTGACAATGAGATTGTGATGATGAATCACGTCTACAAGGAACGCTTTCCTAAGGTGAAGCTGCTGCTCAACTGTAGTCTCATTTCCCGTCAGCGTTCTGTTGGAGCGACAGGAGTAAAACCATCTGTGTTGTTTCTACAGCAGAAGATCTGAACGCTCCTGACGAAGTGAAACGTTTCCAGTCAACAGAATTCATAGAAATGATCAATTCTTTGATTTTCTCTTCCCAGGCCACAGCCCAGATGGAAGGGCGGCTGCTTGACATTATTTCTGAGTACTCTCCAGACACCGCCCTCCCCCTGGCTGACGGAGTGCTGGGATTCATCCAACACCAGCTGGTGGAGCTCGCCAGGGACTGTCTGGACAAGTCCCAGAACGGCCTGGTCACCTCCAGGTACTTTGTGGAGCTGCAGGAAAAACTGGAGAAGCTGCTGCACGAGGTGGGTTTATTTCACCTCACCATCCTGCTGAAATGATGCATATTGTTTTAGTATTTAATCATTTGGCCCTTTTAACCAGTTGTTTTGTCCTTTTGATGAAAATGCGCAATCTTTGTCAGCTCTGACACGTTGTGTGTTAAACTGGGCCACATGGAACTGCAACTGGATTTTAATTTGTTTCTTGGATTCCAGTGCATTTGTTTTAACAATGTTGTCATTATAACTATGTTGTTTTATAATTCATATATTAACATTATTATTATAACTAATGGAAGAGTGAAGTGTATGGTTATTTATTGCAGATTTGCTATATCACAGTTTTTCAAAATAAAATTGGACATGACACAATTGGCTGACTGATGGATGAACCATGGGTTGTTTATTTAAAATAAATTAGTTTAAATGATTTTGCACCGTGTGTGCAGCCCACAAGTGCAGGGGAATCTCCCTCCTGCAGCTGATCAGCTGATCTCCTCCTCTGCCACACGCACACATTTCTACTGCTGCAGCTTTGTGAAGGGTTAACCCTTTGCTGTCCAGATGCACCGATTGACTTTTGTCTTCCAACTTAAAATTCAAAGTAAGTAGCATTGTAAAAATCATCATAATCACAAAATATAAAAGTGTTAAGTTATTTTTAATTATTTTATAACTTCTAGTTGTTGAAGTGTAATTGATCAAGAAGTACATTTCTGCTTTGTGCTGCAGAGCTGAAGCTGAGTGACATCACTTTGATGTCCTGCTGCACTTCTCTTCTTACAATTTAAATATTGTAACATTTAAAATAAACAATCCATGCAGCATGGATGGATGCAGATAATGACGACAAACCAGTGTGGAGCATACAGGATCAAAAACACAGATCATCTGGTGTTGAAAGCTACTGAATAGTAGTGGGTTTTTAAACGGGACTTGAAAACCAAGAGGGAGGGGGCCTGTCTGACAAGCAGAGGTAACTCGTTCCAGAGTCTTGGTCCTGCTACAGAGAAGGCCCTGTCACCTCTGCGCTTAAGACGAATTCCTGGAACTGTGAGGAGCAACTGGTCCGCTGACCTCAGGGAACGTGGTGGGACATACGGTTGTAGCAGATCAGAGAGGTAGGGAGGGGCGACACTGTTCAGTGATTTGTAGACATGCATGAGTATTTTGAACTGGATTCGAAGGTGAACCGGTAACCAGTGCAGTGAGGCCAAAACTGGTGTAATGTGCTCTCTTTTGCCTGTACTGGTTAAAAATTGGGCTGCTGCATTCTGGACCACTTGAAGTCATGCAATGGAGGTCTGACCGATACCAAACAGAAGTGAATTGCAGTAATCAAGCCTAGATGTAATGAATGCATGTATTTCTGTCTCCATGTTATTTTTGGACAATATGGGCTTCAGTTTAGACAGCCGCCTCAGTTGGAAGAAGCATGATTTAACAATCATGTTTACATGATTATTAAGCTTCAGGGAAGGGTCCATTATCACGCCCAGATTAGTGACTCTTTGTTTTTCTGACAGGGTTAGAGCGGAGAGGTCGATACAGTGGTTTGTGATTGTGTCTTTTGGAGGGAACAACATGACTTCAGACTTCTTTTCATTGAAACTTAAGAAATTTAAAGCCATCCAGTCCCTGATGTCAGCCAGGCAGTTGAGCAGCGGTTGAATAGAGCATGTACCATTGCGTCTTAGGGGGAAGTAAATTTGACAGTCATCGGCATAGAAGTGGAAGGGCATGTTGTGTTTCCGGAAAATAGCACCAAGCGGCATCAGGTATAAAGAGAATAGGAGGGGACCCAGGATGGACCCCTGCAGAACCCCCCATTTAAGCTCTTACTCTGCAGAACTAAAATCCTTGATGGAGACACAAAAGGATCTGTCAGTGAGGTAAGATCTGAACCAATTGAGGGCTGATCCTGTGACGCCCACCCACTGCTCTAACCTATCAATGAGGATCTCATGGTCGATGGTGTCGAAGGCGGCTGAGAGGTCCAACAGGACAAGCAGCACAGAATCACCGGTATCTGTGAATCTGAAGATGTCGTTAAAGGACAGTTTCAGTGCTGTGGAGAGGTTTAAAGCCAGATTGGAAAAGCTCTAAGATGGCGTGATCCTCCAGGAAGCACTTCAACTGGGACTCGACTATTTTCTCCAGTACTTTAGAGACAAATAGGAGTTTGGAGACAGGCCGGTAGTTGGAAACGACTGAGGGGTCAAGGTTTGTTTTTTTCAGGAGAGGCTGGACAGCAGCATGTTTAAAGGATTTTGGCACCACGCCAGTGGATAAACTACTGTTTACTATGTAGTGATGTAGGTTTAGGTTAGCTTCAGTTAGCTTAGGAGCTCCACTACAATCAATATTTAATAACGGGTTCTCACTTTTTCGAGCTACTTGACAGATATGTGACAGAGGTACTGTGTTGGAGATGGTCTAATCAGTGACATGAGACGTTAATTTTCTTTGACCCATCAAAATGAATGTGGTCATTTATTTATCAAAACGATTTAAACACATCACACATTTACACATTGATTGGCATAATTGATTACAATAACACAGCTTAATTAATGAGCTTTACAATGAGAAATCATACAGCCATGATTCCTCACTTGCAGCTTGAAACAACAGACATATCCTTAGATCTTAAATTAATGTCTGCAGGCTTTAGCTTATCTTTACTGGCAAGATAGAAGAGTTTTAAAGATGGGAAATGAAGGAGTTTAAATGGAGGGAAAAGATGGATGAGGGAAAGTGTGTTGACGAGGAACAGCACCCTCCATCCGAACCCAGCTCAGCCTCGGTACACTCGGTAGTGAAGCGACTCGTTACCTTTGCAGAAGATAGGTCAGCTCCGGTACGGAGTTCCATTTCAACGCTACCTTTCAGCGTCTCCTTAGGATGGCTGAGAATCGTCCGAAGTAGTGACGGTACTCCGTTCAACAACACGCTCACCTCCCGGGTGGACTCACATGAGCTGTGAGTCCGTCAGAGGTTCCACTCAGATGTGGAAGATTCCATAATCCCAACTAGACTCGGAAGAACTCCCAACTAACTCCAGCACTTCAGAACTTTTGGAACTTCTGTTCTTTTTCGGAACTTCTGTTCTCCCCAGAACTTCTGTTCTCCCGGAACTTCTGTTCTGTCTGGCACTAGGAAGTGTCGACTTTTAAAGAGTTCTGCTTTCGTTCACTTTTGGGAAGTCCTGATTGGTTGAAAGAACCAACAGGGGTGTGGTTTTAGTGACGCCAGAGGGTCACTACAAGTCAGAAAAACAGCGGAGATGTTTAGGAACAGACAGAGAAATGTTTTGGAGAAATGACAGACTTACAGGTGCCAGTTTTCTTGTTTCTGTCTGAGAGGTTTAAAAACATGACAGTTCGTTCCAATAAACTTGTTTTTGACTGTCTCCGACTTTTGACCGACATCACTCCTTTCTCATTTCAGACAGAAGATCAAAAATGCATAATTACTTTGTAACATAGACATTTAACTTGATTTCTACTTTGAATGAGGATTAAAAATCAATAATACTGTTTCACAGTTGATTTAAAATGAGTGGTTCAAAATGATTTGAACTAAACACACTTTTGATTATCAAGACATTTTAAAATAGTAATGATAATATAAAAAAGCGAGTGTTCTTTCAATTGATTAGTTCAGGATACCATTAGAAAGTCTCTGGATGAGCTCATTTGTATTTCTGGATTCAAATCAATGAAATAACAGTTCCTGTCCCATGAAGGTCTTCAGAGGCAGGTCTTGACCGGAGGCTTAGTTCACTACAACTATGTCAAGAATGGATGGACCTAGAGTTGGAACAACCTCCTTTAGTAGTCGAGGGGGGACCACATCAAAGGGGGAGCCAGAAGGTTTCAAGCTGCACATGACCTGCTCTAGAGAAGAGAGAGTGATGGGTTCAAAATGGTCAAATGGAGCTACAGATTGAGGTGGGATGGATGGGTCATGAGTTGGAGGGGAAATGAGAGCCCGGGTGGTCGCAATTTTTTCCAAAAAGAAATGTAAGAAGTTGTCGCACAGCTCAGTCGAGGCTTCCAGATGTGATGGTTCAGTGAGGTGGAGAACAGAGTTTAGGGTGGAGAAGAGGACATGTGGGTTGTGAGAGCTTGAGGTAATTATATCAGAGAAGTATTTGGATTTTGCAGCTTTCACTGTTTTCTGATAACGGCGCCAACTGTCTTTAAGTATCTGAAAAGAGACCTGCAGCCTGTCTTTCCTCCACTTTCGTTCTGCCCTCCTACATTGCTGCCTAGCGGCCTTGGTGACGTCACTCAGCCAAGGTTCTGCTCTCAGTTTTGATTTTCTAGTTTTAACAGGCGCAACATGATCCATAGTCTTTAAGCAGACAGAGTTGAACTGAGATGTCAGCTCCTCCGTGGTGGTGAGAAACACTGGGGGCTGAATTATCATTTCAGAGTTATAAACATCTGTGAAATGTGCAGCAGTGAAGTGGTTAATTGCCCGGGTCCTACGTTCAGGAATGCATGGCTTAGGAGTTAGATGGGGGAGGGTGAACTCAAACCGGACTGGCATGTGGTCTGAAAAAACATTATCACCAATAACAAGATTATTAACAGTAATATCATGAGTTTAAACAAGGTCCAATGTATGTCCACACTCTTGGGTGGGACCGTTTACATGCTGAGTTTAATTAAATGAGTCCAATAGATCTAAAAAGTCCTTAACCAAGGGCTTCTACTGACAGCACACGTGCAAATTAAAGTCCCCAATAATGAAAACATGCTCATATTTTGGTGTGATTTCAGCCAAGAAGTCAGAAAACTCATTTATGAAATCTTTGGACCGAGGTGGGCGGTAGACGAGTGCAAATAAAGTCTGAGGTGACTGTCTGAGTTCAAAGACACTCAGCTCAAAGCTGGTGCGGGAAACTGGTATGGGCAGTTGTTTACAGTCAAAAGTTGGTTTGAATATTGTTAATAATCCACCACCGCGCCGGCCTGATGGCCGCGGTGCGTTAAAGTACAAACAGTTCGGTGGCAGTAATTCCATCAAGGCGCTGGAGACATCCAAGTCTCTGTGATGCACAGAAAGTCCAGATCGTGCTCTTGAAAGTAGTCCCTGAGGATAAAAGTTTTGTTGGTAACAGATCTTGCTTTGACCAAACACATCCGGATATTGCCCGAAGTGGAGCTAGCAGCGGTGGAGTTAGCGCGCGCTAATGGCCGCAGGTTTTCAATAACAGCCCCTCCAGGTCGGTCCGAGCTGAGCACCGGCTGACAACCCCCGCTGGCCACCCGGTCCGGGCACACAGAAAGCTGGCGATGGAAACCATGACCGCTAGCTGGAGAGGATAATGCAGCACGCAGGGCTTTAAGCTTTACCAGCTGACCAGCACGTTTTCCCTGGCGTCTGAAACGATATCTCCGGACAGGCAGGTGAGGAGCACAGTGAAGGTAAGCTGGCACGTCCGCCAGCAGGGGGGGAGGAGGGGGGGGGTGTCCAGAGGTACGCTCATATTGTTCAAAATAAGCAACTTCAGTGGCAGAAAAACGAAGATCCAAAAGTTGTTGTCTGTCATACACCAGCAGAGAGTTGATGTCACAGATGAGAAATGCAAAAAACAAAAATAATCCGAACACCATCAGCAGAGGTGGATTGCAAGCCATGTACACGGGCGCCATCTTACCAGAAGCTATGCTTTGCTGCTCTGTCTGTCTGTGAAACTGCTTGTGAGACTTTCTTGCATTTCTTCTGAACCATAATTATGGACTTGATTTGATCAGTTGATCCCTCAACACAATTTACAACATTTCTTCGAAGAGAAGACAGGCTTTAGGCGAGTCGATTTGCCCTGTTGGCACGCAGCTGGATATCTCATTGACTTGAAGACTTGATGATGTGTCTATCTCTGCTGCCATTTGTGAATTTTAAGGACGCATTTTTAATTGGATTTAAGATAACTGGTTCCTGCTTTTTAGATTCGGCTGGTTGCTGGTTTTATCTACAATCAAGGAAGTCGTCGGCAGCAAATTTGGACCCGATCACGCTGCTTGCCTTTATGATGGCTTGGTTCGTGCCTCGAGTACACAAATGCTTTGGGCTGAATGGATCAGATCTCTGGGATTTTTCTGTCACGTTCCATTGGTGTGGCCATGTAATTTGGACATTTTGGAACCGAGTGGACCAACACAGACTCAAGGTAGACGTCATTAAGTTCTGTCTGTCCCCAAAACAACTGTGTGTTTATCTGAATTTGGTTCCCTTGGCTGGTCTTGAAGGCCATCTTATCTGAATTCGCCTGGAGAACGTGATCTGACGCTCACCACCCTCTCCCTGAGGAATTTCCAACTGATAACCAGATGAAACCAGCTGAATAAACTTTGTGTCATCATTTCAGGACTCTTGGATTCTCTTAGTCGTTATTCTTGGCCATTCCTCGACATACCTCGAGAATGATTATGGATCTCACTGGAGGATACTGGCTGATTACATCCTTATCAGAACTCTTACAGTGACCTCGAGAGCATCTATGAACATGCTCACCGCTCGTCGTCCCCCTCTGCAGAATGTCTACGTCACTATGTGCTTGTTTGTGCAAGGTGTTTTTTAATATCAGTTTTTTCTTCTCAGGCAGGAAAAAAAATGTCTGATAGGAATTTTTTCGCCTCCACTTCCTACATGTGTCCAGCTTCACTACTTTTTGTCTGTCTTAACAGATCTCACTTGTAAATGAGTCTTCTAGCCTCATTGTGATTTATCTGTCTAAATAAAGGATGAATGAATGAAAAAATATTTTACTGTTTACAATATATCTTTAAGTTTCAAATGATGATTCACCACCTAGTGATTAAAATGCTAGCTGAGGATGCTTGTTTGTGCATCACACTAGTCCAGTCTGCACTTCCGGTCCGACTGTGAGGAACTTTGCAGCAGGAGAGGAGTGGAGCACACACAGAACGGGCAGAGAGCACAGAAGAGTGGCAAACGTGTAAATCAGGCTGATGCACCCTCAGCAGTGATTTTGAAAGACTGAAGATATAAGAACTGAATATCTGCCAAGCTGTTAAAATAAAAGCCATAATGTTACATTTTTGGCGAAAGTTAAGTCAAGTTCATTGTCATTCGTATCATATGTGGTACATGAGGTGGAACAAAATTGTGTACTCAAGGTCCCAGTTACATCCAAAAATAGAAAAAATGTAAAGTATAAAAAGAAACAGTATATAAGATAAACACTAAGATATACGCTAAACAAACGCCAAACGGTACGCTAAAAGATCTAAGATGATATTCACTAAACACTAATAATGTAAAACAATAGTAACAACAGCAGCCCGAACATGAGTCTGTGCTGACCAGGTGGATATGAATGAATACAGCAGCATGAGATCAGCAGCAGCATGAGATCAGCAGCAGAAAGATGGAAAAACAAGGAGCTGTGCCTCCCCTACCCCTGTAAGCAATGGAAAGGGAAAGAAAAGTTCAGATGGTGTTCTAGCTAATGATGATGATGATGAAGTTAACGAAGAAGATCGTCTGGAGGATTCTTCTGCCCAGAAAACTTTAGCTGCTGCTTGTTAATGTGAAAGCAGCAGGTCAGATGTGAGAATTCACACTTATCTTTAGGGAGATCAGAGCCTCTTAAGTGCAGAAAAAATTTTAGTGAAAATATTTTTTCTGCTTTAATTTCTTCCCTAAATATGCTGAGAGTGTCTCTTGCAAAGTCTGAGGAGGAGGAAGAGGATAAATGGTAAATGGACTGTACTTATATAGCACCTTTCTATCTTATCATTCTAGAATTGTGCGCCCGGTGTGGCTGCATGTTGGAGCAGCTCTGTTACTTTCATTCTGAGATTTTGCTTTTGGAAACTAATTCCTGTTTTTCTGGATGTAAATCACATTTTTGGACGATTGTTTCCTCTGGTATCAGATGCTGTTCAGCTGGAAGGATTTTTACTGAATTTTTTTACTTTTGGGCATTTGTTATGATGCGTAACCATGGCAACAAGGTGGGTGTGGTTTTCTTTTACAACCAGAAGCAGCTGATTAACATCTCAAAAGCTCAAATGATCAACTACAGCCCCAAATCTCAAATGAGTTGAAAAGGAGGCTCCGTGGATACATTCCCGTCTACCTGCCAGCTATGTTCGTGTGTCTGACCACTGAGATCCTGGAACTGGCTTGAAGACTAATCAGAGCTTTATCATATTCATACACCGATGGGACACACATCAGAGGCAATGAAGGCTTCAGTGTCTTGCCCAGGGACACTTCAACATGTGACTGCTGGTGGAATCAAACCCCCAACTTTCCCAGTGGAAAACAACTGCTCTAACCACTCAGCCACAGCCACCCCAAATCCCCAAGGATGAGGAGAACAAGGAAGTCCTACTCCAGCAGCTCGAGATTAGTTGTCTTCTTTGTTGTAAAGGTTGTGGACAACCAGATTCTGTCGAGAGGTTGTCTGCTGGACTACCTGGGACATTTCCTCATGTCTACCCCTGCCTGTCATCTTATACATCAGCTCATTTGACAGATATTGAGCTAAACATTGATGTGGTAGTAGCTGATAGTCACTCTCAGCACAAATGCTAAGTGGTAAAACGTCATGCAAACTTTCATTATTGCAAGAGGTAACATTTTCAGTTTTGACCAAAATGATGTAACTTGTCTGCTGTCGTTAGATGAATAAAGTTTTAAATGCTGGCACAAAAGATGGTGGACAAAATATATTCCTTGGAGGAATGCTAGGCCTTTAATTAACCTAAAATCTTTACCAGTCGTTCTGTGTCTACTGCTGTTGTTTAACAATGACTAGGTTTACTTTAAGACATGCAACTCCTGAAACAACTCGACAAATCACAGATTTTTAGTTTAAGACAATCAACTAAATGCCCAAAATACGAGCGAGCAAGCTCCCTGAGCTGTAACTGGATTATGTTCCAATAATAATCCTAATCCTCTGTTTGTCCTGTTCAGGCATATGAGCGTTCGGAGAGCGAGGAGGTGTCAATCATCATCAAGCTGGTGAAGAAGATTCTCATCATCATCTCCAGGCCTGCCAGGCTGCTGGAGTGTCTGGTAAGATTTACTGTCAGGCTGCATCATGAGACCTGACTGAACCTTGTGCTGGTTTTAGAGGCTTAACCAAAACATCTCCTGCCTCATGAGCATGTGTAACAGCTGACTCATGCACACTGATGATATGCTGTTTGTGCTGTAGCAGTTACCCAGCTGAGGAACGTAGGAAGCCAGCAGCACCTTGTTCTAATTCACACAGTGCTTCTGTCATTTGTGGCCTTTAATTTTGAAGTGACTCTTCAGAATATGACATTTCTGATCATCAGTGCAATTATCACATTTTTAATTTTGATTTATGCTCCAAATGATCTCAAAAAAGTCTAATTGACCAAAATAGTTAAAAGCATTTTGCAATATTTTGCTTTGCGAGGATACTTTGTTCTCGTGTAACCTTCTGAAAGAGCAACAACTCTGCCCCCGCTGCTTCCACTTCCTGTGTGTGAGATGAGCAGGGGGAGGAGATGAACACTCTGAGCTCTGCTACATTCAGGAACCACAACATTTACCACAAACAAGCATGTTTAGAGAAGATCAGTGTCTATCCACCTTATTGCTAGCCTCCATGCTGCCTTGCTTGAATTATGGGCGCAACTTCTGGCGCGGACCAGAACCGGCATTTGTTTGTGTGAACAGAACGATCTAATGTAGTTTCTCTGAGCGTTGTGGATTTAATTGAAACATGTAGGAACACCACCTGTCAGAGCTCAAACTGGACGATGTAATCATACCTGCTGAGGACGAGGGATGGAGGACGAGCTGAAGAAGTGGCTGCAGAGAACATCTACTAGCAGATTTAGCTACTTCATTGACTCTGTTCATCCGATGGTGAAGCGATGAACAACCTGAAAAGATCTGAGGTGTATCAGTATCTACAGTAATAAGGTCGGTGGTGTTTTGTAAAAAGAGGTGGGACACAATCTTATTGACCTTAAAGCAGACACAGAGTCCAGACAAAGCATTAAAGTCCTCCATCACTGAGCTTGGGTTCATTACAGAGAAAATCATAAAACTGAAGATGAACAAATATTATAAAGCTCTGTCCTCCATACACTTGAAATCAGACCTGATGTTCTCGTCACTGTTTTCAATCCTTCTGAGGATCCGGCGTCTCTTCTCCGGTGGTTTATTGTCGTCCAGACACAAAGTAGGATGCAGATTTTCCCCCGTCGGACGTTTGTCAACAAAGTGAAATGAGCACAGACAGAGTTTTAGGTGGTCTCTTTAAGTTCATATTTTTCAGCCACATTCTTCTTAATTCCTCATCTGTAGGTAGAAGATGAAACTATAGCTCTTTTCACTGGAACACTCTTTTTGTTTTGGTCCTTGTTCAAACTCTGTTGTTGTAGCCACTGATTTAATTTGGTCTGATTGTTCATGAAGCTGTGAACACAGCAGGTACCTGAACTCAGCACGGCTATTTTAGTAAACTTTATAGTTGTTAAATAAATGTAAACAAAACAAAAAACAGAGTTTTATCAGCTAAACTGAATGAATTGGGGCAGGGCAGGGAATGCTCTGGATATAGTGGGGATGTCTTGGTTGGCACATGGAGGACTGGGACTACACTGGTGGTGTGGCAGACTGGGACCATTTTTTAAAAGGTGGACTGAAGAGTTCCAACTGTTGAGAGATCACACTTGTCAACATTTGCTACTTTAGATCTGAACGGCCCTTTAAGCAGAAAATGTTCCTTTTTTTTGTTTGTTAGATAAAAAAAAATCTATCAAGTAAGATCTTTATATTCCATCTGCTGCAGAGTTGTTTTAACAGCCAGTGCACATTTGGTACAGTTTGAATTATCTTGACAAAATGACATTGTCATTTAAGAAAACTTAGATGTGATGGAGTACACCCCACCAATTATCCATCCATTATCTTTACCCACTTCTTACTTTTCGGGTCGTGGGGGTCACTGGTGCCCATATCCAGCAGTCACTGTACGAGAGGCGGGAGACACCCTGGACAGGTCTCCAGTCCATCACAGGGACACATAGAGACAAACAAGACAAATCATTCACACTCTGTCTCACACCTAGAGACAATTTAGATTTACCAATCAGTCTAACATGCATCCAACATTTGTCAGTCAGGTCATCTGAACAGTTTCTTTTTTTGTGCTGAAACATTTCGCCTTCGATCCTGAAGGCTTCATCAGTCAAGGAAACACACAACAAAACTGATTCTTCCCCCAACAGCTTACTCCAAAGTGGAACAAACCAGTTCTGCTTGTGATTATAT
>NC_056506.1:16206802-16222325 GCF_014905685.2 Nematolebias whitei | reverse complement strand
CAGTTTGACAAGACTGTCAACCAGGAAGAGGGCCAGCAATGGAGGAGGGGGCGTACCAAAGAGACGATATAATCACAAGCAGAACTGGTTTGTTCCACTTTGGAGTAAGCTGTTGGGGGAAGAATCAGTTTTGTTGTGTGTTTCCTTGACTGATGAAGCCTTCCGGACCGAAGGCAAAACGTTTCAGCACCAAAAAAAAAAAAGAAACTATCCAGATGACCTGACTGAAAATTGTTGGATTGTATACCTGGATTATTGAGCATTGACTTTGTTCTAACATGCATGTTTTTATTCTGTGGGAGAAAACTGTAGTACCCGGAGAAACCCCACACATGCACAGAAAGAACATGCAAACTCCACCCAGAAAGGTCCCTGACTGGGATTTGAACCGGTTACCTGCTCACTGAGAGGCAGCAGCTCTACCCACTTCACCACCGTACCACCTATTAGTGTTTGTGAATTGTTTTGTCAGAAGACGTCAATAATGTTGGATATCATAATTGAAAAATGTTTTTCTTTCCTCTAGTTCAATGTTTTCTTGGATTAAAAAACAATAATTCAGGTGTTAGTATTTAACTTTTCTTTTCCAGAAGGTAAAAAATAAAAGAAATGAACAGATCTTCAACACACCTGTCTTGTCTTTATGTTTTTTCCAGGAGTTTGATCCTGAGGAGTTTTACCAACGTTTGGAGGCTGCTGAGGGTGAAGCCAAAGTAAGCCAGGGCATAAAAACGGACATTCCCAGATACATCATCAGCCAGCTTGGCCTCACCAAAGATCCTCTGGAAGGTGAATGTTTTTTTTATTGTAGCTGACATCAAAGATGTTTTTGCTGATGTGTGTTTGTATGCAACATTCGTAAAATGTCTTGTGAATCAGTAGACCCACAGTTCAGCAGGTTTTATTTCAGAAGCTTTGTAAGCAGTCTTGAGTGATGGTACCATGGAGTCCTGTGTAGGTCTAAACCCACAGCTCCTACCACCCCTCCTTGGTCCAAACTAGACTCAAGTATTTCTATAAAATAACCCGTAGTTTCTGCAGAATAATTTGGTCTGACTCCTAGCTTTTTGGGATGTGGTAAGTAGTTGTTTTGTTTGTTTTTTTTCTTCTTCAATTCAATTCAATTCAAAAATACTTTATTAATCCCAGAGGGAAATTATTTGCTGTTGTAACTCGTTATCCTCATTTCATTAAGAGATGTTATAGACACTGATGGCTGTAGGCAGGAAGGATCTCTTGTAAAGGTCTATCCCACAGTGGATCCTAAGAAACTGGCTGCAGATGCCGTTCGATCCGTCCACCCAGACTCGGCTGGCCTCTCGGTTCCCCCGGGCTGTAGGACCGTCTGAATGCTGGGCAGAACTCCTCCCAGAGCGATGGCCACTCCTCCCAGCAGTCTGCCGAGCTCCTTGTCGCTGCGGACAGCCAACTGTAGGTGCCGAGGAACGATCCTGTCCTTCCGCTGTCGTGAGTCGTGTTTCCTGCTAGTTCCAGGATCTCAGTGGTCAGGCACTCAAGCACAGCTGGCAAGTAGATGAGAATGCGTCCACATAACATCCTTTTCAACTCATTTGAGATTTGGGGCTGTAGTTGAGATATTATTTGAGCTTTTGAGATGTTAATCAGCTGCTGGTTGTAGAAAACTGCCTTGTTGCCATGGTTACGCATCATAACAAATGTCCAAAACTAAAAAAGTTTCAGTAAAAATCCTTCCAGCTGCACAGCATCTGATACCAGAGGAAACAATCATCCAAAAAACATGTGATTTACATCCAGAAAAAGAGGAATTAAAGTTTCCAAAAGCAAAATCTCAGAATGAAAGTAACAGAGCTGCTCCAACATGCAGCCACCTTGAGTGGCACAATTCTAGAACTTTAGCTTCTTGAAAACGTTAGCTGTTTAGAGATGACATTTTCTACAACTTCAGAAACCGTAAGTATAAGTACAAAATTCAATTCAGTTCAGTTTATTTATATAGCGCCAAATCACAACAAAGTTGTCTCAGAGCACTTTACAGAAACATTCACATAAAAGCCAATTAGTAAAGTTCTCTATCTAATGAATCCAGCAGACAAGATGAATCTTGGCTTCGTTGCAGTCTCCCATCCTGAGCAAGCACAGTGGCAACAGTGGAAAGGAAAAACTCCCTTTTAACAGGAAGAAACCTCCAGCAGAACCAGGATCAGGACAAGCGGCCATCTGCTTTGACCGGCTGGTTTGAGTGGACAGGAAGGAGAGACAGACAAACATAGAATGGTAGGTCCAGGTATAGGTCCAGGTGTATCTGAAAGACAAAACAACACATGTTAAGGATAGAAAAATAATTACAAAGACAAAACAGGTTGAGCAGAGTAAGCAAAGACAGTAGCAGAGTGAAAATTGTGGTCAGTTTGTCCTCCAGCAGTCTAAGCCTATAGCAGCATAACTAAGGGACAGCTCAGGGAACCCAAGCCGACTCTAACTATAGGATTTATCAAAAAGGAAAGTCTTAAGCCTAGTCTTTAAACTGGAAACAAAAATAATCAGAGCTTTATCACATCCATACACCAATGGGACACATATCAGAAGCCATGAGGGGTTCAGTGTCTTGCCCAGGGACATTTCAACATGTGACTGCTGGTGGAATCGAACCCTCAACTCTCCCACTGGAGGACAACTGTTCTAACCACTCAGCCACAGCCGCCCCAGGAGCAGAGGGAAACATTTTAAGTACCAAAATAAGAAAAAAATCTGGGCAATCCTGAAGTTATGCTCTTTGTTCAACAATAATCAATAATCAGAGGCTGTAAGGGTTTTCTTGAGAGTTCTGTGTGTTAAAGCTTCCAGCACACTGGACCATCATTCAGCCGAACCAGGAAACTATGATCCGTGTCTGATTTCATTTGATCAAACATTATTCTTCTGCATTACTTCAGCTGAATAAAACATCATCTTCATTTCTCACCATCCATCCATTATCTTTACCCGCTTCTTCCTTTTCGGGTCACGGGGGTCACTGTGCGAGAGGCGGGGGGCACCCTGGACGGGTCGCAAGTCCATCACAGGGACACATAGAGACAAACAACCATTCACTCTCTCGCTCACACCTAGAGACAATTTAGAGTTACCCATCAGACCATTTGAACTGAATCAAGCTTGAAATGTTCCTTCTCTGCTTTCACAGACATGGTCCACCTCGAGCCAACGAGTCCGAGTCAGAGAACAGCCAGCAGAGAATCTGATGACTCCAGGGAGGCAACACCTGCACAGGTATGTGCTCACATCAAGCGCAGGCTGAAACAGGAGGGAGTGTAAAGATTTTGAAATTTCCATTGGAGACAAAGTAAGTTTGGCTGGACAGAACTGAAAACACTGAGATGCTTTTTTTTTTTTAATTAAAAAATTAAAAAAACATTGTAAAGCAACAAGATTTACAAATGGACCCAAATTATTTGAGTAGACTTCTGGTTCTGCTGCAGAAAGTACTGGAATACATCCTTTTCTGGAAGCTGTTTGGTTTGACTTTCCTGTCTGTTGTCACACACATGGTATTTTACATGCTTTTAAAAATTTATAACTATATTATTTTTATTATTAAATGGAAATCTTTGAACATTGTTTCTCTTGAGTTTCTATATTTAAAAAGCAAACGAACATTAAATAGTATCTCCAAACTGTGCTGACAGTTTTCTGATTGTGTTTGACATCATTAATGGATGAATTCAAGCAGCAGTATTTGACTAAAATACAGGGTAATGTTTTATATACACTTATTTGTCAGTAAAAGAAAACCAGACTAGTTGTGACTGAAAATTTAGAGAAAATAGGTAAATTTTTCTTTGCATCGTTTGCAGCCAGGGAGCTGTGCAGCCTAGTTTTACGTGGCTGCACAGAAAATCAAAGTCTATTTCGTGTGCACATTATTTTGTTGCCAGCATTGGACCTCCCTGGGTCACATGGTTGTACCCCCTTCCACTACCAGGTTTATAATTTAATGTTCTAGACTACTCTTTTGAAATGATTGACAGATTAGACCTGTTTTTTTAAATAAATATTTATCATCAACATGGATTTTAGACCTGGACATGTTTTCTGTCCAGACAAGTGTCAAAATACAACTCCAGGGCTCTTGAGCCAGGTTTGAGATGCCCACAACCAAACTGAAGGGTTCCAGATGAGATACGATGGGACTTTATTGATCCCACAGGAAATTGTTGTGCCAGAGTTTCAGTACAAAGAAGAAAAAGGTATTTTCCTACTCAGCTCCTGCACCTGGAACACCTTGCAGGAACTGAAGTTTGTCCACCTTGATTTATTTAAGAGGTTTCAAACATTTGATAATGTCAATGGAAAAATCAAAGCACGTATGTTCTTATTTTTAGTATTTCACCCTGTTTTATTGTTTTGCACACTACTCTTATTTTAACTGCATTTTTACTATAGTTTATTGTAGTTGTTGTCTGTACTTTACATGTTCTGTCTGGAACAGGTCTCTCTTGTAAATGAGTCCTCGTGGCTCAATGAGACCAGCCTGTATAAATAAAGATTGAATGAACAAAGGAACATACACAAGGAGTCACACAAGATATTAAAAATAACTGAGAATATAAAAATAACAACAATTAAGTTCTAAACCGGTGCAGACAGACACATTAAAGAGTTTATTGTAGTACAGGATCAATTTTATTGTTCTATGTGCAGAAAGGGGAGGAGTTGAAAAGTTTGATATCCACAGGGAGGAAGGACTTCCTGTGTTGTTCTGTGGAGCACCTCGATGGTCTCAGTCTACGACTGAAGGTGCTGCAGTAAGAGTCCAGGGTGTCATGCAGGGGGTGTGACGTGTCGTTCTGGATCTGGAGCAGTTTCCTCAACATCCTCTGCTCAGACACGTCTGTTAGAGACTGCAGGTCCACTCCCAGAACTGAACCAGCTCTCCTGATGAGTTTATTGTTGGTATCAGCTTTCTTCACCCTGCTGCTCCAGCACACCACAGCTAGAAGAAGATGCTGGAGACCACCGAGTGGTAAAACATCTGCAGCATGGTCCTGCAGATGTTAAAGGACCTGAGTCTCCTCAGAAGAAAAAGGTGACTCTGTCCTGTCTTGTAGAGGGTGTTGGTGTTAGCTGTCCAGTCCAATTTATTGTCTAGGTGGACCCCCAGGTACTTGTAGCAGTCCACAGAGTCCACCTTAGTTCCCTTGATGTTGATAGGGGTGAGGGTGTGGGGGGGTGGTCTTCTTCCTGTAGTCCACCTGCAGCTCTTTAGTTTTTCCAACGTTGAGTTGCAGGTGGTTCTGTCCACCACACTTGTATTCAGCTTCCTGGTCACCAGTGATGCAGCCCACGATGGGTTGAAGACACCCACGTTAAAATGGGGAAGGGTTCAAGAGGAGCTGAAGGTTTTGAAGATGACTGTGTTGAAAGTGGTAAACGTTCAAGATAAAATGAGACTCATGACCATGCTGTATTCTGAGAGAAAAATATGTTGCATCTTTTTTTTACATGTTCCACATGTCAGTAACATGACTGAGCCTCCCTGACTCAGGTGAGGAAGATGAGGGCTTCCACAAATATTGTGAATCATTTTGTAGAATCAGTCATGAAAGCCATTTGCCAACTAGTCCAAGTTAAAGGACTTCAGGAGGGCTCCGTTTAAGGCTCAGAATATTGTTAAATTAAACAATACAGAGTTGCTTAAAGTGATCCATTTTCTTATGTCTGTTGTTTTGAGGTAAATACAGGCCAAATATCTTAAATACTGCCGCACACTTGTTCTTTCCACATTGTTGTCATCCTTCAATACACCCCCACTGACACTTGTTAATGGTCGTAAGACATGATCATTGCACTCGTTTCATCTCAGACATCGAATGATTAGTGATTTTTTTATTTGGATGTGTGTGATTCAGAGCCGAGCAGCCTGTACCCCTCCTCGCAGGAAACCACTGGAGAGTGACTTTGAGACTATAAAGCTCATTAGTAATGGCGCCTATGGGTAAGACAGACCTCTGTTTGGCTACAAGTGGGAAAAATGAGGAACTTTCTGTGGAAACATGTCATTATTTTAATCTTCGTTTCATTTGCTGCCTTCTCTCCCATGTAGAGCTGTGTATCTGGTGCGGCACAAGGAAACTCGTCAGCGCTTTGCAATGAAGAAGATAAACCGACAAAACCTGATTCTTAGGAACCAAATCCAGCAAGTTTTTGTCGAGAGAGATATCCTGACCTTTGCTGAAAACCCATTTGTGGTTTCCATGTTCTGTTCTTTTGAGACGCGAAGGCACCTCTGCATGGTCATGGAATATGTTGAAGGTAGATCTGCAAACTGCAAATTACTACACACAAGAAGGGCTATGATGATGATGATGCACTCTTAAAGACCCGTTCCCACGGAAACAGTGTTTTTAGAGCCTCTAAATGAAAAGGATGGAAAAACAATCATCTTACAATACCACCCTGTGTTTTCATGTAGCTCAAAAACATAACCTACTAATAGACCGGACTACTGTCTCCACCGTCCCTTGTTGGGAACTGGACCCAGCAGGAACCGTTTTATCAAAGCTGGCACGCTATATTTGTGCAGCCAAAGTTTGTGCACTAGTGACGAGGAGCTTTAAGCCCCACCTACTTCCCCACAATCAATCTTGGTGTCACATTAAGTCTTGAAATACACTGCTTGGCCAAAACAAGTCTCCACCTGGATTTAACTAAGCAAATGGGTACGAGCCTCCTATTGGATAATTACTGCAGGGATGATTATCTTTCAGCTGCAACAAGTTATTTAACCCCAACTGGTGCAATGAGTTGCTTCTCATTTCTTAAACAACCATGTTGTAAGACACATCGTGTGGTCGTGGAAAAGATGTCAGTCTGTTTGAAGAGGGTCAAATCATTGTCATCAAGCAGAGAAAACATCTAAGGAGATTGCAGAACCTACTAAAACTGGGTTAAGAACTGTCCAACGCATTATTAAATTATTAAAAACTGGAAGTATAGTAGGGACCCATCGTCTTTGAGGAAGAAATGTGGCCGGAAAAAAATCCTGAATGATGGTGATCTGCGATGACTTAAACGTTTGGTGAAATCAAATAGAAGAAAAACAACAGTAGCACTCAGGGCTGTGTTTTATAGTGAAAGTAAGAAGATTTCCACACATACAATGTGAAGGAACTCAAGGAACTGGGACTGAACATCTGTGTAGCCTTAAGAAAACCACTAATCAGTGAGGCTAACTGGAAAAAAAAGGCTTCAATTTGTTAGGGAGCATAAAGATTGGACTCTGGAGCAATGGAAGGAGGTCATGTGGTCTGATGAGTCCAGATTGACCCTGTTCCAGAGTGATGGGTGCATCAGGGTAAGAAGAGAGGCAGGTGAAGTGATGCACCCATCATGCCTAGTGTCTAGTCATCAATGAAAGATCTTGGTGAAAAATTACTGCAACACTGGATGGAAATGGATCTTGTGACATCGTAGAAGCTTATTGAAACAATGACACAGTGAATGCATGATGTAATCAAAGATAAAGGAGGTCCAATGAAACATTAGTGTAACATTTTTTTTTTGGTGGCAACTTTTTTTTGGCCAGGCAGCGTATTTTCACTGCATTAGTTACAGCTAAACTTATTTGAAAAAATTGTATTTAAGTCTAAACAAGGCAAGAAGTTTGCGAATCTAGAAAAATACCCGAGGTGTGTGTTATTCTGTAATAAAGGCAATGTCCTGCTTGTTTTTATGGAGGGCGTGGGTGTTAAAGCTCAGACTGGAACCAGCCAGGAAGCTGCTCCTGGACTGTGTTTAACATCTGGGTTAGGTTCAGAGGTCTTATTGTTTGCAGTCTGTAGTGTGAACAGATTGTTGATGTCCCCCTTCCCACTTAAACACCAAGATTACTTCATCTTGATAATTGACAATAATTGCATATTAGCCTATGATATAAATGCTAAAGTGTACGGCAGGGCTATTCAACTAAATTACTCAGGGGGCCACAGTTACTGAAAGCCAAGAGCTCAGGGGTCAGACATCCTGCAGTTATTGTCATTAAGTTTGTTTTACGGTTTAAAATCTAGTTTTATTTAATATTTAATCCATTGTTGGGCCAAACTGAGCACAGCCATGGGCCTAATTTGGTCCCCGGGCCACCAGTTGAATAGTCCTGGTGTACAGTATTTAAAGCCTAACGCTCGTCCCTGTTTAAACAATAATGTTGTAAAACTTTCTTGTTTTCTGTTTCTGGTGCATTTTTGTGAACATGTTACAGCACCGAACAGACCTAGCATAAGTATTACAGCAATTGGGACCGTTTTTTGTTTCCATGCAGATGAAAACATTTCTCATAAGGTTTAACAGAGTTTATTTTTTATTTTTTAGAAACGACTAAGTGTTTTGGAAAGAAAATTTTCTTGTGTGGATGGGACCTCAGACGCTTGCTTTAAATGTACTGTCCCATGTAAAACTCATTTTCTGTGCATGTGGCCGGCCTCACTGTCTGTTTGACCTCCTCTTGTTCTCAGGTGGGGACTGTGCCAACCTGTTGAAGAACATCGGTCCTCTCCCTGTGGACATGGCCAGGATGTATTTTGCAGAGACTGTCCTTGCTTTAGAGTATCTTCACAACTACGGCATTGTGCACAGAGACCTCAAACCTGACAAGTGAGCCAGTGCCAGCTAAACAAAAACAGTATTTACCAGTTTACCTCTACTCACACATTTTTTTCCAGTCGCTGAAAGGATAATCTATGGATGCATCCTAAACTACTGCACAGACTTTATTGAAAGGTTCTGAAAATACTTATTGATCAGCTGCAGCGGATTCACTTTTGGAGCTAGTTTAACTCAAGACGTCTGCCAGGCAGCATCATCCGTCCAACGACTGACCGACCACTAACATTTGATATAATAGTAGCTAGTAGCTAACATCTCGTTGACATGGCATGAGATCAAGCAGAACATTATTTTCAAGGTTTTACCACATAAGATATTAGCATAAACGTTGGTGGGTGATATTCACTCCAGGTTTTTTCTGAATCTAAAAACATAAACTCTGAAGTATTGTGAAGTATTTCTGCTTTCTCCATGTGTAGTTTGTTAATCACCTCCATGGGACACATCAAGCTGACAGACTTTGGTCTGTCAAAGATCGGCCTGATGAACATGACGACCAACTTGTATGAAGGACACATTGAAAAAGATACCAGAGAGTTTATTGACAAGCAGGTTCGTACCTCTTCTTGTTTTGTTGTTGAATTGTATTTTATAACCGAAGCACACAATAGTTTTGGTTCCTTTGTTCTTGTGTTCAGGTGTGTGGTACTCCAGAGTACATTGCTCCTGAGGTGATCCTGAGACAGGGCTATGGGAAACCTGTGGACTGGTGGGCCATGGGCATAATCCTGTATGAGTTCCTTGTGGGCTGCGTGCCGTTCTTTGGAGACACACCAGAGCAGCTCTTCGGTCAAGTGGTTAATGGTAATCCCACCTGCCTCTAATAATTATTCCTGTTTGCTGAGTGGTCTCTTTATTTTGGTCTTTGAAGATACATCCTTGGATTATTGGTATGCTTCTTTGTTCAGATGAGATCATTTGGCCAGAAGGAGAGGATGCATTGCCGACTGATGCCCAGGATCTCATCACCCGACTGCTACGGCAGAACCCTTTGGAGCGTCTTGGAACAGGTTGGTGAGCCTTACTTAGTGTTATGGACTTGTGTTGGTCAAGAAAAGGAGCAAAAAATGTTTGTTATAATATGAAGGGTCTCAGAAAGAGACAATACCCTGGAAAATTTATGAGTGTAAATGTAAAGTTGCTTCTCCACTCTTCTTAGACTACGCCTTTGCTCATATGGTCACAGTTTCACAGCTTTTTGAGGTGGGGTTTGTCCAGTAAATGATGGTTGGGGTGGAGTTTGTCCAGTAAATGATGGTTGGGGTGGAGTTTGTCCAGTAAATGATGGTTGGTAGCAGCACGCCATCTGGTAAAACTGTTTTTGTTGTTTAAGTGTACTGCAGGCTCAAAGTTGACAGAAATCTTCTTGAAGCTTCTTTGTTTTGACCCACTTCATTTTCACTAGGAGCTAAGCAGCATTCTGTAAATGCAGATGTTTTACCTCCTGATAGCACCATCTGCCAAATTGTACCTTTTCAGCTTTGGTACCCATACCTTTTTGGATATGAACAGAAGTTGTCTGTCACTGGATCAGAAAAAAATGCAGTTATTGATAACAAGGTATGAAGATCCTAAAATAAAAAGAAAAATTGTATTTACTTTCTCTGTATTTGATGCATGCAGCATAAGCAGTGATGCTTTAAAAGTCCATGTATTTCCCATAAAAGTGAGCAGGAGTGACCTGCGGTAGCACTCTTTCCTGCACCGGGGATGTAAACGTCTCGTGCTGAAGGAGCTGCTCAGGGATTACAGTGCTGTGTAAGGGGGCAGCGTGCAGCCCCGGACAGAGCTGGCTCCTAATCAGTCTAAGCCTCATCCCGTCTCTCCACACTGCTCTCACCCCAGCACAGTTTGTGTAGAACTGCAGAGGCCACCAGAGTGATTTAAAGTACGTGGATCAGAGCCCCACACACGGAAGGACCTGAGTCTTCTCAGGTGTGTTCAGATATGTCTCTGTAAAACACACAAGGCTCACTGTACTCCTGCTGCAGCTGATTAGCACCAATCATTTGTCCATCTTGTTGGAAACAGAGCAGTTTCCATAGTAACAGTTGATACACATGGTTTATACTTGTAGTTTATACTCTCTTTCAGCGTTTACAACCAGCTCTACAGGCTCTCTTTTTCCTCCTGGTGTCCGGTGGAATCACTGGATTCTTAGTGTTGAGTGATCCAGTGTGGCTAAAGACCTAACAGCTGGTCTCGTGTATAAGCAAATGTCTAGAAGTGACAATACTCCCAAAACAGAGACGTACTTCATTCTTCAGCTAATTATTTTTTAACTTAATCTACCGGTGCTTCAGACCGCAGCCCATAAGCACAAGACTTGAAACAGATTTCTTTCTTCTTCTTTTTTTTTTTTTTTAGCTCCTATACATCTAAAATCTAACTGACTTTGATTAAAATGATCACGTGACCAAGTGAATTGTGATTATTTCTCAGGTGGAACCACAGAGGTGAAGGTGCACATGTTCTTCCTGGGCCTGGACTGGAACGGTCTTCTGAGACAAAAAGCTGAGTTCATACCTCAGCTAGAGTCAGAGGAGGACACCAGTTACTTTGACAGTAGGTGGATTATTAGACACATAATCACATCTTTCATATGTTATTAAAAAAGACTCCCAACTAATATGCGTCTTGACTGCTGAGGTGCACCAGGGAATCTGCTTGTTACTGCTCCAGCTTAGGGATGGGCGATGTATCGAATACACTCGATGTATCGCATATACTCATCATACCAAATATACTCGATACATCTTAATATACTCAATGTGTCACAAGTTGTTCATTTTACGATGATTAAAATGGCTTGAAAATCCGTGTAGTTCTTTTTCTCCCGTCTGCTCCAACTGCACACGGCCCCTCCTCCCTCACTGAACACCAACAGCCCCTCGTGCTGCTTCACACACGCTGACCAACGTCGTGAAGGCAGCGCAGCGGAAGAGGATTTTTATTTAATATATGTAAATAGTTTAATTTTTTTTACATTTATTTTGTAAAGTTACAGCTGTTTGTTAAATGTGCCTGTGTGACAACTGCGACAAAGCTTTGACTCAGAAATATATTTTTGTTATCTATGAAGAAAAAAATATATATATCGCGATTTATCTTAAAAATATCGAGATATTAATTTTGGTCCTTATCGCCCAGCCCTACTCCAGCTTCTTTTTGTCTGTTAACACTCCAATTGTCCAATTATTTATTTATTTTTCTCTGGCCAGTAAACAGGTTACTCTGGCAGCAGTCCGTCTGTGTGTGGAAGTAAATATGAAGTGAAGAAGACTTGAAGTTAGCTGTATGTGCTGTCGACAGACATTTAAAAATAAACTCAGAAGCAGCACAGATGGTGGGGAGGCGACTAAAAGAATGGATTTCTACAGAGGAAACTGTTGGAGACTGCTGTTACTTTTAGCAAAGCTAACTGTGCTACACACCCTGATAGATGTTAAAACACTGAAGCAGTGACTCGTCTCGTTTTATTAAAAATAGTGTTTTACTGTTGAGCTGTTTCCAGCTCTTTCTCATGGTGTGATGTCACCTCTGCTCCTATTAGCGACTGATCACCATTCACAGCAGGAAGGGTGAAAGTGTAGATACAATAAAATGAACACATTATGACCTTGTTATCCAACGGGTCTAGTTTGTTTCTCAAACATCTGTTGAACATGGTGGAAATTGGAGATCTTGTAGAAAAAATGAATAAATTTGTGCACTAATGTTTTGAGATGTGCACCAAAACATGAACATGTGAAGAAGCTGTAATCTGTTTTCTCTGCAGTACTGTAATTATTTTCCTGTTGGGTTTTATTTGTCCAAATAGCTGTTTACTTTATTAATCAGGAGAATATTATTTGTAGAATTCCAGTGACGGAGAACACTGCTGCTGCTTTTTTACTGTAAACATTTATTTTACTGTCACGCTGTGGTTCCTAAGATTATCAGCCACATTTTCACATCAATCAGAAGTTGGGAAAAATAAATCTAAAAAACAAACAAACTTTGAAAAGCCAATTTCATTTAATTTAGTGAAATCATGACTGACTGCAGCTGATCCTTAGTCAGTCATTAACTGCAGATTATCTCTAAAACATACATTTTAAACTCCAAACTATCTACTTCATTAAAGCTGACTGTTTATAGTCAGCAGAGAAAACTGGAATAATAATTGAATACTTTTAATTTTGCCTAAGGTCTGTAAGTGCAGTCTAACCTACTTGATGGGTAAAGATGGAACAGCAGCCAGATTATGGTTAACAGTATGAGCAGAAGCGTGAAAGGTGTCAGTCCTTTAATACTGGACCACCTAACACCCCCCTCCACAAACTGAACCCCAGAGGCTACAGTGCAGCAGGTTAAACTGATGATGCAACATGAAAGCAGTTTTTCATTTAGTTATAAATCAAAACGTGTATTTTGTACTGAAGGTATCTTGGAGAGATCTTGCCTTACAACAGGAAGGTTGCAGATTCAAAATTTGCTGCTGCTATTCTGGGTGGAGATTGTTCAAATTCAGTTCAATTCAAAAATACTTTATTAACCCCAAAGGGAAATTACATGTTGTTGTAACTCGTTATCCTCGTGTCATAGAGATGTTATAGATGCTGATGGCTGTAGGCAGGAAGGGGTCTCTTGTAAAAGTCCATCCCACAGCGGATCTGAAGAAACTGGCCACAGATGACGTCCATTCCCTTCACCCAGACTTGGCTGGCCTCTCGGTTCCCCCGGGCTGCAGGATCGCTGGAATGCTAGGCAGAACTCCTCCCGAGAGCGATGGTCACTCCTCCCAGCAGACTGCCGAGCTCCTCGTCTGTGCAGACATCCAGCTGCAGATAAAGGGGGATGATCTCGGTCCATCTATAGTCACAAGCCATGTTTTCTGCCAGCTCCAGGTTCTCAGTGGTCAGACACTCGAGCACAGCCGGCAGGTAGATGGGAATGCATCCACGGGGCCTCCTTTTCAACTCATTTGAGATTTGGGGCTGTAGCTGAGATATTATTTGAGCTTTTGAAATGTTGATCAGCTGCTTCCGGTTGTAAAAAAAAAACAAAAAACCAGCTTGTTGTCATGGTTATGCATCATAACAAATTTCCAAAAGTAAAATGTTTCAGTAAAAATCCTTCCAGCTGCTCAGCATCTGACACAAGAGGAAACAATCATCCAAAAATGTGATTTACATCCAGAAAAAGAGGAATTAAAGTTTCCAAAAGCAAAATCTCAGAATGAAAGTAACAGAGCTGCTCCAACATGCAGCCACCTCAAGCGGCGCAATTCTAGAACTTGTTCTCCCCAAGCATAAGTGGGTTTTCTCTCCAGGTACTCCACAGATCAGAAAACGTGCATGTTAGACTGATTGGCGACTCTAAATTGTCCCTAAATGTGAGAAAATGTGAGAGTGAATGGTTGTTTGTCTCTGTGTGTCCCTGTGATGGACTTGCAGCCTGTCCTGGGCGTCCCCCGCACCTCTCACAGTTCCTGCTGCAGATGGACAGCAGCTCCAGTGACTCTACACAGAAAACAGTAAAAACATGGACGGATGGATATTTTATTTTCTGTTAATGTCAGTTCTTTAGAAATCTGTATCACCACACAAAACTGGAATTTTTGCATCTCTGGACACAAATGAATCTTTGGTAGAATTGTTTACCAGCTGGAACGTGATTCCAGATGTTTGGTGTTTTTCTGACTTATGTCTCAGTATAAATGTGAATAAAATATGCTTCCTGCAGTGCGTTCAGAGCGGTACTGTCACGTAGCCTCAGATGAAGATGATGAAACCAACGATGATGAATCATCTCTGGAGCTCAGGCAGTTCTCTTCTGTTGCCCATCGTTTCAGCAAGGTGCGTCTAACCACTCTCAGTTGTTTCATGTTGGTTATTCTGGATAAAATGACACATTATTGAAGATGGAAGAAAATCTATTTTGTAACATCCCAACCTAGGTGTACAGCAGCACAGAGCACCTGTCCACATCCACCCCGTCCAATCAGAGTCTATCCTCTTCGGAGCGAAGCCACAGTGAGGAGAAGGAGGAGCGATGGGACGTCAGGGGGGTCCCCTCTCTTGGTGATGGACACAAACACTTGGCTGGTGGAGACAAGAGGGCAGATGGACACAGAGGGAGGTGAGAGCTTCATAACAAACAATCTGACAACGGGAAGAAAGTTAAAGCCTCCCTTTTGTATAATTTTCCCTCCACCTGTTTGCTCTAAAATGTTTTCACATCATATCAATTGGAAATGTTGCAGGAAAACCTCATTAAAGATACTTCTCTAGAATTAACTGCTACTATAAAACAATGTATTATAAGTGTTTTTAAAGTGAAATGTTCATGTGTAAAAAATGGTTCTGATAAATGGACTGTACTTAAAGGTACATTTTACAATTAAAGGTTGAAAAAGTTAAACTCCTATATTGTATAGATTCGTTACACATAGTGAAATATTTCAAGCCTTTATTTCTTGTCATTTTGATGATTACAGATAATGAAAAACCAAAACTCAAGTGTGTCAGAAATTTTGAATATTGTGAAAAGTTCCATTTTGGAAACTCGGCACATTCTGCACCGACAAATCCTGGTGATTCCTCGCGTCAAGCCACTCCTGAACCAGACTGAATGAAGAGAAAAATATTGAACTTTTTCTTGATATTTAAATTTTTTTAGATATACCTGTTTATAACACCTTTCTGTCCAACCAGGAGACTCGGCGTGCTTTACAAAACAATCTGTGCCTCATTTACGTATCCATACAGCACTCTACTGTCTATGCAAAACTGTGAATAAATAGTTCTATAGAGACTAATCAGTGCTTCAGATCACATTCATTCACCAATGGGACATGCATCAGAGGCAGGGAGGGGTTCAGTGTCTTGCCCAGGGATAC
>NC_056506.1:16187624-16206792 GCF_014905685.2 Nematolebias whitei | reverse complement strand
AACCTGAAAAATCAACAGTGTATCAAATACTTGTTCTCCCCACTGTATAAAGCTAGTTTTTTGTTTGTTTGTTTGTTTTTCCCTTTTCTCTTTAAGAACCAGCTTTCTCCTAAAAAGGTGAACGTACAAGTCCAGATTACTTTGGGAGCAGAGATATTAGCAGAACGCCCCATTTTATTATTCTGAGCTTTTATCTTGTTAAATAATTTGCATTTAGAAATATTGGTAGCCTGTTGGAAAACTTTGAACAGAGATGGATTGTATTCACCATCTAGAAAATGTACCGTATTTTTTGGACTATAAGACGTACCTAAAATTCTTTAATTGTCTCAAAAACGAACAATGATCGTTATGTGCTTACTGACCTCGAACTGATTTTATGTGGTTATTGTGAATGAGTTGAATAAAGTTTTATTTATCCGTTTTGTTTCGCTTAATGCGCCTTATAGTCCAAAAAATACAGTACTGTTAAAAATACTAACCACACCATTCATGTTTTAGCATTTCTTTATTTATGTTTTGCCAGCTCAGATATAAATAATAAATACAGTGCCTTGCAAAAGTATTCGGCCCCCTTGAACTTTTCAACCTTTTGCCACATTTCAGGCTTCAAACATAAAGATATAAAATTTAAATTTTTTGTGAAGAATCAACAACAAGTGGGACACAATCGTGAAGTGGAATGAAATTTATTGGATGTGTCAAACTTTTTTAATAAATAAAATACTGAAAAGTGGGACGTGCAATATTATTCGGCCCCCTTGTGTTAATACTTTGTAGCGCCGCCTTTTGCTGCAGTTCCAGCTACAGTCTCTTGGGGTTTGTCTCCATCAGTGTTGAACATGGAGACACTGAAATTCTGCCCATTCTTGCAAACCAGCTCGAGCTCAGTGAGGTTGGATGGAGAGCGTTTGTGAACAGCAGTCTTCAGCTCTTTCCACAGATTCTCGATTGGATTCAGGTCTGGACTTTGACTTGGCCATTCCAACACCTGTTTGTTTATTTGTGAACCATTCCATTGTAGATTTGGCTTTATGTTTTGGATCATTGTCTTGTTGGAAGATAAATCTCCGTCCCAGTCTCAGGTCTCTTGCAGACTCAAACAGGTTTTCTTCCAGAATGGTCCTGGATTTGGCCCCATCCATCTTCCCATCAATTCTGACCATCTTCCCTGTCCCTGCTGACGAAAATCAGGCCCAAACCATGATGCTGCCACCACCATGTTTGACAGTGGGGATGGTGTGTTCAGGGTGATGAGCTGTGTTGCTTTTACACCAAACATATCATTTTGCATTGTGGCCAAACAGTTTGATTTTGGTTTCATGTGACCAGAGCACCTTCTTCCACATGTTTGGTGTCTCCCAGGTGCTTGTGGCAAACTTTAAACAACACTTTTTATGGATATCTTTGAGAAATGGCTTTCTTCTTGCCACTCTTCCATAAAGGTCAGATTTGTGCAGTGTACGACTGATTGTTGTCCTATGGACAGACTCTCCCACCTCAGCTGTAGATCTCTGCAGTTCATCCAGAGTGATCATGGGCCTCTTGGCTGCATCTCTGATCAGTCTTCTCCTTGTTCCAGATGAAAGTTTAGAGGGACGGCCGGGTCTTGGTAGATTTGCAGTGGTCTGATACTCCTTCCATTTCAATATGATTGCTTGCACAGTGCCCCTTGGGATGTTTGAAGCTTGGGAAATCTTTTTGTATCCAAATCCAGCTTTAAACTTCTCCACAACAGTATCTCAGACCTGCCTGGTGTGTTCCTTGGTCTTCATGATGCTCTCTACACTTTGAACAGAACCCTGAGACTATCACAGAGCAGGTGCATTTATACAGAGACTTGATTACACACAGGTGGATTCTATTCATCATCATCAGTCATTTGGGACAACATTGGATCATTCATAGATCCTCACTGAACTTCTGGAGTCAGTTTGCTGCACTGAAAGTAAAGGGGCCCAATAATATTGCACGACCCACTTTTCAGTTTTTAATTTGTTAAAAAAGTTTGACACATCCAATAAATTTCATTCCACTTCACGATTGTGTCCCACTTGTTGTTGATTCTTCACAAAACATTAAAATTTTATATCTTTATGTTTGAAGCCTGAAATGTGGCAAAAGGTTGAAAAGTTCAAGGAGGCCGAATACTTTCACAAGGCACTGTATAATAATTATGCTGTGCTCCTGTTTATTCTGTTCTTTTAGTTGTATGATGTAGTTGCATATTAACAGCCTAGCGTATGCAAACATCAAACACAAACATTGTGATCAGTATTATCAGTTTGTCTTGTACTTTGTGTTTCTCTGTCTCAGGTATGTCCAGGCAGTTTTAAGTGTTAGTTATGAAGAGACAACTTACATTGTTTCCTCTAATCATTGTTTTTTTTCTATTCCCCAACTAGATGATTCATCTGGTCCTCTAAGTCCCAAATCATCTTTGTCGCTGTCCTCCAACCCCTCATCCAGAGATTCGTCCCCCAGTCGGGACCTGTCCATCAGCATTAGTTGTCTTAGACCTCCAGTGGTCATCCACAGCTCTGGGAGGAGGTTCGGCTTTGCTCTGCGAGCTATCAGGGTGTACATGGGAGACACTGATGTGTATACTGTCCATCACATGGTCTGGGTATGTGTACTCACATTTAGTATTCATCTTACTTCTGGATAACGTGTGTTGTTGTATAAACTAAAAATAAAGTATGAGTCAGGGCTATTCAACTAAATTACTCAGGGGGCCACAGGTACTGAAAGACAAGACTCAGGGGCCCAACATCCTGCAGTTATTGTCATTAAGTTTGTTTTATGGTTTTAAATCTAGTTTTATTTAAAAAAAAAGAACTTATTGGTGGTTCGAACAGAGTTCACTCGTGGGCCTGATTTGTCCCCCAGTTGAATAGCCCTGCAAGTTCTACAAGTGACCTATTAAAGAACGTTGTTTTGTTTTTTAAGCCTTAAAACTTACTACTTTTAGTATAGTGCAGGATCACGGTATGATGTGCATTTTATTTAATCCTCTTTGCACTGATGCCTCTAATTAAAGTCCAGAGCTACCAGCGTCACCTACAGAGTCCAGTTGTGTGTAATTTAGTCTCAGTATAAATCTAGCTGTTCTCTGGAGGCCTCGGGGTTGTTGCAGAACATTAGTGATCAAACAGCATTATGAAGACCAAGGACAAGTTTAATGCAGGGACAGGATGATGCCACTAGAAACCCTTAAAAACAATTTAACCAGTTAAACTAAGGTGTCCTGTAATCAGACTCACGAGTGTCCAGTCTTGTCATCACTGTCGGCCTGAGAGTAAAAAGTAGTCACAGGGCTGTTTGGTATCCTGGTGTGTACCACACTGAACATGGACACCACACAGCTAAGGACAGTGAACAGAAAACGATGTGCAGCACGTTAAAGGTGCAGGTTGTAAAACCATCTCCAAGCAGCGAGATTCTCAGATTATTCAGAGGTTTGAGACACAAGACAACAAACTGCTGGAGACGGTACAAAGGGTAACCAAAGAACCCAGAACAACCTCTAAACAGATTAGAGGTGAACTTTTAAGGTCAAAGGTCATCATTGTCAGATTGTAGCATCACTCAGTCTGACCCAAAGTGAACCGAACAGAAGACGTCTACGAAGGACCCTGAATTATAACGACTTGAAACTGGAATTAGCCTAAATCCAGATTAACGAGTCACGGAGTTCTTGGGTGATGACGTTTAAACAAATGAGACAAAACTGGAGCTTTCTGATGACAAGTTCCATCAGAACCATGAACCCAGAAATGAGGCGCGTTCAGAGCAGAACACCTGGAGGAGGCTCGGTTCTGTTCTGGGGCTGCATCAGGACCAGGGTGTCTTGAGTCTGTGCAGTGATGCAGTGAAATCTCAAGACTATCGAGGCATCCTGCAGTGAAATGTTCAGTGTCACAAAGCTTGGTCTTATGGTTCCAGAACACTCTGCTAAAACACCCAAGACTGGATCAGAACCAAACACTGGACCGTTCTGAAGTGGACTTCTGAGCTCTGATCTGAATCCACATCTGTGGAAGGAGCTGAAACATCTGGAGAACGAGCCTTTCAAACCTGAGACAGCCTGAGAAGTTTGCTCATGAGGAGTGGACCAGAATACCTGTGGATAGGTGCAGAAGACACGAGAGACAATTACAGACATGACCTGTCCCTAAAGGTTGCACAACAAAATATTAAGTAAAAAGTACCATCCTTTGTGTCAAGGCCAGTTCATTACTTTGTTTTATTATTTAAAACAATTGGGTCAAAATTCAAAAGCAGTGTCTGTTTTTTATTTGTAGAATATTTTTAATGGTGTGAATGTTTCCGAAGCGTTCGCTCTGCTGTGATCCAGTTTTCTTCACTACGTGTTTTGGCACATTTCTCGTCCGGCAGTTTTCAAGCTGTTTCATCAAAGCAAAAAGCAAAACGTTCAGCTCTTTCAGGACAATCCTGCTGTGACTTTTGGTACTGGTGCAACTTTAGCTTTGTGAAATATTTTAGCCTTTTCTACCATTTTTTTTCCACATAGAAAATGAATTGAGCTCATTTTACATTCTTCAAATCTTTAGATGTGTTTACAACCTTTTACTGCTCCTTTCACATTTTGTTCTGTTTCAGCTGCTTTCAGCTTCCTTCTGCATATCTAAACATTTTTTCAGCTTCTTTCAGCTGTTTGTGCTACTTTCAATTTTTTTTCTACTAACTACAACATTTTGTGCTTCTCGTAACTTATTTCTGCTCCTTTCAGCTTATTTCTGCAAGTTTCAGCTTTTTCTACTATTTCAGCTACTACTGGTTTATAACTTTTTCATGCTAATTGGAGCTTTTGCAGCTAATTACACATTTTTGCACTCATTTCAACTTTTTTCAGCATAAATCAACAAAAATGTGCTTCCTCCACTTCCATCTTGTAATTTCAGCTTCTTTCTACCTTTTTTTAGCTACTTTTCAGCTGTTTTTTTTTTTTTTTTTTTGCTAGTTTCAGCTTTTTTCCCATATAAGTTCTACTCTTGTGCTCATTTCTGCTTCTTTCAGTCAAATTGGGCAAAGGTGTTCTTTCTGCTTTCTTCTTTTTGCTAATTTACCATAAGCTTGTTCTACCTTTTCAGCTACATTTCAGCATGTTTTAGCTGGTTTTAGCTGTTTTAAGATAAATTTGTTTTTTGTGGTTATTTCTGCTAGTTTCTGTCTAATTAACTTCTTTATGCTCCTTTCAGCTTTTTTTTTTTTAGCTAGTTTCAACTTTTTCTGCCTTTCCAGCTACTATTTAGATATTTTTATGCAAATTTTAACTTTTTTTAGCTAATTCCACATTTTTGAATTCATTTTACCTTTTTACACTTCCTTCTCGTAAGTTAGACTTCTTTCTGCCTTTTCGACTACTTTTTAGATTTTTTTTTATTTTTATTTTTTTACATTTTTTGATCTCATAATTTTTGTGCTAATTTCTGCTTATTTAAACGTAATTTATCAAAATGTGTTCTTTCTGTTTTCTTCTGCTAATTCAGGCTTGTTCTTTCATTTCAAGTACAATTTTTTTGTTATTTTGTTTCAGCAGTTTTTCAGCAATAAGCATTCACATAGCATTTTTGGGTTATTTATTCATTCATTCATTCATTATTTCATTAATGAAAGAGTGAAAACAAAATTTTCCATCAGCAAAATTCCAGTAAATTCCTTTGAAGTTTGTGGTTTTAACGCAACAAAAAGTGCAAATATTCAAGGAATATAAAGACTTTCAAGGCTCTGAGCAGCACAGACAAAAACACTGCCTGTTCTGGTTTGTACGTTTCAGATGAGAATTAAAATGTGTTTATGACTTTTGTTTCCCAAGATTTGTTTGCACAAGTTTCACAAGCATTGTTGGTTGTAACCTTATGGGAGGAACTGGTCTGTCCCGTTGCTGATGATTGGTTTTGATATTGTGTTTACATTCAGTGCGTTGAAGATGGCAGTCCAGCGCACGAGGCAGGACTGAGAGCCGGTGACCTCATCACTCATGTCAACGGGGAGTCGGTCCAGGGCCTGGTTCACACTGAGGTGGTGGAGCTCCTGCTCAAGGTAACAGGACAGACGCAACAAAACGCCCCGGTGCTTTAATGAGCTCGTCAAAAGGCAGACGCATTTTATCTCCATACGTCAGCTTCCCCATGGCTGGTCCACAACTTCTGATTCTGGTTCAGGGATTAAACTGACGCAGGTTTCATCGAATCGAGAGCCCAATCAGAGCAGGGCGGGTGGTGCTTTCTGAAAGCACCTTTTATTGTCCAGGTGACCCAGCAGCAGCGGGCCCCTCCCTGTCTGACAGCACACAGGCGGTCAGGATCACAGAGCGCCGCAGCAGTCGGAGCACTCCTCCTCTAAAGTCTACCTTTGTACTAAACGTTAATGAGTTAGGAGCGTCGTCCTCGTCGTGCAGGTGTGTCCAACCTGCGTGTGTGACCAAACTCCTGGAGAGAGAGAGAACCGCCACAGGAGCACTTCACTCCGTGACTGGATCTGTGACACTTCTGCTGCTGCTTTAGTTCTTACGAGTCAATAATTTTAACATTAAAAACAAATGGTTGTAGGCCCCAGATTACAGTGTAGATGTGTCCATTTAACTTTGATGAGAAATCTGTCAGTCAAATAAAACTAGTTGTTTAGTGCTGGACTACCTGTCATCTATATTTTTTATGTATTTCACAACCTCCCGTTTGAAAACACTGAAATGAAACCAAAGTAAACTACAGAAAGTTTTTATTTATTTTTTATTTATTCCCTCTCCCTTCAGAACGCCACTGGTCCCGAGGATCTAGATGATGCAGATTAAAATGTTACGTCTTCAACTCTTCATTAGAGAACGTGATACTGTGCACTGACTCGGTGCACGTACATGTGCACTCCTCTTTATACGAAAACCTTTGAGAAGTGGCCGGTACGCAGGAATAAGTTCTTAAATATGTAGCATATGGGGTTGTGGGGGGGGGGGGGGGGGGTGCACAATGGTAGTCGCTGGGTGAACATTATTTTTTTGACCAGGTCACAAATCAAGGTCAAAGGTTTATCCAGGTCATTGCTACAGATTGCTGTATAATAGTTTGTGGACAGGTGTATAATGTGCTGTTTGCTGTGCTCTTATTTTCTAATTTACTAGTACATCTTCATACGGCAGGTTTTTATTTTACGATTGGACTCGTGACAAAAAGACGTGTTGGGGCGGGCGTGGCTGAGTGGTTAGAGCAGTCGTCCTCCAGTGGGAGAGTTGGGGGTTTGATTCCACCAGCAGTCACATGCTGAAGTGTCCCTGGGCAAAACACTGAACCCTCATTGCCTCTGATGTGTGTCCCATCAGTGTTTGAATGTGATAATGTAGTAGAGTGGTGAATGAGGCACAGTTTGTGTTGTAAAGAGCTTTGAGTGTTTTGATCAGATAGAAAGGTTCTGTTTAAGTACATACAGTTCATTTACCGTTTTTAGACACACATTTACGTGAGTGATCTGATTTGAACAGAGTGGGAACAAGGTGACCCTGCAAACAACAGCACTTGAGAACACTTCTATCAAGGTGGGGCCCGCCAGAAAAGCAAGCTACAAAGCTAAGATGGCCCGACGGAGCAAAAAGAGCAAGAAGAAAGATGGACAAGACAGGTACCTGAACTCAGAACGAACATCTGCAAATGTGAAGTGTTCTTCATTCGGCCCTGGTCAGAGTTTATAAAATGAGGCTCTCATGAGAAGTTGTTTTTCATGGACCGTTCCAGCAAACATCCATCTCTCATCATTTATTCCTTTTCCTTCTGCAGCACACGGCGTCGCATCTTTAAGAAGCTGTCAAAGCATGCGCCCCCACCCCCCATGCAGAGCAGCCGAAGCTTCTCCTCAGGCTTCCAGCAGTCGTCCAGTGACAGCCTCTCTGGTTCCCCCACGCAGAGCCTGTCTCCAGGACCTTCCACACCCTGCCGGTCCCCCGGCCCCGACCACTCCGGAGGTGCGACACCGTTTTGATTGTTACAAGTTTTATTTATTTTTATTTCAGTTTAGTTTTTTTATTCTATTTTCTTTTTGCTCGCCGACAGATGAAGGCAGTGACGATGTTTTAATCTCCATCCACACTGACTGTGTTTTTGTTTTTGTCCTGTTAGATTCCAGCTCCTCTCCTTGTTCTAGTTCTCCAAACTCGCCCATACCTCAGGCTCGTCCCAGCTCGCTCCATGTCCACGGTCGCTACACCAAGGCCGTGCGTTGTAAGTCCACCAGCAGCATCCCTCCTTCGCCTCTGGCCTGTATCCCCCCACCTCAGCCCCTCTCTCCTCAGTGCTCTCCATCCTGTCTCCAGAGTCTTCCCAAGTCCCTTCAGGGTTTCCATGGAAAGACGTTGTCTCCTCCCACCGTCACCCGTCACTCCATGCGTCCCCGGAGTGTAGAACCGCCCCGCTCGCCACTGCTGAAGAGAGTTCAGTCAGCGGAGAAGCTGACTGGGGACAAGGTGGGGTTGGGGGGTTACCATGGAGACAAGAAAGCTTACAGCACCCGCCGCCACACCGTGGAGATGCCTCTGTCTGAAGGGGAGGGGCTTGAGGATGAAGAGGGAGATGCCACTACGAGGTTCGTCTGTGTTGGAGAGCACGGTCGCCAACGGTTGTTCATGGGGGTGCAGAAAGACGAGCAGGACACAGCCGGCGGGGGCAGCAGCCACCATCTTGCCCCCAGCTCACCTCAGCACTCTGGAGACAGCCACCATTCAAAAGAGATGATGAGAAAGCTGGCTCTGTCGGAGCGCAGGGACTCCTTCAAGAAGCAGGAGGCTGTGCAGGAGTTGAACTTTGACTTGGAGGAGAAAGAAGAGACGTCCAGTCCACAGCTCCCCTTCACCCAGCCAAAGACCTTTAAGGTCTCCACTATCATCCCCTCCCAGTCACAGTCGACTGGGAGGCTGGGAGGAAGTGGAGCCACGCAGCAGAAGGCAAAATCCAAAGGCAAAGAAGGGTTTTAGTTTTCCTGAGGTTCCTCTGCTCTAAACGGAGGCTTGAGTCTCACAACCCTGGACAGGTTTACCCAGAACATCACGTGGAACTAGAAGAACATCAAAGATAACGTCAACATCTCAGTAACTCCATCTCGTACTGAAAAATGACTGATTACTTCCCAGTTCTCCAATCACTGGGGCAGCCGGGATGCATTCTGTAAATATTTATTTCTTTACAGGAAGAAACTTATTTATGGTGTTTTAAGTCTCTCTTATATTTTATTTCATTTTTTATTTTTGAGAAAACATCCAAGATGCTCCAGGCAACACCTTCTCTAATGGTTTTAGATGAAAAGAGTGTGACTCTTTTTGAACTGGTTGTTCTTTGCTTTCTTTTTGCAGATTCTGTCTGTAGGACTGTTATCCCCCTAGTAGCACCGCCTGCGCTCAAACATTCAGACTGTGGCCGTTGATGCTCATTCTTCCTAAATACTGATCGTCTGTCAATCTGTTCACTGATCATATATTGTCACTGTATGGTCCTTTTAACTTAAGAACACTCCTTGAATTGGTGGACATGTCCTGGTCCCATTGAACGGTCACCACCAGGCGCTGGTGTATTTATTAAAGAAGAAAAAATGGTTGTAATTGTAAATGTTTTTTAAATGAGCTCATTTTAGTAAGACTTTGTGTATTTGAGGCTTCAGGTACTTCAGGTACAGAATGTCCTGCTAATCCCGTTAACCGAGACCTTTATTGTACTTTATTTTCACTGGTTCAATGGATCAATGTTGAGGGGGGAATAAACATATTCTGACCTTAGTTTCCACTTCATAGTTCTTTTTAAAATAAACTACGAAGGCATAGTTTGCAATAAACTTTGACTTTGTCCATTTTAACTAGGCTTTAAATATTGAAAAGTTGCTGCCCATCTTTAAACAGAGCAGTACCTGGAAGCCTTGCTGTGCCAAAGCATAGTTCAGCCTCAGCTCCCTTTTCCAAAGAAGAGCTGTACATAACGAGCAAAACATGTGCATGTGCTTGTCCACCTCATCTGTTGTCATGGCTGAAAGCTTGGTCTTTAAATCCTAACCCAAGTAACAAACGTGAGTAAACGTCTGATCCTCCACTGTGTAACAAAGCAGAATGACTACATCTCTGCTCTCTGTTGGATATAACAGACTTTTAATTTTTATGAATGTTTACATTTTAGTGCCGTCATGTATGAGGGCTTGTCAGGATTTATTTGGTTAAATTATGGGAACTGGGACTAACGGGAAGAGTCTGATATCAACCTGTGTATAAAGGAACTGTGTTTTGATATGGAACTGTCCTGTTGTACTAGTAACCTGCTGTTGACTCATACTGATAATGGACATTATAATAACCGTGTAACTGGTGTTGTTTTTGTAAGTGGCCTTGTAGATGGACTCAAAATGTCACACAAGTGGCATGAGGTTTGTCCCCTGTTGCAATCAAATTCACAACTGTTTTGCATGTTTCATACCTCAGTATTTCTAGTTTCATCACAAATTTGGATTTCAAGACAATTCATCTTCGACTCTGAGAGTACATGTTTTTTGTTGGACGTAAGTTTTAGATTAAACTTCCACAGGTGGATGGGGATTTTTTGTTTTTGTTTTTTTTAAAGATTTTTATTAATTGAATTTATTAAAATCTTAAGTTGTTTTAATTCAGAAGCTTTTAAAGTGTTCTTATTGCACAAGGTGAATTGCTTGGTTCTTCACTAAAACTATAGTCACATAGATGTTTTACACTTCAGGAAGATTGAACTATAAGATCATGGGCGAAGTTTAGCTCTTAACTGGACCTTAAGTCAAAGGTTTACAGATTGCGCAGGTTTGAATTTCTCAAATCATCACTGTGTGTTTGGGTGAAAATGTATGTTTGAAAATGGTCAAATTATAAAGGTGTGATGCAGTTTTAAATGCTCTTTTTGTTGTATTTGTTTATTTTTGACCCATTAGTCTGTTTATTAGATTTTTTTTTTTTATCCCATCTTGTTAAAACGTCAAAATGTAGAGGCTTTGGCCATGATTGAAAGCATCACAATGAATTTCAGCTCTTTCTGGAATAAACTTTGTCTTCACGTTGGCGTTACACTGCCATTCTCCAAATTTCCCTCTTGAATGTTTGTGAATTTTTTGCTTTTCTCCAGTTTGCCTACCACATGGCTGTCTGGTGCATAGTGTTGTGACATTGTTTACTTTGTCTTACAAGTGCTTGAAATAAATGCAATGGGTGAAAGAGTTCAGAACTACTAAATGTTTTTTCATCTGTTCCTCATTTTTACTTTTCTTGGTGCAGTGGTGAACTAACCTGACTGTGAATACTTTCAGAGTTTTGTTATTCCTTTAGGATGATTTCTTACTTTCTGCTCACAGCTAGAAACAGAAAAAATAGCATTTCCTGCTAAAATATACCGTGGATACTTATTGCTGAATGAATTTTCTGAATATATGATTCTATTCAATTTATTTCTATAATGCCAAGTCACAACAGAAGTTGTCTCAAGGCACTGTACAAAAACATTCACGCACATTAAAAAAGCCAATAAAAATGAAAAATTATACATCTAAGAAAGCCAGCAGATTGCGTTGAGTCTTCACTTCGTTGCAGTCTCCCATCCTAAGCAAGCACATGGGCAACAGTGGAAAGGAAAAGCTAGCAGATCTAGCAGGCATGGATTGTTTGGATGAAGCTACTGTACTATTTTTGACAATTCAGAGAGCTCAACAGGCTAAAAACAAACAGTGCAAACATAATTCAGGTTTTAGTGACATTTCTAAAACTGCCTCATCTGACGGAACCAGATGCAATAGTAGGATGGATGGTGTGAATTTTCTCTCAAAAATTTATTAAGAATCTCATGAAGTCATCACTGCTTACAGTTGTAGGGCTACATGGTTCAACAGAGATGGGACTTTTCATTAGTTAAGCTATTGTACTGAACTGAAACCTGGAGCTATTTTTATTCTCATCTATTAAAGATGAATAACAAGTTCTAGCTTTACAGAGAGCTTTCTTATATGTCTGCAGATTATCTTAAGGAGCCTGATTGACTACTTTCTTTTTAGGGGCCAAGATGGAGTAGAGGTAGAGCAGCCAACTCGGGACCCAAAAGCCCCAGGCTCTATCTCCAGCCATTCCGTGTCGTGGTGTCTCTGAGCAAGACGCCCAATTCCTAATTGCCCCACGGGCGCCCATCTGCCCAGCTCTCTACCTGGGTGCATCCCATGTGCGTAGTCTAAAGGCAGAGAAGGAAAGTTACAGCTGTAACTAAGGTTGTATGAATCCCGGATGACTGCCAGAGGCGGTGCTTAAAGCACTGAATGATCATTCTTGCACATGCACAGGTCGAGTATTTTATGCCAACATAGTCACGTGTGACCCCCGGGACACCGGTGAGTCTATATAAGCACGTGACAATGGTAGCCCAGACCCTTAATCTTCTCGCGAAATGCGATGATTCCGAGGGACCGAGCACTCTGGTGGTCATCCGGGATTCATAGAACTGTAGTTACAGCCATAATTTTTGTTCTATTTCATCCCTACTGACCGCCAGAGGCGGTACTTAAAGCACTGGATGACGATTGTCAACAGAGCCCTGAGGAATCACACCCACAAGAAGAAACAAATTTAAGTATGCCCACCTTGCTGAGACAAAGATGGGTGCTGTGATGGGATCCCCTCCAATGGGTGAAAGGCAGCCAGGTTTACGCTGTAGAACCTGGCAAAGGTATTTGGGGATGACCAGGAGGCTGCTGCACATTCGCCTCCAGAGTGACCCCATTCATAGCAGCCCATGACACGCTAACACTCCTGGTGGAATGGCATTGTACGCCTGTTCCACCGCGTCCACAATCCAGCGTGCAAGGCGCTGCTTCGAAAGGGCCTGCCCTTTGTGAGGCCCTGCATAGCAAATTAACATGTTATCGGACCGCCTCAGAGAAGCTGTCCATCTGACATTCGCTTCCAGTGCCCGAACAGGGCAGAGAGGCTCGTCAGCACCATCTGCATCGAAGCGAGCAAGCTGGAGAGGCAGAGAGTGGGTTGCAGATGAGGCCATCTTAGGGAGTAACGCTACATTAGGCCAGAGTGTAACACCTGAACCAGCCGGGTTCCAACGGCAACGGTGCTTGTGAACAGACAACGCATGTTGCTCACCTACTCATTTGGCTGAAGCCATGGCTAGGAGAAACGCGGTCTTCTTAGACAAGCACTCAAGGCTCACGTCCACCAAGGGCTTAAACGGAGCAAACGACGAGGCGTGTGGTGGGGGTGCAGACGTCGGGCACCTCTCAGAAACAAGGACACATCCTTGTTATGACCTACTGTCTCCCCACCCACCACCGTATGCCAGCAAGAGATGGCAGCAACATAAACTCTAAGGGTGGATGGAGACCAGCCCTGAGAAAGTAGAGCCTAAAGGAAAGTAAGAATAACAGAAAGAGGACAGTGTACAGGGTCTTCATGTCTGGCACGACACCAGTTGCTGAAAACCTTCCACTTATGTGTGTACACCAGTCGGGTGGAAGGGGCCCTGCTGTTATTCAATGTATGTGTGACCTTCCCGTCATACTCTGATAAGGTAATGCCGGGCCCTGTAGCATCCAAGCCCGGAGGCGACTGGGGTCAGGGTGCAGGATCTGACCCCCCCAACTGTGACAGGAGGTCCTTCCTGTGGGGTAGAGGCATTGGAGAGCTGCAACAGAGCCTGTGCAGCAGTGGAAACCAAGTTCTCCTGGGCTAGAGGGGAGCCACTAGGAGGACTTGATGCGCCTCTTGAAGGACTCTCATGAGTGTTGGGCCTATCAGGGGAAGTGGCGGAAAAGCATACAGCAGCACCCTGGGCCAGTCGTGTGCCAGTGCGTCCTGACCCAGGGGACTGGCACCGCCTGCCAGAGAGAACCAAAGCGGGCAGTTTGTCATCTCTTGAGATGCAAACAGGTCCACAGCTGCTTTGCTGTACCTCTCCCAAATTACCCTCACCATCTCCGGATGGAGCCTCCACTCCCCAGGTGGTGGGCGTCCCCGAGACAGAAAATCGGCTGGCCCATTCCACACTCCTGGAATGTGGGCTGCCCTCAGGCTGGCAAAGAGGGGGGCTGCCCAAAGTAAGATCTTCTGGGTCAGCAGCAGCAATGTCAGTGACCGTGTTCCCCCTTGATGGTTGACATGAAAAACCACAGAAGTTTTGTTGGACCGCATCAGGACATGCTTCCCACGCAGGCCTGGGAGGAAGTGTTTCAGTGCCAGCTGTACAGCGTCCAGCTCCAAGGCATTGATGTTCCTCTCCTTTTCCTGTGAAGACCACGTTCCTTGGGCAATCTGTCACTGCCACGATGCCCCCCAACCTATGGTGGATGCATTGGTACAAACAACCTCCCTCTGAGATGGCAGAAAGCCCAGTGGGACCCCCTTCACCATAAACACTGCATCTTGCCACTGAGCCAGTGATGCAAGGCATTGAGGGGACACCAGCAACCTCCTACGTCGGTGCACTACACAAGTCAGATCCAGCCACAGGCTGTTGAGCCACATCTGTAGAGGGCGCAGAGACAACAGCCCCAGAGGTACTACCATAGAGGAAGCAGTTAGCTTGCCTAACAGGTGAAGGTATACAATGAAGGGGGGTGCACAGCCAGACAGGAAGATGGGCAGCATCTGCAGAATCCCGCTGACACGCTGTGGCGACGGGCAAACCACCATGGTGAGGGAGTTCATCGTAGTTCCCAGGAACGTGACCTCCTGAGAGGGAATTAGATTGCTCTTCTGCCATTTCACACGAAGACACAATAGGTCTATGGGATCAAGCACCGTCTGTGTGTCCACAGGTGCCTGAGCTTGTGTTGGTGCACAGATCAGCCAATCGTCCAAGTAGGGCAGGATCTTCAACTCCTTGACCTGCAGAGAGTACCTGTCTGCTGCCACGGGGGGACAGAGAAAAACCAAATGGAAGAACTTTGAATAGAAAATGCTTGCCCTGAAATGCAAAGCTGAGAAACTTATAATGGTGCTGCGCAATCAGTACATGAAAGTATGCATCCTTCAAGTCGACCAAGGTGAACCAGTCGCCTGGAGAGACTGCCTGGAGCGCTTCTCTGATGTTCAACATGTGGAAAGGAATAGTTTTTAAAAACACATTCAGACCTCTCAGGTCCAAAATTGGCTGTAGTCCACCAGTCTTTTTTGGGACTAAAAAAATATGTTGAGTAAAAGCCCCTTGGATCCCGCAAGGGGTCGACAGGCACTATAGCAGCCTTGGCCAGCGAGGTGTCTATTTCGTAGTTCAGTGCCTGAGCTTTCACCTGGTCACGAATGGCCGTCATTCTGACCTGACCAGGAATGGGAGGGCAGCGGCGGAACTATAGCACATAGCCCTGAGATAGTGTTGGCACAACCACGAATCGGGCACGAGAGTGGCCCAGCGGTTGAGCTGAAATGGGGTAGTGTTCCACTGCTTGCTTCCAAATGTCATTTCCAAGCTCCTCTGCCTTTAGGAGGGCGGGAGGGATGCTGGGAGGGCTGCCCTCATTGAAGAGGGATGGGAGCCCGACCTCTGGGCAGAGCTCATTGGCTATGAACAAGCCCTGCAGCAGGCCACGGCTGCCCCACGGAGGGTGTAGGTGGGGCCGGATTAGTGCGTGAGGAAGATGCAGAGGCACTTCCAGCAGGACGCCGAGAGCGTCTGCAATGAATGCCGGACAACTGCTGTCTGGTACGGGTGGCCTGGGCTGAACATTCAAGGCCGCAAGTGCAACAGAACCAAACAGCTCCTCAGGAAGACCCATCAGGGTCCTTCTATAGGGTTTAGTCGGGGAGACTGCGCCAGCCAAACCTGGCGACGTGCCTGGACGAGGGTAGATAACACACGGCCAATCTCCCTTGAAAAAAGAGCAAAGGCATGAAGGGAAGTGGCCATCAGGCCATGAGTAGGCACATCAACTGCCAAGCCCTCCAAGGAGGTCGAGAGGCCTAGTAACAAATGCGACAGCAAATTACCCATTTGCCCCAATCGAGACCCCGAGTCATAAGCTCTACAGAGCAGGTCATCTGTGACCCGACACTGAGGACAAGGGCACCTGGCATTAGCCCTCAAAGCCTCATCCGGAGCCACAATGAGGGACGCTATGGCAGGTTTGACAGAAGGTATATGGCCTAAGCCAAACTTGGGCACATCTTGCATGGCCGCGAGGGCCCTGCCATCTGCAGTCAGTCGTGAGAAAGCCTTAGTATCCATCCAACAGGCATGTACCTCCTTTATGTATTCAGCCGAAGGGGGAACCATAAAGGACGACCTAGCAGAAAGACGTTTAAAGAAAGTGATGGAAGTAGCGGGTTGGCTCTGTGGAACATCCAGGTGCAACCGAACAAGATCAGTTCTCAAAGCACCCACTATGAAACCGTCCTCCTCTGGCTGAGAGCAGGAGGAGGTGTGCGAACTGGCAGTCGACACACACGAGCCAGACTCAAACTGCTCTTGAAAGTCAGTTCTGGATGCTGCCAGAGAGATAGCATCCTCTTCAAAAGCAGAGGCCCTGAGCCCATGTTCTGTCCCAAGTCAGGGTCCCCAGTCAGACCTACGTTGTCCCCTTCCCTCAGGGACTCAAGCAGCGCCTTCATCTGTTCCAGCTCAGAGATGAGATGGACCACCTGCCCAGATAGTCCCTCTGAGCTCCTGGAGCTTTTCTTGATCCTCTTTCGTGCAGGCCCCAAGGCCTCTGGGGCCACAAGCTTTACAGGCTGGCTTGCAATCTCAGAACCAGCCAAACGAGCTGCCCGCAAGGACAAGGGCAGAACAGAACAGTTGGGGCAGGCTGCTTCTGCCAAGACCTCCGTCAGATGATCCGGCCCCAAAAAAGGGGGGCACAGATCATGTCCATCCTCCAACTGGAGAGGAGTCAAACAGGCTCTGCAGCATTGCACGTCCAGCATCTTACGGCTCACAGGACTAGACGCGTCAGGTCCAGCAGGAAACGCCACTCCTGACACTGGAGTTGATGAGCGAATGGACCAGGGAACCCAGTCGAGCAGAAAATGCCACCAGGGGTTCCCCAACTGCTAGCTTATAAAAGCAGCCAGAAGTGCTACGACTGCCGTAGAGCCACAGGTAAAAAATGCAACATGAACACGGTTGCATTTTAAAGAAAGGGAGGCAAGCCGTACACGGCTGCACAACTCAAGAAAAAAAATGCAAGCGCAAACACAGCTGCACTATAATGAAAAAAGGCAAGCCGAACAAGGCCACACAACTCAAGGAAATGTAAGCACGAAAAATGGCTACAGTGTAACAAAATAAAGTCAAGCTGAATGCGGCTGTAACTATGTAAATGAAATGCAAGCACGAAAAACGGCTGCAGTGTAACAAAGTCAAGCCGAACACGGCTGTAACTATGTAAATAAAAGCAAGCATGAAAACAGCTGCAATGTAACAAACAGCAAGCGGACGCAGCTGTACAATATGAGCACGAGCCTGAACAGGTAAAGGTAGGCGAAGCTGAACATGGCCGCTACACTCGCAACTGAAAACAAGCAAGCACAAACGCAGCTGCAATGCTTTCTGTAAACTAAGGAAAAAACGGCTAAACGCTATACTTCCAGCCAATAAGGAAACCCAATGCGGCTAGCGAACGCGCTACTGCTGGGTCAACAGAAACAAAACAACTTACCAGTTGAAGTACAATCGTTTAGAGGATACCAGCTTGCGCAGCCTCTGGAGGGTGAGAGTCCTGCAGCTCCGACTGTAGTCTTGAGGCTACCAGCGTCAAGCAGAAAAAGTAAACCTCTTACCACCTGCATGCGAGAAGATGAAAGGGTCTGGGCTACCGTTGTCACGTGCTTATATAGACTCACCGGTGTCCCAGGGGTTACACGTGACTATGTTGGCATAAAATACTCGACCTGCGCATGCGCAAGTATGATCATTCAGTGTTTTAAGCACCACCTCTGGCGGTCAGTAGGGATGAAATAGAACCAATTTTGCCATTGTATGGGAACATACAATAATGACAACACATAGCACTACTTTTTCAGCGGAGCAGTTTTATCAAGTGACGTTTGCAAAGAAGTTGTAAAATTATCAACCAGATGATCTGTAAGTCACTGCTCTATTCAAGACAGATGAAAACAATGATGGAGGAGATTGTTTAAATTTGGTGCAGCATTTTTGATAAACACATGCTTAGATGAAATTTACTTTCAGTGGCTGTGTAATAATTTAATGTAAACTCAGGTTATTAAAAAATGTTGGGACAGAACATGATTTTGATGATGTATTACTAAGTACTTAATCTCTATGCCATAAGTCAGAACCAGGCCAAGAGTGTGATGATGAGAATGAGTAGATGTGTGGATGTTTTGGGTAAAACCAATTGACTGTTACATTTTTAAAGGCTATATGCTTGAGTTCTCACTTTCAACATACATGCATCATTATGACTATCAGTATTCAATAATAAGTCGGACAAAAAAAATCTGAGAATTCAGACAAACTGAGCGCCTGATGGACGATATATAACAACTAGTAAAAGTGGCTTTTCTGATTTCCATTTTGGATGAGAAAGACTGAGGGACAGTGATTCAAAAGAATTAGAAATGATTAGTTTAGCATTAATCAATAATCCTGATTGAAAGATAGAAGCTACTCCTCCACCTCGGCCAGTTGTTGTAGGAACATGAAAATTAAATAATTAACAGGAGTGGATTCATTTATACCAACAAAATCCTCCTGTTGTAGCCAAGTTTCTGTCAGACAGAATAAATCAATATGATGATCAGTTATCAGTTCATTAACTAACAGGGATTTAGAGGAAAGAGATCTGATGTTCAATAATCCACATTTAATGAATTTATGATTTTGCTCTGGTAAAGTAACTGTGTTTATTTTAATCAGATTTTTATGGTTTATATTTTTAGAGCTGATTTTTGGTTTATTTAATTTGAGCCGTGGGCGAGTTGACACTGTTTCAATGGGGTGTGGGTGGGTAACAGAGGAGAAGCAGCAGAGAGGGGTGGAGGACTACAACTCTGCTTCCTGGACTGGACCCTGGGTTGTCAATAATTTGGGGGATAAACAAAATCAGCCATATTTCTAGAAAGAAGAGCGGCTCCGTCCAAAGTGGGATGGATGCCATCTCTCCGCATCAGACCAGGTTTTCCCCAGAAAGAACTCCAGTTATCTATGTAGCCCAC
>NC_056506.1:16169478-16177213 GCF_014905685.2 Nematolebias whitei | reverse complement strand
ATCCATCCATCCATCCATCCATCCATCCATCCATCCATCCATCCAGCGCTACCAAATGAGTCACCGTGTCACCTCCATTTGAATATCTTGCATAAATAACAAGGTTTTCTTGAATTCTTTGTTCAATTCCAGTCCAGAAAAACACTCATTTCTAAAACTACAAACATTCACTATTCAAATCCCTCAGTGACAGTGGACATCGGCGTACCGCCTGTTTCAAATGATCCTGCATTATAAACCAAAGTCACTATACTTTTTTCCAGTTTAGTACAATAAAGGACATCTTTATTCCAGTTTTTATTTGTAGGCAGAACAACAGATTAACAATTACCAGTATTAATTTCTTGGCCTTCAGAATTGTGAATGCAATTAAGTCCTTCTACGTGGGAGTTTGAGCAAATGAAGTGGATCAAAGATCCAATAATAGCAGTTTAGGCTTTAGGAGTGATACACCTTATACTTTTCTAGTACGTGTTAAACAACACAAGAAAATGTTCAGAGCAGAACCTCTTCATGTAGGGCAGCTCAAAAACGTGAATATTTCACTGTGGCCTGTTGGCGTCGTTCACACTGAGGGGGCACTGTGTCAAATATGTCTGCGAGCCTGGCTTCAGTCAACAATCAACATTACATGAGACTGTGCCAAGCACAGATTACAGATCTGTGCAGTCTCTTTTAAACCTCCCCCTAACATAATCTGGAATCAACATTCCCATGGCTGTCTCCCACACAGTTTTAACACAATGGAGGGATTTGAAAGGTTAACAATATTTAATCAGTTTGGAGAAAGTAAAGTTCAGGATCAAGTAGATTTTATCATTCACATCACATGTGGTGCATGAGGTGGAATGAAATTGTGTACACAGGGTCCCAGTTACATCCAACAATAGCAAAATATAAAGTATAAAAAGAAACAGTAATAATGATCTAAGATATACACTAACAAATACGCTAAATTAAGAAATATGCTAAACACTTAATAGTGCAAAACAATATGTCAAACAACAGCAGCCTGAACATGAGTGTGTGTGAGTAGATGAGTATGAATGAACACAGCAGCATGAAATAATCAGCGGCATGAGATCAGCAGCAAGGATAATCAGCAGCTCATTTCACCAGTCAGTGTCATCACAGTGATTTTCCTGGTTAGGGATTAATGAGTCTAACAGCTTCAGGGTAGAAGCTGTTCCTCAGTGTAGTTGTTCTTCACTTAATGCTCTTTAACCACCTGCCTGAGGGGAGCAGGTCAAAAAGTGTGTGTGCTGGGTGAGTGGGGTCCTTCATGATGCAGGTGGTCCTCTTCCTGCATCTGGAGGTGTAGATGTCTGTGATAGTGGGGAGGCTGACTCCAACAGTAAAGAGAGAAAGGTTGCAGAAACATTTCAGAATCAGACGGGTTGAAGAACTGTTATGTGAACGAGTTTGTTGAGGTGATAAACTAATATTAGCATTAGAGATGCACAATATTGCATTTTGGCTGATATCCGATATGCCGATATGTTAAAACTCAAAAGAGACCATTGTTTCATCAGTCTCCATGATGACATCCCTCACCTTGTCCACAAAGTCTGTTCTGTATGTGGTGTTCTGAGCTGCCAACTAAAGGGATGAGTACAGACGCCAGATATTTGGAAACATTGTAAGTGACTGAGTTAATCATGCTAACAAATGGTCTTAAAGGTACACCTTGTTTGTGGATTTTAGGTAAACCATACAGACTAGGTGTGGCCTCCTCTGGGTACAGTCTGTGGTACAGAAAACGGTCAATAGCCTTGTCCTGCGCCAAAATTTTCAGGCAATCTATTAACTTCTTCTTGTAACCACTTCCTGGATCTCTTTTCAGAGGTTCATAAGTGTTTAAGTCACTAAGGAGTGTCATAACTTTCTCATGATAGTCTTTCTGGTTCAAAATCACTGTGCACCTTCCTTTGTCTGCTGGGAGAATGATGATGTTTTTGTCCTTGCTAAGAGGGTGAGTGCATCCCTCTCCTCTCTACTGATGTTGGAAGGTGGTGGTTTGGCATTGCTGAGGCAGGCTGAAACTTTGATTCTGAGCTGTTCTGCTTCAGCCTCTTTCATTTTGTTGTTGCAGATAGCTGACTCAGTAGCTGTGATCATCCAGGATGTGAACATCTTCATCCCTGAACAAGTGACTTCTGGCCTGGAGATGAGTGTAGAACAGTGTAGAGCAGGCCAGGACTCTGCGGTCTTCACTCATCTCCAGGCCAGCGGTCACTCTTTCAGGGATGAAGATGTTCACATCCTGGACAGAGAGGAACGATGGTTTGAGAGAGGAGTAAAGGAGGCCATCTTTGTGAAAAGAAATCGTCCATCATTAAACAGGGGTGGAGGCCTCCGGGTTCAACTGTCCCCCTCTTACAATGCTGTGATTGCTAGTATCACTCAGCCCTCTGTGAATAGTAAACAGCCATCAGTGTGCTAATGATCCATTGTTAGGCTGATGGTCCTTCTTGAGCATGTGAGCAGCTGGTTTTGGTTGTCAGCAGCAAAACTGGTTGATCCACTCTGAGAAGGTGCTATTTAAGAGACTGAGCTGAATACAGCACCTCAGACTGAGGAAGTCTCTTGGATGAGAGACGAAACGTTTCTACATTTTTTATTTTATTTTTGAATGTCCAGAGGACCAGATTTAACTTTTTTTTCGATTTTTCTACCTGGGTTATTGAGCATCCATCAGCATATTATTTCTGAACTCTTTTCATTTAATGTTTTATTTTTTATATTTGATAATTTCTTTATTTTGTTTCTTTTAAATGAATGAATAATAATAAAAAATAAATAAATACAAAATTAATTGGCTTTAAACATAAGTTCATGGCATAAACCAACATAGACATGTTCTGTTTTTAGTATTTTACATCACTTTATAATGTAGCTGTTTTTGTTTAGTTTTTTAAAATATAATTGTAATTTTCAAATCATATGTTTTTTTATGATTGTCTACTGTTGTACTGATAAATATCTCCTGGAGGGTAAACTATATCTTGGCTGCAAGTATCAAGCTGTGAAATCCTTCGTTTTCTACAACTGAAAGTGGTTGGTCATTAATTATGAAGTTAGCAACTTCTCTGTAAACATTTAAGCTCCGGGGCTTCAGCGATGTCTTCTTCTTGTTCAGTCCAAAGTAGGGAGTCTGATTTCAGTCAGCCGTGCTCAGTCTGTCCCTCCTCAGACGGGCAGATTGGGCGTGGCTGGCTGGGGTCGGTCTGCCTGCTTCAGACTGAGCAAGAGTAGCGCCCCGCTGAAGCCCCGGAGCTCGAATGTCCAACGTAAAACTAACTTTACCGCGGTTTAATGTGGCGCTGTGGCTCTGCAGACATTGCACGTTGCTGTCTTACTTTGTGGTGTTTAGTGTAAAATACTTCCACACAGTGGACATGTTTCTATGAAAAGTTTGTTAGCTGTTTGCCACAGTGCTGCTAACTCAGTCCTCACATTGTAGCTGGCTGCAAACTATGAAATGGATTTCCTGAATGTGAGGCGGGTCTTATTACTCTGAGTTCATGAGACACGTCTCCGTTCAGGAAATCCATTCCATATTTTGAAGCCAATGTGCAGACCAGCTGGCAGGGAATCACGCGTGGAGAAGTTTCAACAGACACAGACATGCATCAAGGATTGGATAAATCCAATTCGTAAATTATGCTGGTATCAGAGGCCGATACTAGATCGGATCGTCCCCATCTCTACTCGTCAGCCTTTGTTTTGTTGTTTAAATAAATTATTTTTATTTAAACTCCTGCCTCGCTCGCCTGCCTGCAAATGGGTCTAAAACATGAGGAATGTGTCTCTTGCATCTTGTTCTGTCGTTCACTACCCAGAGTTTGTGACTATAGGTGCAGGTAGGAACGTAGAGCGACCAGTAATCAAAGAACTTCACATTGCAGCTCAGCTCTGTCTTCACCACAACAGACCGGCACAGAGTCCACAATACTGTAGAAGCTGTACCAGTCCATTGGTTGATCTCACACTCCATTCTTCCCTCAATCATTAACAAAACCCAAGCCACCCCCTCCCAACCTGAAGAGGGCAGTCCACTATTTCCAGCTGAGGACCGTGGCTTCAGAGTGAGAGGAAACAAACTGAAGATGGCCCATACTGCTAACTTATTCCACTAAAACTTTGATTAAAAGTTTACCCTTAACTACTGTATTTGGAGTCACCTCTGTTTATTTGTTAGCAAAATATCAGCAGTGCATATATGCATTCCTTCAAAGAATGCTAGGGCTTTATTTATCAAAGTTATAATAAAACACTTCTCTACTGAACACAGTGCCTTTCATCACTCTGTTACTGCAAACGTCTCCTGGATCCCTCTGCCTGATTACAGTATGACTCATGTTTTCTTCAATCACACGCAGCTTTGAGCCTTTTCATGTTTAATTTAACATACTTGTCCTGAAATTATGTTTTTTTTAGGCCACACCATCTCATATTCTAAGCATTCTTAACACTGACTGAGATTATAATTTTTTTTTTAAGTCGAAAGCCTCTAAAGAGGTGAATGTGTTTTGATCACTGCCTGGATACATTTTCTAATATTAGAACATTTTCTTGATTTGCCCGGCTTCTCTGGTGACCGAGCAGCACATGGTCAGAGTGTTGGCCAATCGCAGCGTGGGACTGGCTTTCCTTCTCTCTAGCAACAGTGAGTTACTCGCTGCCTATAAATTATTTTCCTGTGGATCTCCCTCTGCTGTCGCTCTACCCGTCTTTTTATCTGCTCTCGGCACAGAGCGCACGTAAAGTCTCTAAAGATCTACTTCCAGCTGCTGCTGCTGATGTGCTGACCTGCAGGCTCAGACTTGGACTCCCCTTTCACCTCGTGGGACTTTATTTTTTGGGGCCGTGGAACTGCAAGTAGAACTGAGGGCTAAATAAGAGCACAGCTTTTTTACTCGTTTACTTTTTTTGGTCTTTTCTTTTTGCCTCCTTTACCGCAGCAGAAAACAAATAAAACATGGCAAGGGGAAAAACAACTGGACTTTTTTTCTGGTTGACAGCGAGGGGAGGGGGGACAGTTGGAGGTCGGACCACGAGTGCGGAGCGGGTGGAGAGAGAGAGGAGTTTGGATATGAAGTGGTGGGGGTGTAGTGGTGTGAGGAGTGCGAGCTGTGGTTGGGTATGCCAGTGCCACGTGTCTCCAGCCTGGCACTTCTTGCTTGTTGACTCAGGAAGATTTGGGACCGAGAGTCTTCCTGAGTCTGTCCAGCTTCTGGCTGAACAAAAAGTGGGGTGAGTTTTGCATGCTCCTGCATTCTGTTATCACGTTAGCTCTAGGAAAAAAGAGAGATCACATTCTTTTACCACAAAGGTTTGCAATAAAAGCGCTTTCCGAGTGCCAAGAGGAAGGACACCGAGGTTCATAAGCATGAATTTTGGCTTCGAAACGTACAAAGCGAAAGCTTAGTTTCAATATTTGATGCTTTTCCCCAGATTGTGTTTAAGCATCTGCAGTGCATCACTCAAAACACTGTCCATTCATACACATTTATCAAACGTTAGCACTGCATCAGGCCTCGCAACCCAGGCCTTCGCCTCTTTAGATTTAGACATTTTTGGAGTTGCCTAAAAGCATCAAAATGAAACGCCAAGATAAAAACGCCTTTTCCTGTTTCTGCTCCTTCACCCCCTCCATTTCTCCTTCTTTTACCTCACTGACTTGCTTTCATGGACGATTGTCCTTGATTAGTTCACAGATCACTGATGTCGTATTTAATCAGGTAATCTCATGTTTCCTTGCTCCTTGTGGCGCAGCATCGTTTCAAATGGGACTTAGAAGCATTTTTGTATTTATTGCTATGCTCTTAAATAGCAAAAAAAAAATTCAGTTTGTCAATTTGTAATGTGGATTTTAAAATGTGATGTTTTAAGCCGTCAATCTTTTTGAATGTGTGCGGTTTACCAGTTCAACGTGGTAGAAGCCATCAAATCGATGTAATTTATTCTTGTACACCGTGTTTGGTGCAAATGACCACATTTTATTGTGCTCTGCTGTTCTTTTCATCACTCTGCGTATTTTTGCCATATTTTTATGCATGTTATGAAAGTTTATTAGATGCCTCTGTCCTTGAATAATCCACAGATTGCTTACATCACACTTATTCAGGTACGCTTCTGTTCCCTCGCTCCTTGTGGTGCAGCGTAATCACTGTTTTAGGAGTGCTGTGGGGGCAGCAGCTTGAGCAGGGAGGTCCAACACCTCTTCCAGCTCTTCAGGGGGGATTCCAAGGTGTTCCCAGGCCCACAGAGAGACATGCGCCCCTTTTCCACCACTCCAACTCAGCCCAACTCTGCTCAGCTCGCCCCGTTTTGAGTGATATTCCACCAGAACTTTTTAGCTGATTCGAGGCTGATTCTGCCTTTTTTTTTTGTCCCTGCTTCTCTGGTGAGACCGTTCGAGCTGAGTCGTCACCTAAACGTGACGTCAGGACACTCGATCACTGATTGGTCAGGGGGAGGAGTCACTGGATCTCAGAAACTTTTCACCGATCCGCCATTTGCAATTTCTCGGGACGCGGAGCAGCAGCTGGATCTATTTTTAAGATTTTAAAAACAATAATGACAACACTGTGTTTAATGCTGAAGTCCAGGCGTTTTTTGTGTTTGGTGATTGACGACAAAATTCAGAGCGAGCGGCGTCACTGCGGAGGATCATACGAGATGCTGACCCATTGAAGCACGCGAGGCCGGACCCCGAGCTCTGGGCTTATGTGCTCACAAAGGCCAGATTCTGAGCCCTGGCAGGCGAGAGGACCGGGAGTCTGGGACGGAGGGTGGAAACTTAAAAAAAACAAAACATTTTATGTATAAAAAATATATATTTTTATCAGTGAAGAATAAAAATAAACAAACAGTGCCGGCTCCTCCCAGTCGAACATGCCTGAAGCACCTCCCCAGGGAGGTGTCCAGGGGGCATCCTTACCAGATTCCCGAACCACCTCAACTGGCTCCTCTCAATATGAGGTGGCAGTGGTTCTACTCCAGGTCTCTCCTGATAACTGAACGTCTCACTCTGTCTCTAAGGGAGAGTCCAGCTGCCCTGCAGAGGAAACGCATTTCAACCTCCTGTATCTGTGATCTCATTCTTTCAGTCACCACCCAGAGTTCAGGACCATCATGAGGGTAGGAACGTAGACCGACCGGTAAACAGAGAGCTTTGCCTTACAGCTCAGCTCTCTCTTCACCACAACGGACCAGCACAGAGTCCACAATACTGCAGATGCTGCACTAATCCATTTGTCAATCTCACGCTCCATTCTTCCCTCACTTGTGAACAAAAGCCCAAAATACTTGAACTCCTCCACTTGAGGCAGAACCTCACCCTCGACCCGAAGAGATCAATCCATCCTTTTATGTTTGAGGACCATGGCCTCAGATTTAGAGGTGCTGATTCTCATCCCAGCTGCTTCACACTCGGCTGCAAACGGCTCCAGTGAGAGCCGGAGATCCCAGCATGATGACTCCAGCAGGACCATATCATCCACAAACAGCAGAGAAGGAATCCTGATCCTGAGGCCACTGAACCAGACTCCCTCTGTCCCCCGGCTGCACCGAGAAATTCTGTCCATAAAAAAAAAACAAACAAAAAAAAACGTTGTTGGCTAAAATGATTTGTCCTTTTCATAATGTGGATTTTAGAGTTTGACGTTTCCATCTTGCACTTTAAGATTACAGTAGTCCCTCGTTTATTGTGGGGGTTATGTCCCCCCCC
>NC_056506.1:16143860-16169378 GCF_014905685.2 Nematolebias whitei | reverse complement strand
GCAACAAGTGAAATGCCACAAAGAAGCAACAGTATATTAATTTTAGTATTTACATATATTTTAAGGCTGTTAAGACAATGTTCTAAACTCTTAAACCTACGTCGTTTTAACAACATACGTATATGTAGCTACTAAATTTTACGCACCAGCTTGCAGAACAGCAGCGGCTCGGTTCCGCTCTGACTTGGTTCCTTTTCGGCGGACCTACCCTGCCGGTTCTGGTCGGCTCTGTGACTCAGGGTGGTGGTGGTAACTGGCTCTGGAGAGAACGCTGGACCTACAGCTGCAAGTCACTGCTCGGAAGTCTTTGTTGGCCATCTACCAGCTCTTGGGTTCACCGATGGGTCCGGTTCTGCTCCGGTTCTGTGCGGCTCACTGAATTCACTGGACGCTGAAGTCACTGTGTCGGACCAAACCTTTTTCCGATTAGATCAAAACTTTCCCTCTATGTATTTCAGCAGAAGGCAACGGGGCTTCAGGGCGGGGCATTGTTGGCTTCTGGGAAATGTAGTTCTTATGAGCGGCAATACAGTATAAGCTTATTGAGAGTAAACTGCAAAATGGCGGTGCCTATCCAAAGTATTTTATTTATTTAACTTTTTACAGATTGTATCCTGTACTGTTCCAATCACGTGAGTAAAGTTGACAATCAACTTAAAAGTTGACAATGGTGTCGTGTACAATATTTTTTCCCCTCGTGTTCAATCTTACTTTGAAAAACCACGAAAGAGTGAGTCTGCGAAAGTCGAAACGCAAAATAGCGAGGGACTGCTGCATTCTTTTAAATTGGAGCGGTTTACCAGTTTAATTTATCTTACAGTATCATTTTACTTTTCAAGCCATGTAAAGCAGCTTCAAGGTGCAAATGACTACATAAAATTGTTGCTAGTATTTTTCTCAGCACGTTCGTTACATGTCTCTGAGGTTTTTGTCATATATACCACTGCGTATATTTATTTCCTGCTGCCAAAGTTGCAGTGGTAATATTTTTGCTCTTCTGTGGGTGAGTGTCCATTTGTCTGTACTAATAGCACGGTGTCAGTAAACAGTATTTATTGTAACTGTTCAGAAATCACTGGATGAACATCTACCATTTTTAATGCTTTGGAGTTAGCCTGATTCAAGATGGCCGCTGCAGCATAGCAAACTTAGTAAATTCACAAATAGTTATAACGCAGACAATTTTACAGCCATTGAGCTAACATTTGGTGCGTTAGTAGCTAAGACTGATCACTCTTGAGTGCTGCTTTTTAAACATTTTTTATTAACCTTTATTTAATCGGGCAAATCCACTGAGATCACAGATCTCTTTTGCAAGGGAGGCCTGGACCTGAAGGCAGACGAACATGCATGTTTTTAGTCTGTGGGAGGAAACCGGAGTACCCGGAGAAAATCTACACAAACACGAGAAGGACATGCAAACTCCACACAGAAAGACCCCAGGTCCAACTGGGAATCGAACCCACGACCTTCTTGCTATGAGGCAACAGTGCTAACCGCTGAGCCGTCGTGCTGCTAAATGGTTGTGCAAGAAAATTTCATTACATTTTAGAATTACATCTATTAGCAAAATATCTCTTTCCACTGAATAGATTTTAATTAAACTTTCAGAAAGTAATGATTGCATTTTACATCTATAACTGATTAAATTTTGGACATGTTTTGGGTAAAGATGACAGCCACACGCAGCAGATCTTGAAAAAAAACATAAATGACTACAACTTAGCCAATTTTACTAAAATATAAAATTATTTTTAAAGAATCGTTCTAAAATTTGGTGCAGTAGCAGCATGCAAGTTTGCTTCCTGTGGCGACTCCTGAAAAATCAGTTGAAAAACAAAATCATTGGATGTATAGGTACAACAAATTAATTTATGGAGTCAATGCATTTCAGAACAGCCGCCATGGCTGATTACCCTTAGCTGACACAAAATGGGCTAAACCTGAATGAATTTTACAGATATTGAGCTAAAACTTGTCTGACAGTCGGTCACAAAATATAATCAAAGACTACGAGAGATCTGAATGAGACTGAGCATAATGCTGTTTTCATGCTTCGACCAAAACAGCTACAACTCCATCATTCTCAATATAAGATGATCTTAATCTGCAACTCTGGCCTGAAAGGCAGCAGGAGAAGCTTTAAGGAAAGCTGAGCCTTTAATTATACACTTTGTCTGCTTTTAATTTGTGGTTCATGATATTGTGCCAGTGTTTGGTTGAGAGGTTCAGTATGCATTAGGCGTGTTGTTCTGGAACAGATATGGAAGTAGAAAATATTTCTCCTGCCTGATCTCTTATTCTCCTGAATATTTCATAAAATTCTTCTTGCTCTACACCCAGGGGCATTTCTTGTTTTTTTTACAGCAAGCTGTCGTTGCAGAAAGCTTCCTTTGAGTTCAGTTGATCGAACACGGTGATGCATATTTTCCTTCAGAGGAACTTGTTCTTGTGAACAGAATGAAGGACAGCTGTGAGTTAGTGAATAAAGAAAAAGTAACAAAGACTCTTGTTCTGGTCTGCATCATCATCATCGTCATATCCAGTGTTTCCCCTACCATTGTAAAAGGGCACCCCAACTACTGAACCCCCCCATTGGCACTGACACAGTGCTAAGCTAGTGCCTTCAGGCGCTTCAACTCTCTGTTGCCTAAGGACAATCCATCCATCCATTTATTTTATGAAAGAAAATTGTCTTCGACATTTTGATCGCTGTTATTTTGACAAATTAGTGCTGTTGTTTTGAAACGTGATGTAATGTGTATAATACACATCAATATATTTCACTCGTATTTTTTTTTTTTACTGTAAGCTTTTTTAATTTATTATCGTTGAAATGTATGCAGGAGTTCTGACACATCAACAGTTGTGTGCGCTCTGCAGAGCTGTCTGGAGACACTCCTGTATGTAAAACATGCACTGTCTCAGGGTGCACAGCTGAAGGTGGATGAAGACGCTCATCCCACGGGACATGCACTCTGCATCTCTGCTGGGCAGGAGCGTGTGTACAAGCTGGTGCGCATTGTGCGGCTGGAACATCCGCTCCACAGAACGTCTCCTCTCATTGTATTTTTAATAAATAATCAAAGTAAAAATGTGCAATGACTTTAGACTTTTATGGGTGGAGAGTTGCCGAATCTGAGCGGTCAAAATGAGAGAGTTCCCGGATCTTGTTCCGGCAGCACCTCATTATTATTTAATATACAGTGAGGAAAATAAGTATTTGAACACACTGCAACTTTGCAAGTTCTCCCACTTAGAAATCATGGAGGGGTCTGAAATTTTCATCTTAGGTGCATGTCCACTGTGAGAGACATAATCTTTAAAAAAAATCTGGAAATCACAATGTATGATTTTTTAATAATTTACTTGTGTGTTACTGCTGCAAATAAGTATTTGAACACCTGTGAAAATCAATGTTAATATTTGGTACAGTATCTTTGTTTGCAGTTACAGAGGTCAAAGGTTTCCTGTAGTTTTTCACCAGGTGTGCTCACACTGCAGCAGAGATTTTGGACCATTCCTCCACACACATCTTCTCTAGATCAGCAGGTTTCTGGGCTGTTGCTGAGAAACAGAGTTTGAACTCCCTCCAAAGATTTTCTATAGGGTTTAGGTCTGGAGACTGGCTAGTTCACTCCAGAACCTTGATATGCTTCTTAAAGAGCCACTCCTTGGTTCTCCTGGCTGTGTGCTTTGCATCATTGTCATGTTGGAAGACCCAGCCATGACCCATCTTCAATGCTCTGACTGAGGGAAGGAGGTTGTTCCCCAAAATATGTCACTACATGACCCCGGTCATCCTCTCCTTAATACGGTGCAGTCGTCCTGTCCCATGTGCAGAAAAACACCCCCAAAGCATGATGCTTCCACCGCCATGCTTCACAGTAGGGATGGTGTTTCTGGGATGGTATTCATCATTCTTCGTCCTCCAAACACGTCGAGTGGAATTAAGACCAAAAAATTCTATTTTGGTCTCATCTGACCACAGAACTTTCTCCCATGACTCCTCTGGATCATCCAAATGGTCATGGGCAAACTTAAGACGGGCCTGGACGTGTGCTGATTTAAGCAGGGGAACATTCCGTGCCATGCATGATTTTAAACTATGACGTCTTGGTGTATTACCCACAGTAACCATGGAAACAGTGGTGCCAGCTCTCTTCAGGTCATTGACCAGCTCCTCCCGTGTAGTTCTGGGCTGATTCCTCACCTTTCTTAGGATCAATGATACGCCACGAGGTGAGATCTTGCATGGAGCCCCAGTCGGAGGGAGATTGACAGTCATGTTTAGCTTCTTCCGTTTTCTAATAATTGATCCAACAGTTGATCTTTTTTCACCAAGCTGCTTGGCAATTGCCCCGTAGCCCTTTCCAGCCTAGTGGAGGTCTACAATGTTGTCTCTGGTGTCTTTGGACAGCTCTTTGGTCTTAGCCATGTTAGTAGTAGGAGTCTTACTGATTGTGCGGGGTGGACAGGTGTCTTTATGCAGCTAACAACCTCAAACAGGTGCTTCTAATTTAGAATAAGAAGTGGAGGTGGACTTTTTAGAGGCGGACTAACAGGTCTTTGAGGACCAGAATTGTTGCTGATTGGCAGCTGTTCAAATACTTATTTGCAGCAGTAACACACAAATAAATTATTTTAAAAAATCATACATTGTGATTTCCGGATTTTTTTTCCAGAGAAGAGATGTAAAATACTAAAAACAGGAACATGTCTGCACTGGTTTTTTCCCATGAACTTAGTAGAGGTTTGAATATCGAGATATATATCGTATATCGCGATTTATCTTAAAAATATTGAGATATTAATTTTGGTCCATATCATGCAGCCCTACTTACTATACAAGTGTATACTTTTTATTAATGGCGATTTCACATGTGAGCGACGCCGTTGTGATACTAACTGAGCTCAGTATAGCAGAGCTTTATGAAAATCCACATTTTACTGTACACTTTGGGGGAGGGGGGGTTCTCCAAAAAGAGTTACGGGTACTTTCTGTACACTTGTGAAAATGCTCACGATTATGATTGGCCCCTAACACTATTGTGAGTACTAAGAGATTTTGCAATATCGTTATTTAATGTTTTGCCATTAAGTATTTGGGGTAAACTCGGTCTGTGAGAAATGTACTGAACAAATACCTGGACCAGTTTCACTGAAACCTTCTGGAAATAATCACTAATTGTGCCTGTATGACTGATTACATTTTGGAGCAGTCTAATTAAAGATAGCTACTACAGCCAATTGACCTCAGAATAAATTAAAAACACAGTCATTTTATAGATATTGTACTAAAAACATGTCATTCACAATACAGAGTCTGCAGTGTTATTGTTGAGGGTTGTACTGGACCAAAACTTTAGCATTAATTGCTAGAGTCATCTCTGTTTGTTTGCAAAATATTTCATGACTTCTTGAACAAATTTTAATTATACTTTTAGAAAGTAATCACTGGATGAAGTCTACAACAATTTTACTTTTGGAGACAATCCAATTCAAGATGGTTGCCACAGCTAACTGCATTAGCCAACACAAAAATAGGAATAACGTCATTATTTTTACAAATATTTAGAATGGTAGTAGCAAGCTTTGACCAAAAGTGCTACAACTCTCATTATAAGATGATTTTAGTCTGTCATGAAAGGCGGCAGGTGATATGCATTCCTTCAACGATTGTTGAAACATTTAGTCAGGAAAAACTGTTTCACATGCACGCAGGCTACAGAATCAGATGTTCCACGACTGACAAACAGCTGACTGCCATTAGTTTCGCTCAGAGCAGGGCTTCATTAGAGGGTGCACCTTGCTCCCACAGTTTGCTTGTATATCCAGGTCAGTAAAAGCAAAAACAGTAAGAAACTAGTGTTGTCCACATGTAGAGTATTACAAATTAATTAATGTTTAAAAATCCATGTCTGACCACCGAGAGACACGAGTGAGTTTGACCTTAACAAGGCCTCATTTTCAGCTACCGGTTCTGAAGGGTCCAGTGAGCAAGAGGGTCTTTACAAAACTCCAGACTGGAATTTTTATGAAATTGTCAAAAGATCATTTTCAGCATACTAGTGGAGAAAATGCCTTTTATTGATTTTATTCCAAAAATTGCTTTAAAGAAATGAGTATTTTACCAACTGAACTGTGGAGTTTTTTATTTTTAATAAAGTCCTTTTAAGACTCGAAAGAAAAAATATTTTAAATTTTATATTTTGATTTCAAGCTGAAATACCTCTAAAAGACTGAGTATTGTGGAAAAAATATTAAAAAGTATTATTTTTAAGCAGGAAAGTACGAGGGTTGATTTTCCCCAGAGGAGCATGAATGGTCATAACGTTAAAGGACAAGGCTCAAGTTATTTTCTGTTCTAATCTCTGTTCTTTGTTCTGTTTGTATGTTCTGCAGGCTGTTCGTAATTCCTGGAACCTGTGGGAGATTGAACCAAACCTGAGAAAATAACATCCTCTCCTGCTCTGCCAGCTGTCCTTGAACCAGTCCGCCCAATGACGCAGGGGGCCCTCGGCTGGTCCATCTTTTAACTCGTTGTTCCGACAGCCTCCAGGTCTCTGCTGCTTGAAGGAGCATGTTGTCGATGCTCTCACTCTGCTCCATCATCTGGCTCAACCGGGGCATCAAGTTGAGGAAAGCACATTGGTCCAGCAACACCGGACAGGCAACACAGGCGTAGCAGCTTCAAAACGCCACCTTATCAACCTGTAAAAATGCTTTTAAGCTTCGGCTGACATTCTCACTCCCTCTTTCAATCCTCTGAACCACTGCACCAACTTGAGTGACTGGTTTCTGAGGACGTTCTCTACACAGAGGAACTCTTACTGCACCTGTTTTGAGTTTTGGAGTTCCATAAAACATGGCAGCAGAGGGATTCTACTACCGGGCACTCTACCCATTTACCAAGGACCAGGAAGAGGACCTGGATCTGCTGCCTGGGGACCTCCTGACAGTCGGCAGGGCCTCTCTGGTGTCAGTGGAGAACTATGAGGAGGGCTGTGAGGAGCATCCAGAGCGCCTGGGCTGGCTGCTCGGTTGCAACCAACGCACCAAGCAGAGAGGCGACTTCCCGGGGACATTTGTCCAGTATGTGGGCCCCATTAAAACGACTCCCCCATCAAGTCAGCCGAGGTCTCAGAGACCTCTCCCTGCTGTTCCTACTTTAGAAACAGCCCAAGGTAAGAGTCTGTTTGTGTTTTCTAATGGTATTTTCTTTAGCTGAGCCGTACATGTGCAGCGTTGATTGAATCTGACAACAGATAAGAAACTGTGCTTAGTAAAATTGTTTTTTTGGTCTTCCCCAGAAAAGGGAAGGCAGACAATAATGGTTGTGTACGTGTGTGTGTGTGTGTGTGTGTGTGTGTGTGTCCGCCTGTTTCCAAAGCATCTCATGAACCCCAGGACAAATTTGAATGCAACTTTCAGAAAGTAATTATTGGATGTACATCTACAGTTGACTAACCTTTGGAGTCGGCCTACTTCAAGATCGTTGCCAACTGACCTTAAAAAATCAACACAGAAAAGGCAACAACTCAGACAGTTTTACAAATATTGAGCAAAAATTACAAGTAGGCATGTGCTTGTATGAGCGTCTGCTAGTTTGATAACCTTAAGTAAAATTGCTATGATTTGACAGCATAGCAGTAAAAAAATCTATTAAAAATATATCATGCATATTTGCTTATATTTAAAAACAAATATACAATTGATATTTCTTTTCAAGCTTACATAATATCACGTATTGTCTAAATATGTTTACTGTTCACAAAAACGGGTTATATCATGTCATCTGGACAGCTTCTTTTTGGGAGAAACGTTTTGCCGTTCACATAAAAGACTTCATCAGTCTGAGGCCTGCCAACCAGATCTGTCTTATAAATAGCACCTCCTTGATGTGCTTCAAACCAGCCTGCTGTGGACTTCACAGAAACTGGCTTTACACATGCAAGAAGGGACCATCTGTCCAAAACAATCAATCAGACAATGACTACTGTTTGTTTTATTTTAGGTTGTGTTCTAACTGGAGAACGAGTCTTGTTCTTTGGGCCAGTGCCAATTTCTGTCCCTCATCACAGAGCGAAGAGGGGGAATTGGAAATACCATCCATCTGAGCATGTTGTGAGCATAACTTGAAAAATAAGTGAGGTATCAACTTCCATGTTGGTGTGTGGCTGCATCTAGACGTAAGAAATATTCCTTTTGAAAATAGTGTTCCCATGCCAAAATCCAAGATGGCCACCATCACATTTATGTAAACAGGCCACCCTGATCATTTAGTTTTTATATTACTTAAAAATATAATTTTCTCATATGATTAGGGTGTTCTGGTGGGGTGGCAGAAGATAAATCCATAATGTCCAAGGCCCCCAATGGCCACCCCCTGACTCCACCTTTGCACCTGAACATGGATAATATTGTTCCCTCCACTCGCCAGGATCCGTCACTCTGCTCTGCCTCAGACAGGCAACAAAACAAACGACCTTTAGTCTATACACTGTGTAATTCTACACATCTTGCACCAGAAACATTGTTTACTTGTATCCTCTCTTCAATTCCAGTTTAAAAAAATGCTCATTTTGAAAACTACAAGCGCTCAGCGACGGGGCACTGCAGCGTACCACTTGTTGATATTTGTACTGCTCTCACACCAAATTAGATTTTTCTGGACACATTTTTTCCTGAAAAACCTTCCTTTAGTTGTATAAAGAATGATTTCAGGTGCATCTATTTCTAATATTTTTATGTATTTTTATATTTAGGATCAAGGCTGTATTTTGATTTAATCACAACTATTTAGGATACATTTTAAACCAAAAATGAATTTAATACAATATGACCTGTAGTTAAAAACACTTCTAAATACAGTTTTTTCATGATACTAAGGATTTTGGATCCTCCAAATCACAGTTTCTCTGCGCCCGTCGAAGGCTGGATGTGTTGATAAAGTTCCCATCCGTCCGTTTGACCATCCGTACGTCCACGAACATTCTCTTGCCCATAACTTCTGATCTGCTCAAGATAATTTAATGAAACTTCATCCACATATGCATCGTCACTGGATGGAGTAGACTTTTGATTACCACAGCTTCAAGGTCAAAGTCACTGACCAAGGTTAAATGCTCTTCAAGGTTTTTGCTTGTCTTGGCCGTAGCTGTAGATTGCTGTGTTGCAGTATAATTGTTGACATAGTACAATGTGCATATTAGTGCTGTCATTTCTAACCTGGGCCCTAAGCTTGGCCCGTCCCGACCCAAATTTGGACCGGGCTGGGCCATAATAATGTGCTGGATGAGCGGGCCGAGTCAATGTTGGGCTTTTGATTGCGTCAGCGGATCAGCTGTGATCCAATTAATGACAATATGGCTTGCCATACAATCCAATTATATGGCAACATGGCTTGCCATACTTCACCAGCCACACACGGACATTTGACCGTGAGCTGAACAGCCTTGAAAGAGGTAAAAAGTTCAGTTAAGCTTCAGATGGGACTGTACTGCCAGGAAGCGATCCATCAGGCCAAATGGACGTTCATTCAGACGCTGCACTCAGCGGACGCGTGCGGCCGATGACCCAAACAAGTGAGATCCCAAAGCAGACATGTCAGAGCAGGGTCCGTGTCTGAACAATGCAGAATGCAGCAGAAGCAAGGATTTAATGCTCTTTGACGGCCATGAAAAGACAAACACCCCCTCAGCTCTGATCTTCTGCACCTTTTATTCAGCCGCACGTCCCTGACTGTTAATAACTATAAGCAGTCAAAGCTTAATTAAAAATGTTTTTTTTTTTTTTTTTATAGATTCAGACCTGTAATGACTGTTAATTCGTTGGGTTGGGTGGGGTTCGGAAATGATGGCTATGGGCTCGGTCGGATTTTTTGGGCCCAAATGCAACTCTAGTGCGTATGCAGTACTAATGTTTAGAATATTAGATTTGCCTATCTGCCCCACTTGCCATCACACATCTATTCACCTTATAGAACCATTCATCCAAATAGATGTTGATGTCAGCTATTTATTTGTTAGCAAAATATCTCGGGCTAACATCTGAAGTGGCAGTAGCTCAGACTCATTCACACAACACACATTCTGAGCGTGCCGATGTCACAATACTATGAGCTCACAAAAAACAGCTACAAATGTATCCATCCATCCATCCATCCGTCCGTCCGTCCGTCCGTCCGTCCGTCCATCCATCCATCCATCCCATCCATCCATCCATCCATCCATCCATCCATCACATTTACCCACTTCTTTCTTTTCGGGTCACGGGGGTCAATGGTGCCCATGTCCAACGGTCACTGTTCGAGAGGCATGGGACACCCTGGACAGGTCTCTGTCCATCACAGGGACACATGGAGACAAACGAGACAAACAACCATTCACACTCACACCTAGGGACAGTTTAGAGTTACTAATCAGTCTAACATGCATGTTTTTGGTCTGTGGGAGGAAACCGGAGTACCTGGAGAAAACCCACGCATGCACGGAGAGAACATGCAAACTCCATCCAGAAAGATCCTGGACCGGGATTTGACCGGCGGCCTTCTTGCTGAGAGTCAACAGCTCTACCAACTGCGCCACCGTGCTGCCCATCATTTTAATATAATATGATGCCAGTTTAAACTTTGGGATGAAAGGCAGTGGGTGCCAAAACAAACAAAAACTAGCCCCGGACCAGCTTTTCTGTTCATTTCTGTCTCTGTCCTGTCCTCTCAAACTGGCTGAGGCAGATGAACTCTCTTCCTGGTTCTGGTTCTTTTTTTCTGTTAAAAGGGAGTTGTTCCTTTCCACTGTTGCCCTTGTGCTGCACAGGATGAACAATTGAGATGGAAGTGAAGTTTTGAAACAATCTGCAGGCTTCCGTAGATAACTTGTACTACGTAGCATTTTATAAACTATGAAGATGTTGTCTCCTGAGATAAGACATTGGCTTTATAAATAAACTGAACTAAATTAAAACCTGACTGTGCAGTTTGACACAGAATATTTCTCATCTTGCAACAGAAATATGTGCTAACCAGAGATTTATTTATTTATCTTTTGTCCCTTGCCCCTCTCTGGCCTCACTTGAAATGCCTGCTGAAGTGAGCCACGGCTTGGCACTTCTGCAAAACTCCTCTCTTTATCTTTTATCTTTCTCATACCCCTCTGCTGCACCTCCCCTCCATCTTTCCTGTCCTCCTTCCTTTTCTGAAGCTTCTGTCCTCGTTTCACATGGACACAGCTGATACTGTCTCCAGACTGTGCTCGCAGAAAGGAGATGCCTCATCTTATTCTCCCTGCTCTCCTTCATCTACTGATAAAAAAAATGAAAAAAAAAACTTTCACAATGTCCACGGGGGTGGGGTTTGCTGAGACAGTACAGAAACTGAATAGAAAGGTTATGAAGAGGCTGAAAATAATTTTCTGTTTTTCAGTAAATGATGTAGCGTCCCAAAGAAAACTGTAAAATAGAAAAGTATTTTCAGCCTCTCCATAACCTTCCTTACAAAATTACTGATGGAGTTATATTAACCTCCAACCAGGGCTTAATTTGATCTGGGACCTGCCAGGACAGGATCCAGGAACTCTCTTATTTTGACAGGGTGTGTTCCGGTAACTGTTTGCTTTGATTCGGTAACGCTCTGGCTTATTAATAGTAAACTTATGAACAAAATCGACTGCCTTGAATAAATAAAACTTATATTGGATATGTAAACTGAAAATAATGACATAAACACTAATTTTAAACATAACAGCCACTTACGAGCTTCCTAATATCACAAATGAGCTGCCTCTTCAAGTAAGCATTTCAGCATCTACTCTTAAAAATATCTCCGCCCCTAAAAGTTCAGTCATGGGCAATTTAATTACCATAAAAACACAAAAATATAATTAAACATCTCAACTAAATTGCAAATCAGTTTTACAATTTAAGTAAGTCATTAATAAAAATTTTAATATTAAAAATATGAGAGAAATGTTTTAATGGGTAATCATGTCACGTACATCACGTATCAAAATAATTGTGCCAGTTTGTCAAAATAACAGCGATCATAATGTTGTAATGTCAGTCCAGTTTACTTTCATTAAAAAAAGTATTCTCATTGTATAGCTAATCAACAGAAAACTGAAGCACATGAAGGCAGTGGCTATGGAGATACTGGAGCAGGTGTGAGTGGTGGGGGTGAGTGTCGAGCTAACCAGGCTGATGTACCTGGGCAGGAGCCCACAGCCAGCCGTCATGAACAGCCTGAGGAGGAGCCAGGGGTTTAGATAAACATAGATGTTTAACAACTACAGTATTCAAAATTTTCTGTGGGAGGACCCCCAGACACCTCATGCCCCGGAGGGACATTAAATGTATAACAGATTATAAAGGAAGGAGCGAACAATGCCCCAAAGACCTATCTCTGCCTGATGCTTTCAACAAGTTCTATGTACGCTTCGAAGACCCGAACAGACCGTCCAGCACCAGACTCACCTCACCACCGGATGAAGTTTCTCAGCGTGACCTCAGCAGAAGTAAGGAGTATTCAGGAGGATTAACCCTCACAAAGCAACTGGCCCAGATTACACCCCCAGGAAGGTGCTGAAAGACTGTGCCGATCAGCTCTGCGATGTGCTGGCAGACATCTTTAACACCTCACTTACCCTGGCAACAGTTCCCACTTGCCTGAAGACCACAACCATCATCCCAGTCCTAAAAAGCTTTACAGTGACTGGTCTGAATGACTGAATGGCCAGTAGCCCTCACCCCGATAGTCGCTAAATGCTTCGAAAAACTGATCATGACCCACATCAAAACAACCATCAACATCAACAAGGACCCTCATCAGTATGCATACTGGGAGAATCATTCTACAGAGGACGCCATCTCCTCTGTGGTCCACACTGCTCTCACCACCTGGAGCAGGACTCGTACGTCCATATGCTCTTTGTGGACTTCACATCTGCCTTCAACACCATGATCCCCCAAACCTTGATGGACAAACTACTCACACTAGGACTAAGCCCCTCCATTTGCAACTGGGTCCTAGACTTCTTAACAAACAGACCACAGACTGTGAGGATCCACAACTTCTCCTCCTCCACAATAACCCTCAGCACTGGCTCCCCTCAGGGATGTGTGTTGAGCCCTCTCTTGTTCACTCTGCTCATGTAAGACTGTGCAGCTACCCATCCAGGCTGTCATATTGTAAAGTTTGCAGATGATACAGCGGTGGTGGGATGCATCACAAACGAGTCCAGCTACAGACAGGAGGTGGAAAATCTTGAGAGGTGGTGCAAGAAGAACAACTTCCACATCAGTGTGAAGAAGACGAAGGAGATGATTGTGGACTTCAGAAGGAACAACCCCCCACCCACCCCCACCCCCACCAAATATAGGAGGATCTGTGGTGGAAGTGGTCTCCAGCTACAAGTACTTGGGCATGCACCTGGATGACAACCTCAGCTGGAGCAACAACACCACCAGCCTGATCAAGAAAGCTCATCAGAGACTCTACTTCCTCAGACGGCTGAGATGAGCTGGTCTGGGAAGCTCAGTCCTCACCTCCTTCTACAGGTGTGCAGTGGAGAGCATCCTGTGCTCCAGCATCAACGTGGGGCATGGAGGCTGCACAGCTGCAGAAAGAAAAGCTTTGCAGAGAGTGATGAAGGCTGCACAGAAGTCTGTTGGAGTCGATCTCCCCAGAATAATCACTGTGGAAAAATCACATCATGTTGCTGCTGATCTGTTTCATGTTGCTGCTGATCTGTTTCATGTTGCTGCTGATCTGTTTCATGTTGCTGCTGATATGTTTCATGTTGATGTGTTCATGCGTGCTCATCTGCTCACACAGACTCATGTCCGTGCTGCTGTTCAACGTAATGTTTTTTTTGCTATTAGTGCTTATTGTATTTTTAGTTGATGTTTTTTTTAGTTCATATGTTAGATCTTATTACTGTTTTTCTTTTACATTTTATTGTTGGATGTAACTGGGACCCTGTGTACATAATTTCATTCCACCACATGTTCCATGTGTGGTGCGAAAAGAACCTTGAATCCTTGAAATGAAGCACTGCCCCCAAAACATTATTTTGTGATGTAGAAATTGTTGGATATTTTGCAAACTAAAACAAACACACTGACATGGGCAAGAACATTATCTCTCTGCCTTTGCCTTTCGGCCGCGGGCAATAATTATATGTTGGAGGCCCAAAGGGGTGTAAAAGATAACTGTGCGAGAGAGCACAAATGGCAGAGAGACATCGAGAGAAGTTGAGAGCCAGAGAGAGAGAATGTGGACGGAATGTGCTGACGAGACATTTCTCCTGTGAACACCCCAAATTAATAACCCGCAGAGAATCAGCCGAACCGGGCCAGGATCACGAGCCTGATGCCAAGTTCTAGCCAGGCCCCTCCAACACCCAGTGTAACAGCCCCCCAGCCCCTTCAACCTTGCCCCAACCCCAACCAGAGGCCAAAACAAGGCGTCGTCTGTCCTCTCTGGGCCGGGCTGAGCCGGGCCGGGCCTTGTACAGAGCTTTTGCTTGTTCAGTAGTTTTTTAATCCTTTATTGTCAGGAAAAAAGACAAACCGTAAGCAGAGCGGAGTGTAGGGCAGGAGGAAAGCAAGAGAGCAGATCTGAAACGACCAAAAGGAATAAAACTTCCACCTCTTTTTGTTCACGCTTCTCTTCTTCAATATGTTTGATTTTGTCTGTGGTGTTTGTTAAAACTATTTTTCTTTCACCGTTTTCTGCCTATAAAGTCATCTACCCATTATTATCCACCTGACAAGGGTCTTGCTCTTCTTTCAACTTTAATGCGGCCCGAACCGCAACGTGTCCCCCCCACAAATGTTATATCAAAACGATCGGCTCGGCACCGTGATGTGTGCCATTACTTTTATTGGCATTTAGAGTTACCATGGCAACAAATAACAGCTATTTTAAAGGATATTGAGCTGAAAGTTGGTGTAGTGGTAGCTGAGAGCAATGTCCAATAAATCCTGATTTCAAATAAATCATTCAAGATGGCCATCAAAGATGAATTTTAATGGCTTTAGCTCAGTTATTTTTACACATACAGAGCTGAAATTTGGATGTTCCTCATCACATTCTGAATCCAAATCAAAAATCCAAGATGGCCACCATAGCTTAAAGAAAATCATGCTATAACTGATTTTTTTTTGTTGTTGCCATTTTAAGCTGAATTTGAGCTCACCGTTTCAGCTACTGCTTTACTCATGTTACTGTTTTTCTAAGTTTAACATTTAGCATCTCTTCTTATTCTGATTGTTTTTAACTTCATCAAACCTGTGTCAGATTCTTCATGAAGTTTTTATTACTCAGAATTCACTGGAGTTTTTGCTAAAAAAATAAACTTCTGCAGTTTTTATGATGTGTCATTTGTTTGGTGAGTTTTTTTTAATGATTACTGAACAAAAGCTTAATTTTGATTCTCAAAGCCTAAAATGGATGTGCTTGTAAAACACATAAGTTTTAAAATGGACACCAAGCTCCTTCTAGAGCAGGCTCAGTTTTACTGAGCTCCTCCAAATCTCACCAGCTTCTTAAAACAAAATGTTCTCTGCGTCTCCAGCTGCTGCTTATCAGAGCAGTAGCCTAACACAGATTTGTCTTCTTGTTTCAGCTGCTTCCTTGCCAGACCTCAGTGAGCAGTTCACACCACCAGAGATGGCCCCCCCAGTCCTGGTGGGCCTGATCCAAGCCATAGAGAGGAGAGGTAAACCCCTGTCCAACAGCTGGCACAATCATCTGTCCTCTCACTGCCTGTCTGTCTGCATGTTGAGCTCCATTTAAAACTTTAAGACAGTTCTGACATGTGCACACGCACAGCTTCAGTTTAATTAGGTTCAGCCTCACAGAGAATCCTGCACAGGAGTTTGACTTACAGCACATTTTTATCAGCTGCTGCCAAAAGGCTGAGGCAGAAGAAGAGTTTTTACTCAGATAATTCTTACCTACTGGAATTTTATAAAGTGTGTGTTTGTACAGTGCCCTGAGATGACAAACTGAATTGAATTTTCTTTGTAATCACAACCCAGAGCAGTAAAATATTACCGTACTTTCCAGACTCTTGAGCACACCAGAATATAAGCCACGCCCACTAACTTTAAAAAGAAAATCAATTGTACGTATATAGGCCGCACTTGTGTATAAGACACAGGTGTCCACGTTGTAACATGAGATATTTACACAGATATATATTTTTAACTTTTAATTAAATATGCACAGGTAACATACACGAATATGTACAGTGATGAACACTGCCGGTAACACGGCTGGTAAAAAAATTAAATAAATACATTAGCCTACCAGGAAGTCATTGAACACCATCTTCATCTTCCTCCTGAGCACTAAAACCATTAAAGTCGTCTTCTTCAACAGCCTCAGAAAGACTTCATCACACACGTCCTCAGTCTCTGTTTCGTTGTTGCTTTCAGCATCACTTTTATCTCGAGGCAAATTTGTCCTTGAGCTTGTGTTGTCCTCTTCATCACACAGCTGCCTTTGAAACACGGTGGTGATAGTTCTTCACCCTGCTCCTCTGTCAGGATCCACTGTCAGGATCCACTGACATGATCCACTGTCAGGATCCACTGTCAGGATCCACTGGCATGATCCACTGACAGGATCCACTGACAGGATCCACTGACAGGATCCACTGACAGGATCCACTGTCATGATCCACTGACAGGATCCACTAACAGGATCCACCGTCAGGATCCACTGCCAAGATCCACTGTCAGGATCCACTGATATGATCCACTGATGGGATCCACTGGTATGATCCACTGTTGGGATCCACTGACATGATCCACTGTTGGGATCCACTGACAGGATCCACTGACAGGATCCACTGACACGATCCACTGTCAAGATCCACTGTCGGGATCCACTGTCAGGATCCACTGACAGGATCCACTGTCAGGATCCACTGACAGAGTTGATCAGAAGTTGCTCTGTGCATGCAGACAGTTTTCTCACCGCCAGTCATCCAAGCCTCCACCGAGCTCAGAGTGCCACATTAATGCACGATTCACATTTGAGTGGCTGAAAATAATTTGTTGTGCCCCCCAGGGAGGGGGGAAACCAAGTTTCATTGGTCCAATCTGACCTGTTCAGTAATTTCATTGATCAGATTTTTTTATTTCGACCTTTTATTTATATGGGTAGTCTCACTGAGTCACGAGGACACACCCCCACAGGACAGACATGTGTTGGACAGCTGTGTGAGTGCCGGGGTGTGACGAAGCTAAATGCTTTGGTGGCAAGAAACTCGTTAACCCGTTCAAAAATTTTAAAAAATCCATAAATTAGCAGCAGCATTGTATAAGCTGCATTATTCAAAGCGTGTGAAAAAAGTAGTGACTTATGGTCCTGAAATTACGGTAATGTTGATTTTTATTATTATTTTTACCAAGCTTTGACAGTGTTTACCTCTAAATGACAGAAATGTGCAGGAACTTTGTGAAGCAGTTAAAGCTGGATTTATGCTCCACGAGACGTGAAGAACTCTGCTCTCGCTGACGCAGTTGAGCTTTGAGAAGTGCACCAGGTTCACGCAGAACTTTTCTCACAGGGTTCTGAGTCAACAGTTGTGTGATTGGTCAGAACTTTTTATGTGCGTGTTTACGCAGAAAAGCAGGTGAACTGCAACGCTCTCAGCTCGCTGCAGCTGCTCCACTGGGACACAGATGTCTGAGGCTGTCAGAAAATAACACCGTCTTTACAGATATTTCAGCAGAACTTATAAGTACAGTATACTAATAAAGATAGTCTTATAAAGATAATTAAATAAATCTTATAAAGGTAGTCAAAGAGGTTGGGAATGGAGATGAGCATGGAGTAGCCAGCATGGCGACACAGGCGGCTCTTCGAGGCTGTGCTAGCTGTGTGGTTGTGTGCCTCTCCTGGGTGTAGGGACACGGTGTGCACTTGTTATTGTGCACCGTCGGTCGAAAGCAATGGCCGTCTCTCCATGACAAATTTGCGTGTGCCAAATGGTGTTTACGGTCTCTGTCTGTATAGTAAAAATGTCTGGTCTTGGTATGATTTGTAATGTAATGTATTTTCTGTGATCATCATTCATTCATTCAACCTTTATTTAAACAGATAAGTCACATTGAGCCTCAAAGACTTATTTACAAGTGAGACCTGTTTGGTCAGACAATAAGGGTGCGTTCACACCAGCCCTGTTTAGTCCGCTTTAATCGAACTCTAGCCCGTTTTTCTAGGAAGTCCGGTTCATTTAGGGAGGTGTGAACACGCCATCGAACTCTGTCACGGAACAAAACCTAGGTCTCGGTCCGGTAGAAGAGAACTCCAGAGCGGTTCGAGTGCAGTGTGAATGTAAACAGACCCGGCCCCGCTCCACAAGCAAGAAGTGCAGTACAGCACAGGGCAAACAAACACGCATTTCTCTGACCTCATATGGAGCCGTCAGCTGCCTTGTGTGAAAAACAATATTCTCCATGGTCTTCTGTCTCATCTTCTGCTCATGCTGGGCTAATTTTTGAAAAATGACAAAATATAACTCCTAAAACTGCTAAAACTTGACGCCACTCCGTTTTTGTTTTTACCAAATCTTTAAAAAAAGTGAAGAACAGACCAAGTTAAAATGTAAGTAGATCTCAGCCCTTTCTGTTTACTATGTAGTACCCCACTTAGTTTTATGCTACCAATATTGAATTTACTTCATACAACTAAACTCAGTATGAATCTGAACTAATGAAACAATTTGTCCACTAGTTAAAGGGTACGATTTCAACTGCAGATTTTGCCTAATGACCTATTTTTGTCTTTGTCAGGTCTGGACAGCAAGACGTTGTACAGGACATTCATCCCCACGGGCGTGGACAGCTCAGAGTACACCCTGAGTTCAGGTGAGTAAAATGGAGTCACTTTATGTTTGTGTTTCATATCACACAGGATTTGTTATTCAGCCTGCTTGTTCTTGTTTATATGCATTCATTATTTCTGTTCTTTGGTCTCATTAAAATAATACCAGCCTGAGCCGTAGTCTTGGCAGTGAATCTGAACATTCATATATTTACTTTGTACCAAAGTAAAATATTGTATCTGAGAAGCATTAATCAGATTTTTTTTCTGCAGGAGAGCTAGAAAGCTCATTTGTATCCATTTGCCTGAAATAAAAAAACAACTGAAGCATAACCATAATATTAAACTTGATCCATCTGTATCTGCTTCTTCCTTTCTGGGTCGCAGAGGTCACTGGTGCACATGTCCACTGGTGCACATATCCACTGGTGCACATATCCACTGGTGCACATATCCACTGGTGCACATATCCACTGGTGCACATATCCACTGGTGCACATGTCCACTGGTGCATGTCATGTGTACCCTGCCTGTACAGCCTGGACAGGTCTCCAGTCCATCACAGGGACACATAGAGACAAACGAGACAAACAACCATTCACTCTCACACCTAGGAACAATTTAGAGTTACCAGTCAGCCTAACATGCAGGTTTTTGATCTGTGGGAGGAAACTGGAGTACCTAGAGAAAACTCGTGCATGCACGGAGAAAACATGCAAACTCCACTCGGAAAGGTCCCTGGCTGGGATTTGGTCCCGCGACTGTCTCATTGAGAGGCAGCAGCTCTACCAACTGCACCACCGTGTCGCCCTTAAATCAACTTCATTTTCTGTAACTGAATAATTATTGGAGCTTAAAAGTGAAGGGTCACTGAATCTGTTATGATTCACATGTTCCTGTGGTCATTTGTCAGAATTTTAGTTATTTTCTCCCATACAGAAGGCAAACATGTTATTATTATTATTTTTTTATTTTTATTTTTTATTATTTTTTTATTTTTTATTATTAGGGCAGCATGGTGGCTCAGTTGGTAGAGCTGCTGCCTCTCAGCGAGCAGGTCCTTGGTTCAAACCCCGGTCCGGGGGCCTTTCTGGGTGGAGTTTGCATGTTCTCTCTGTGCATGCGTGGATTTTCTCCAGGTACTCCAGTTTCCTCCCACAGTCCAAAAACATGCATGTTAGGCTGATTGGTAACAGGTGTGAGTGAGAGAGTGAATGGTTGTTTGTCTTGTTTGTCTCTCTGTGTCCCTGTGATGGACTGGAGACATGTCCAGGGTGTCCCCCGCCTCTCACACAGTGACTGCTGGACATGAGCACCAGTGACCCCCCACGACCCGAAAAGGAAGAAGTGGGTAAAAGACAATGGATGGATGGATTATTATTGTTGTTGTTGTTGTTGTTGTGTCCATATGTACATCCATAAACTTTTTCGTGTCCCGCCCACACCACCTGAACCGCTCAAGATATAATAATGAAACGATACACATATGCAGGGTCACTACACAGAGTGTCAGGTGCACTTTCATCACCCTGGATCCAAGGTCAAGGTCACAGATCAAGGTCAAATGTTATATAAGGTCTTTGCTTGTTCAGACCATAATTTCTGATCCACTTAAGATAATTTAACAAAACTTGATGCACTTTTGTATCACCACTGCCTGGTATGTTGTGTACACTTTTCATCACCCCAGCTCTAAGGTCAAGTCTTATACAAGGCCTTTGTTAGTTTGGGCCTTTGATATAGATTGCTGTTTTGTGTTATAATAGTTTGTCAACAGACATGTAATGCACCATACAATGTAGCCTTGCTGACTTAAGTTTATTTATTTTATGATTCTAGAGAGTGATCTTACTCAGGATGTGGGTCACCTGTCTGAAAGCATCCTGTGCTATCTGAGAGACCTCCCATCACCCGTCATCCCTGCATCTATCTACTCCCATCTACAGCAGCAGCTCCACCAGCAGTCGGCAGGTGAGTCGAGTCTCATGTGGAGGTGCATAATGTTACTGCAGTCACTGGACAGTAGTGTCTTCTGGAGAATCTTTTAACATTTTATTTATTTATTGTTGTAATAATTCGTCAGCAGATCTTTAAATACACAAATTAAAGATTTTCCTATGATACTGTTCTCTGTTTTTAGAAGCACCTGTGATTTTTTTTTTTACTGCCTTAACCAAGGATTTAGAATAGAACCAGCCTTTATTGTCCCACGGATGGGAAATTCCAGTGTATCAGCAGCAACAGATAAAAAGAAAAAAAAGTTTGGAGCAGTGATGGTTGTAGAGTCTAACAGCTGCTGGGAGGAAGGACCTGCGGTAACGCTCCTTTGTGCATTTAGGATGCAGTAATCTGTCACTGAACGAGCTCTCCAGTTCAGCAACAGCTTCATGCATGGGGTGGGAGACGTTGTCCAGCAATGATGTTATTTTAGCTAGTGTCCTTCTGTCTCCCACCACCTGCACTGGGTCGAGGGGGCGTCCAAGCACCGATCTTGTTGAGCTTATCTAGCTTCTTCTCAGCTGATGATAAGCTGCTGCTCCAACACACAACACCATAGAAGATGGCTGATGCCACTACCGAGTCAAAGAAGGTCTTCAGGAGCACCCCCTGCACTCCAAAAGACCTCAGTCTCCTCAGCAGGTAGAGTTTGCTCTGACTCTTCCTGTAAAGTGCATCAGTGTTGTGAGACCAGTCCAGTTTATTGTTCAGGTGAACACCCAGGTACTTGTAAGAGTCCACAATCTCGATGTCCACTCCCTGGATGTTCACCGGGGCTAGTGAGGTGGACCTGCACCTGTGGAAATCCACCACCAGCTCCTTAGTTTTAGCAGCGTTGATCAGGAAGTGGTTCTGCTGGCACCAGTCCACAAAGTCTTGAGTCCGCTGTCTGTACTCTGAGTCGTCCTCACCTGTGATGAGGCAGACTATGGCAGAGTCATCAGAAAACTTTTGCAGATGGCAGTGTGGGGAGTCGATGGTGAAGTCTGCAGTGTAGAGGGTGAAGAGGAACAGTGCCAGCACCGTTCCCTGTGGGACCCCCGTACTGCAGACCAGCCTGTCAGAGACACAGCCCTGTGTCCTCGCATACTGTGGGCGTCCAGTGAGGTAATCCAGTATCCACTGGGACATGTGGTGATCCACTCCTGATAATTCCAGCTTGTCCTGCAGAAGTCCTGGCTGGATGGTGTTGAAAGCACTGGAGAAATCAAAGAACATGATCCTCACAGTGCTTCCAGGTTTCTCCAGGTGGGTCAGAGCTTGGTGCCTGAGGTAGATGATGGCGTCATCCACCCCGATGCCAGGCCGGTAGGCAAACTGCAATAGATCTAATGAAGACCTCACCAGGTGGCGCAAATGGTTGAGGACCAGCCTCTCGAGGGTCTTCATCAAATGTGAGGTCAGAGCCACCGGCCTGTAGTTACTGAGGTCCTTTGGATGTTTGGTTTTTGGTACCGGTACCACGCAGGAGGTCTTCCACAGTTGTGGTACTTTCCCCAGCTTCAGGCTCAGATTGAACGTAAATCCCATGACTTAAGTTTTAAGACAGGGATAGTCAGTATATCAATTTATTTTACTTTATTTATATAGCACCAATTTGCAACAAAAATCATCCCAGGACACCATACAGTCAAAATCATACATCCGAGTTCAAAACCAACCATAGACTATTGAAATAAAACAATCACATTCAGGATCTTACAAAAGAACGTTTTATAAAAGGTTGTTGATCCTGAAATCTCAACAGATTCCCCATCCTGAGCAGCCCGTTGGCGACAGTGGAAAGGAAAGACTGTCTTTTAACGGGAATAAACCTTTAGCAGAACCAGGACGAGTGGCCATCTGCGCCGGCCAGCTGCCTTATAGAAGATAAGGAAAGAGACGGACAGTGCTAGGACAGATGCACTGACACTCACATTTGGACTCTTTTGAACAACCTCAAAGGCGTTAAAATACCTTGAAACTAACAAAAGTAATCAGAATACCTGACCATAGGAACATGTTTAACTCCAGTTCAAGCAAAGGTCTCACACAATGAGTAACACTTGGACTATGTGTTGTAGAAGGTCTGACACAATTAATTTCAGTTAAATATCTGTAAAACTAACTGAGTTATAGGCATTTCTGTGTTTTTAAGGCCAGTTGGCTGTGGTAGCCATCTTGATTCAAGTTAACTCCGAAAGGCTATTAGTTGTAGATTTACATGCATTGATTTATTTTCTGCAAATTTTATTTAAATCCATCCTGTGGTTCACAAGATATAATGCTAATAAGTGCTCAAATGGGCAAAGGCAACATTATCTACCTTTACATTGTGGTGGCGGGCAATACAAATGCATGTGCATGCTTCCTTCAGCTTCTGTAATCGCATGCAAATCATTTGTAACCATGTGTTCAAGAAAGAAAAACACAAAAGTCACTGAAATAACTTAAAACTGGATAAAGTACTTATAAGGCAAAAACACTTAAAGTCAACTAATAAAAATCAGTCATTGCTTTAGAATTTTGGTTCAACAGAATAAAAAAACATGAACATTGTAATAAACATCAGAATCACCTTTTTAGAGACTGAAACGTTGTCTCTGTGCAGTTTGGTGTCATGGTGTGTACCACATTAAACACAAACCACAGAAAGATAAGAACAGCGTAGCCTTAGGACCTTAAAATAAAATGTAAGCAGCATGTTAAAGGTTAAGGCATAAGACCATCTCCAAGCAGCTTGATGGTCCCGTGAGAACTGCTGCTCAGATTATTCACAAGTTTAAGGTTCACAGGAGGACTGGGGACAACCTCCCTGGATGGCTGCAAGAAGAAAACTGATGAGAAACTGAAGAGACCGATAACACAAATGAGTCCAGAACAGAAAGACAAAGACACTAGAGTTGAACACTAAGAGTTGAACTTCAAGGTCAAAGGTCATCAGGGTCAGATTGCACAGTCGGTCACTGTTTGAGTCAAAGTGAATGTAATGGAGGAAGTTTGAGATGGACACCAAGTCATGAAAAAACTAAACAGGGATTTTCCTAAATGCTTTTTGACAAGTCACAAAGCTTGCAAGAGAATGACCTTCAGATTAGACAAAACTGAAGATTATTTTGCAACAGGTCCCATCAGATCTATGTTCACAGCCTCAAAACCAAAGCACCAAGAAGAAAAGAACACGGTACCTAGAGTAAAACATGGAGGAGGCTCGGTTCTCTTATGGGGCTGCTTTGCTGCATCTGACAGGGGGTGTCTTGACTGTTCAGGGTGAAATGAATCATTCCTTGACCAATTTCTTTACATGGCTCTTTAATGGATCCTCTTTGGGATTGTTTAAATCAATTTCCTAGATGGAGCTGTTTCTGGTAGCCATGACAGAGAGATAAGTCTGTCCGTTGAGAACTCCACTTCCATCCCCGTCCACCACCGCCTCACCCTGCAGTACCTCCTGACACACCTGGACAAGGTTGCCCAGGCTCAGGCCAGCAATGACCTGGACATGCACACTTTGGGAAAGATCTTTGGGCCCCTCCTGGTTCGGACGAGCCCCTCCATCTCTGGGTAAGATGTTTTCATCCTTGAACTGATCCTTGTGATCATCTGTGTGTTGAGTTTGGCTTTGAAAGTGATAATGAAATGTGTTCAAGTGGTTGTTTCACACTGCTGATTGATTGATTGATTGACTGTCAGGTTGTCACTGGATGAGGATTTCCCCTCCTTGGTGGTAGAAAGGCTGCTGATAGAGAGAACTCTTCAACAAGCCTGTCTGCCTCCAGGTAAGTCGTCTTGTTTTTAAGATGATTCAAACTGAACCAGTTTGAATGAAACGTTTTTGTTCGTTATGTGTATGTTTGTGTGCTTTTTAGTTCCCCCAGTAAAGCCAGTCAAGTCAAAAATGACACCATCAGCCGTGACGGACTCGAACAGCCTGCTGAACGATGCTGAGTGGTACTGGGGAGATATTTCTAGGTAAACTATTTAAATAGACTTTTGTGGTTCTAGACTGTGATTGTGTTTAGGTGATTTGTAAATATGCTGCTTTCTGTTCAGAGAGGAGGTGAATGAAAAGCTACGAGACACTCCTGATGGCACCTTTCTGGTCCGAGACGCCTCCAGTAAACTGGAGGGGGAGTTCACGCTCACCCTCAGGTAAAGCCACAGTGGGAACAGAAAACCAACATGGAACTAGAGAGATTTTATTTTCTGCTAAAACGATGTGTTTAGACTTGAATGACATGAAATCTGATGAGCAGTGAGTGAAGTGAATTGTTAAAGGCCAGCACCCACCAGGTGCAGGAGTGTGGTGGTCTGTATGCTAATCCTCTCTCTCCTCTTCTGAAACAAAGAATCCAATTTCTCATCAAAGTCCTCCCTCAGACGGTGTTTCTCCATCTTCTCTGCCTTTGAGCTCCACCTCAAACAGAAGCCGCAGCGTCACAATCTCATTGTTTTGACTCAAACACTGAAAGTGACTGAACTAAACTACACCCCAACTGTAAAATCCAATCACGCTGTCACAAATCTCTCACGTGTCATTACACACTCCTGTTCTGTATCGCTGCCGAACGTCCTTCAACTTCCACGTCTTTTTCTTCCCGTAGATTTTTTTGCTTCTTGATAACTTCAGGCCTCAGTCAGTCGGTTGATTGTTCAGTGTGTGTGTGTGTGTGTGTGTGTGTGTGTGTGTGTGTGTGTGTGTG
>NC_056506.1:16136124-16143850 GCF_014905685.2 Nematolebias whitei | reverse complement strand
TGTGTGTGTGTGTGTGTGTGTGTGTGTGTGTGTGTGTGTGTGTGTGTCCTTGTTTATGCTACTTTGTGAGGCCCATTTTTCCAACTTATACTGCATTGTGAGGACCAACTGCTCCTTATGGGGCCCAAAGCCCGGGCCCCATAAGAAGAAGTCCCGTTGGTGGGTTAGGGGCTAGGTTTAGGACTAAGGTGTGAATTGAGGATGTGTTAGGTTTAGGGTTAGGTATGTACTGGTAATGGTTAGGTTAAGGATAAAGGTCATGGTTAGGCTATAGAAATGAATGAAAAATGAATGGAAGTCAATGCAAAGGCCCCATAAAGATAGCAAAACAAACCTGTGTGTGTGTGTGGGGGGGGGGGGTCTCTGTGAGACTGCCCATGTTTACAGCCGTCTTCAGCCTTGTGTAATAGAAACTGACAGTCTGTCGTGATCTGCTGCTTCCAGGTCTGCAACTGAAACAGCTTGAAATGGTCTCAAACTGTTTTAAAAACCAGTTTGTGTCCCTTTTCAAAGCTTGCCCCTGAACATGGGTATTTATTTGATATGCAGTGTGGAAAAATGGTGAGTGTTGGTCTTTACAGTTAAAATAAACAAAATGGAGACAAAATCAACAAAACTAACTAAAAGCTGAATTTGGCATATGAAGACAAGCCTTTTTTAATTCAAGCTCTCTTTATATGGGAAAATGATTATTAAATAAAGTGAAATAATTAAAAAAAGTTAAAAGGTACACATTTTAAAAGTCACCGTGCACTGTTAACAGCTGAGTCAACCTGTTTGACATCAGGAGTTAAAATAGCATAAAATGTGCAAAAGTAATTTTACTGTAAATTAAAGAAAAAACTATGAACAGGGAATCCAACAAAGTTAAGTCGGCTCCTCTGAACGGTTTGTTTGTGTTGAAACGTTTCATCTTTCATCCAAAAGACTTCATCAGTCAGAGGAGCCACAACAAACTCAGCCTTATAAATAGCACCTTCTCATAGTGGGTCAATTGGAGCCATGGGATTTATCTACCTGGATTATTGAGCATGAACTTTGATGTTTTGAACCACTTTGGCCATGACTCAGAAGAGTTGGCAGGTGAGAGGGCAGACTCCAGAAACCATCAAACTGGTTGACCCACTATGTAGGGTGTTATTTATAAGACTGGGTTTGTTGTGGCTCCTTGGGCTGATGACGTCTTTTGGATGAAAGAAGAAACGTTTCAACAAAACAAAACCGTTCAGAGGACCTGACTTAACTTTGCTGGATGTATCTACCTGGATTATTGAGCATGAGCTTTGATATGAACAGGGAAACATTTTTCCTGTGAATGCTGAGTTGTTCTTACATAAACACGTCTTCAGGTCAGTTTGCTCACTGGGCTCTCTTCTTCCCCTGCAGGAAAGGGGGAAACAACAAGCTCATAAAGATTCATCACAACGATGGGAAGTATGGATTCTCAGAGCCTCTGACCTTCCTCTCTGTAATAGAGCTCATCAGTCATTACCGCCACGAGTCCCTGGCTCAGTACAACCCCAAGCTGGACACCAAGCTTCTGTACCCTGTTTCCAAATGCCAACAGGTTGGTGCTGCTGCGTATTATAACAAAACGTGTTGATTGTTGTTTAACCGTTCACTTAAAAATCACTCAAATCATTTACATTGTTGATCGTCCTAAATGTTACTTCGTGATTTTATTTATTAGTGTTTGCTTGTTGTGTGACTCAGCTGGTGAAGGAGAACAGCATAGAGGAGGTTGGGGAGAAAATGAAGGTGTATCATGAGCAGTACCAGGAGAAGAGCCTCGAGTACGACTCTCTGTATGAGGAATACACACGCACTTCACAGGTACGAGGGCTACACATACAGAAAGCACTCAGTCACATCACAAACTTCAGAGCATTTAAGAGTTTTTGTTCATGCTTGTGGACTAAATAAACTTAATACTATTCATTGTAAAAAGAACAAAACTAATAATTCTACTGCCAAATATTGAAGTAAAAAAAAATTACATTTTAAATGTTTTTTTAAAGTCATGGAGACAAAAAGGTAGAAAGGCTTGAATTCTTCAGGTATGGTCTTTATAAATGTAAGGTCAGTCCGATTTATTAAACAGTTTACAAATCAAATCTAAATGATGGCTCCTCGTCGTGGACCAATATATGTTTGTTTATAGTTAAACTATAGTTTAAAGTTTGTACTTTAGACTTATTTAAATGGAGTCTCTGAGAGGCTGTGCCTTTCCCACTAGAGTGACTGAAATTGGTCATGTGACTATCACAGCCAGCACGTGGATTGGCTCAAAAAAAAAAAATCATCAGTCAGAGTAGACAGCATCAGACACATGAGCAGACGACGAAATCGCCACCTGCTGTTGAGAAGGTACTGATTGAGTTTAGAGTTTTTCTATTAAGCAAGACTAGAGACTTAAGAAAATTTCAGGCCCAGTTTGAGATTTACATTATCACAAAGCTGGGTCACTTCCCAACTCAATCCAGTTCCTTTATGCAGCACCACTTCACAACAAAAAATGTCTGGAGGAACTGTAACAAAAATAAAGATCCATTCAAGGAGACTGAAATCTTGGAATACACCATGGTCACTTACATCACGGCCAGGCTCCTAAACACATTCTTGACCTTTTGGATCATTTAGCTCCATCTAGGACTCTGAGGTCTTCGAGTCAAATGTTATTGTCTGTACTCCGGACCCATTTTAAAACCCGTGGAGACCGCGCTTTTCAGGCGGTGGCTCCGTGGCTCTGGAACGCCCTCCCTCTGTCCCTACGCTGCACAAAAAACTAAAGACATTTTTATCCAGACAGGCTTTGACTTAATCTTATTTTTTGTTTGTTTTGTTTTAAATTGTCTTGCCTTTGTGAAGCACTTTGTGATTCATATGTCTGTGAAAGGTGCTATAGAAATAAAGTTTTACTTACTTATCATGAAATACCAATTATTGTTATCTACGTTCCTCCCCTCACCTCTGGTCACGAGCTCTGGGTAGTGACCGAAAGAACGAGATTGTGGATACAGGAGGTCTAAATGAGTTTTCTCCACAGGGTAGCTGGACTCTCCCTTAGAGACAGGGTGAAAAGTTCAGTTCTCCAGGAGTGACTCGGGTAAGGTGGTTCAGGCATCTGGTAAGGATGCTCCCTGGGCGCCTCCCTAGGGAGGTGCTTCGGGCGTGTCCAACTGGATAGAGCCTCAAGGGGAGATACAGGACATGCTGGAAAGGCTGTCTCTCAGTTGGCCTGGGAACACCTTGGAGTCCTCCCAGAAGAGCTGGAAGAGGAGGCTGTGGAAAGAGATGTCTGGACCTCAAGCTGCTGCCCCCGTGACCCGACTTCAGAACAAGTTGAAGATAATGGATGGATGGATGGATGGATGGATGGATGGATGGATGGATGGCCTGTAGGGTCGTCTTCTATATTCCCATTGTTTTCGATGACGACTCTTGGCGTCCTCTTGATGTTGCAGTTTCAAGCGCTCCATCCATGAGTGTGTGGTGATCCAGGTGGTGCACAAGTTTGTGTGTCTGGCCTGACGATCTCAAGCTACAGTTTGATCGACCAGTAGCTCGTGCTTGTTGTAGTGTTGGTGCCAGTTCCATTTGTGTTTTCTTCTGGTATTGACCCTTGGGCCTGTTTATATATTTTCTGCTCTGTTTTTTCTGAGCTGTGAAACAGATTTTTTTTGTCACAGCTTTCACATTTTTCCCTAAACAGAAAAAACGAGTGAGCGCTGTCCAGCAGAGGTGTTTCTGTAGTCTTAAAGATGCGTGGGTCTGTTGTGTTTGTGTTCAACAGGAGCTGCAGATGAAGCGCACAGCCATTGAAGCCTTCAGTGAGACCATCAAGATCTTTGAGGAGCAGTTTGAAACTCAGGAGCGGTACAGCAGAGAGTCTTTACAGCGATTTCAACGTGAGGGCAACGAGAAAGAAATTCAAAAGTATGTTTTGTGTCGTCCTTTTCCGTAACATAGTTTTATTTAACATCTTTTTCTTTGTCCATTTTAAAATATTTGATACAGTTGTTTTGATCATCTCAAATTAGGATTCAGAGCAACTCGGAGCGTTTGAGGTCTCGTGTGAAGGAGATTCATGACAGCAAGTGTAAACTGGAGCAGGACCTGAGGCAGCAGGTGTCTAACAACAGAGAGATCGATAAGAAGATGAACAGCCTGAAGCCCGATCTCATGCAACTTCGGAAGATCAGGGACCAGTACTTGATGTAAGCACGTTAAGATACTTTAATGCCTAAAATACCAAAAACATTTACTTTCAGGGACCCTCACTTAATTACAAACAACTCATGTACACTTCAAATACTTTTAGCGATACATATGTTTTGTTTTTGCTTTGAAGATGGTTGACACAAAAGGGGGCGAGACAGAAGAAAATCAACGAATGGCTGGGCATAAAAAACGATGGTGATGAGTAAGTGTCTGAATTCAGTTACTTATCCTGTAATGACCGAGTCCTTGTGTTTGTTGTGAATGACTCGAGCTGCAACTCTTCTGTCTTCAGCCCTTACTCACTGGAGGAGGATGAAGGCTCACCTCACCAGAGCGAGGGTACGTGGCATATGGGTGATATTAAACGCACCCAGGCTGAGGAAATGTTGATGGGCAAATGTGATGGAACCTTTCTCATCCGTGAGAGTCAGTCACAGAAAGGCTCCTACGCCTGCTCTGTAGTGTAAGTTTGTGTTTCTGTATTTTTATGATTCAGACAAAAAGTCTTATAAAAAGACACTGTTAAGAGAAATACACCTAGTATGTGTTATGTGTTATGTCTTAATTCTTTAATTTATTAATCTGCTATGAAAAATGAATGTATATATAGGCCTGTCACGATAAACAATAAATCAATTAATCACATGATAAATGAAAATTATCGACCTCATTTTCATTTATCAGTTTTATCGTTTCTTTGTGTCTCTCTCTTTCTACTGAAGACACTGGATGACAAAAGGCTCAACTCCGGTGTTCTTCACTGACCCCTCCCTTTCTCTTTAAAATCTATTTTAACCATCCAAAATCAAGTTTTTGGATCATTAAAAGCAACTAAGCACAGAAGCTACGCTACAAGCTAAGCTAACAGGCCGACCTCGGGGAAAAAAAACCTCCGTCTTGTCAAAGCTCCAAAATTCATGGTTAAAACCTGTGCCTTCATGTAAAAAGTTGTTTTTCTCTGTTAAAAGAAGCTAAAAACTTGTTTACTGATTTTTTTTTTAAATTAAAAGCTTTGTGTGAAAAATGCTATGCTAAAGAGCTCAAATCACACCGAGCATCTGCCAATTTGAGAACCAAATTGGCCTCTCCCATTTTTCTTAAAAAGACACGCTGCTCGCTCCCTCACTATCCATCCTTCAGCTCAAACAGTCTTATACTGCCATCAGGTGTTTAAAAAAGATACTACACTCAAAACAAATTAGTCAGGATTTCTTAAATTTAACAATAATTACTAATTATTGTCAAATTTAAAACAATATTATTGTTTATCGCAATCATTTCTGATACAATTAATCGCCCAGCAAAATTTGTTATTGTGACAGGCTATATCATGTTTTTTGGTCAGATATTTCTTATAAATTTGCACAATTAGTTTACAGTTCTGAAGACCTGAAGTTTCATGGTTGGGTTGCTTTGAGAAGCCTCCCTCTTCCTATAAGACATCATTGGAAGTATTCAAGCATAAACCACAAGACTTTTTGAACTGTCCCTTTTGGACATACAAGACCAAAGTTTTTTGTCCCCTGACACGGCGGGAAGAGTGAGCAATGGAAATACATCCATTGGTTCATGGTGTGAGCACGATAACTTGAAAGATAAGCAGCTTTCATTAAGCAACAACTTCCATTTTGGTGTGTAGCTGCATGTAGCTGTAAGACAGGTCCCTATCCTTAAGGAATAGTTCAAACTGTAGTTCAGACTGTTAGGCAGATGTTTTTATTGTTTTTTGTGGGAGATGAGTCCACAGCTGGTGTGAGGCCAGAGCCAACGTACCAAATAAAGTCATGTATGTCATATGAGAAAAATCTACTTCATATGTAATTTACAACAGCATTAAGTAAGAGACTCAGTCAGTTTCACTCTAATGCCTCTTTTCCATTAGTTCCATTAGTACCTTTAGTACCGGTACAGCACGGTTCAACTTGGCTCGGCACGGTAGGAGTTGTGTTTCCGTTTTACTTTCGGTAACGGTTCTAGTGGGCGGGTTCAGCTCGGACCCCACAAGAGCACGTGAGGCCGTGGCCAGGACCCTATCCTCACACGCTCCTGTGGGTTGGCAGCATGGAGGATCCTCCTCGGTGACCAGCAGCATTTGGAGCCGGGGAGATGACGACCTGCCCAGCCCGAGGGGGCTCCGAGGCTCCGGTAGAAAGGACTGAGGGGAGTCTGTGACCGGTGGAGATCCATCCAGCTTGCTCTGAATTTTGTCGTCAGTCACCAAGCACAAAAAACGCCTGCACTTCAGCATTAGACCACGGTGTTGTCATTATTGTTTTTAAAATCTTTAAAATAGATCCAGTCGCTCCTCGAGTTGAGTGATTGCAAATGGCAGATCTCGTTGTTGTGAAAGTTTCTCAAACAACCAGCGACTCCACCCCCAGACCAGTGACCGACAGTGTTCTGACGTCACGTTTTTGGGCCAGTTCGGCCCGGTTGGAACCACAGAGAAATGTGTACTCAAAAAGGGACCGGTTCCACAAACCGTTACTAGTGGAAAAGGGCCAAAATTCCCACCTTTACGCACATGACCATATCTCGATTTGTGAGCCAGGCCAATAAAGACCCCAACAACCCTCAGATGGCAGGGGAGTGAGATGAATCTGCACATGAATGTAGCTGCATAAACGTAGCATCTCGTGCAGTTTTGAATTGAAAAAGCTCCCCAGATGGAAAGCAACATGTATTTTATTATAGAGTAGAAGTTCAGTTGATTTGTTTTTAAACGTTTACCATAAGATACTGACTATTAATAACAACAGGGCTGAACACCACTTCCAATAGACCAAAATATTCTGATCAGAAAATGAAAAGCTGCAAGCAGCATTGAAGGCCCTCACAGCAAAACGCCGCTCTGGCCTTACGGCAACCGCGGGAGCTCTAGCGACTCCACCCAGTCACTACCGCGAACGCTCTCATGCCTATCCACGTGCACTTGTTCACCAGGTTGCACATTGGCCAAATCGTCAACATCACCTGCGACCACTTGTACTCCAGCAACGCCTCCCAGACGCCATCGTGAATGCTCTCATGTCATTCCCGCATGCGTCCACTAGGGTGCGCATATCCAGAATCTTTGAAATCACCGTCCAGCCATATCAGTATGAGTCCAGCTACAAGCCTTACAAGTTTGGCTAAAATCCGACCTTCCAGACAGAAGTTATTGTTACTTCCTGTTTTGTAGCAAATGTAAAGGATTTCCTTTAAGTTTTTCAACATGTCATATGTGGTAGTCAGCAGTTAGTGAATACGGTTTTAGTCTTATATCTTACACAGTGCCAAGCTGGAAGAGACACCCAATAATCATCAGTTTCTTTTCTGAGTGGGCCGGGCTTAAGTCAAGTCATGAATCAACACAACAATACCAATGTGTCTACAAGTGCTCACTGATGACGCACAAAAAATCTGGTTTAGATCAGATGATGTATCACTGAGATATAACTGTTGGAATAATCTAGGGTGCGCACTGGAGTCAAATGTTAAATAACAATATCAATGTGTCTAGAAG
>NC_056506.1:16129182-16136114 GCF_014905685.2 Nematolebias whitei | reverse complement strand
ATATGAGTTTGAATAATGTAGGGGGCGCACTGGAGTCAAATGTTAAACAACAATATCAATGTGTCTAGAAGATGCACAATAAATCAGGTGCAGATCGGATGATGTATCACTGAGATATAACTTTAGTAATAATGTATGGGGCGCTGTGGAGGCTATTGGCCACTTATCATGGATTCCTGTTCAAGGGGTGATTTTGGTGCGCCTCAGCTCAAATCTGTGCCATTTAGAGCAAAATGTATTGCAACGGCGTCACTTCTTAATTTGTCATACCACCACACCCACATTCTCCAGCTAAAACTGTTTGTAATTTAAATCAAGTCTGACCAAATTTTTATGTGTTCTAACACAGGATCATCCTGATTAGGTAAGGGTGTCAAAAAGGGAGCATTCCAAGTAAAAAAAGAAACTTCCTGTTCTGAGGGGGCGGGGCTTTTATGAAGTCAGAATATGACCACAGACTATTGTCGGGCATCCAACAGGGATGACTCATGCCAAGTTTGGTGCATTTCGGTCTTTCATTGTGAAAGTTATAGCATTTGGAACTTAACGGTGTGAAGCGCAACTTTGAGGCCTGGCCATGCCCCTTTAACATATATGAAAACGCAAGGTTTTGATAACTTTTACTCCCCAATGTGTTAAGGGCATATTAACCAAGTTTGAAGGCAATCCTTCAAAATCCCTAGGAGAAGTTTGTTAAAACTCGGAATTAAAAACGCCCAAAATGGCCGACTTCCTGTTGGTTTTGGACCAGGACTCCAAGAGACTTTTTCATAGGTCCTGAGAAGATACAGATGTTCACCAAGTTTCAGAATTATCGGTCCAAAAATGGCTTGGGGCTGAGGTTTTAAAATACTCTAGGGGGCGCTGTGGAGGCTATTGGCCAATGACCATGAATTCCTGTTGAAGGGGTGGATAATGATCCATCATACTGATTTTGGTGCACCTCGGCTCAAATCTGTAGAATTTAGAACCAAACGTATGGCGACGGCGTTACGTCTTTTTCGCCACGGTGCACCGCCCACATGCTCCACCCAAAACTGTCAGTGTTGAAAAGTAAGTTACACCAACATGTCTTTGGTCACTGGACACACTGTCATGTTGATCAGGTAACAGGGGTCAGATAGGGACCGTTCAACGTAAAACTTTACACTTCCTGTTATCAGGGGGCGTGGCTTAAGTGATGTCATGATTTGAACATTTATTCTTGCAGGGGACCGGATGTGGATCAATCACTGAAGGTTTGATGTCTCAGACGGTTTTCATGTAGGAGCTATTAGCGTTTTGTTTTTATGGCGAGATGTCAAACTTTGAGGTCTGGCCCCGCCCCTTAAGCATGCTCCGAAACAAACCGTTTTGCTAACTTTTCGTCCCCCATGCCTTTTGACCAAAATATCCAAGTTTGAAACCAACTGAACGAAATCCCTAGGAGGAGTTCGTTCAAATGCGGAGGCTGTAAACTGCAAAAAAGGTGTGAAAATTGGTCTGGCATTCCAAAATGGCCACCTTCCTGTTTATCATACAACGTTGGTGCCAGAGGGTTTTCTGTGCATCTTGGGGAATTGGACAAGTATACCAAATGTCATGCTTCTACGACAAACTAAGGGTAATGCGGAGGGTGTTTTGAAAATTTCCAGGTGTTGCTCTTGAGCCGTTTCTTTTGCGATTTTTGCGAGACCCTTAAACTACGTAATTTTTCACCAGTCCTGATGCGTCCGCCAAATTTGGTGAGTTTTGGGATATGTTAAGGCCCCCAAAACGCCAATTAATTTAGAAAAAAATTGCAGATCGGGCCTAAACAGAGCGATTACAATAGGACTTTGCAGTGCTTCGCTGCTCGGGCCTAATTAGCAGAAAGAAGGTTGAAGAACAACAAAGTCCATGCTCAATAATCCAGGTATACAATCCAACATTTTTCAGTCAGGTCATCTGGACAGTTTCTTTTTTTGTGCTGAAACGTTTTGCTTTCGATCCGGAAGGCTTCATCAGTCAAGGAAACACACAACAAAACTGATTCTTCCCCCAACAGCTTACTCCAAAGTGCAACAAACCAGTTCTGCTTGTGATTAGATGGTCTCTTTGGTACGCCCCTCCTCCATTGCCGGCCCTCTTCCTTGTTGACAGTCTTGTCAAACTGGTTGAAAACAACAAAGGTTGAAGAAGCACAAAAATGTTGTACTTGGCAGAAAGAATCAGCAAGGAGCACAAAATAGCTGAAAGTAGCTGAAAGTAGCTGAAAAAAGTTTAAATTTGCACAAGGAAGCTGAAAGAAGCTGAAGCAGAACAAAATGTGAAAGGAGCCGTAAAAGGTTGTAACAAATCTAAAGATTTGAACTCAACTAATTTTCTACAAGGAAAAAAATGGCAGAAAAGGCTAAATATTTCAAAAAGCTAAAGTTGCACCAATACCAAAAGTCATAGCAGGATTGTCCTGAATGAGCTGAACGTCTTGATTTAAGATTTGTTGAAATAGAACAAAAATTGTGGAACGAGAAAGATGCTGAAAAACAAACAGAAGAAAAATGGATCACAGTAGAGTGAATGCTTCAGAAACTTTCACACTATTAAGCACAAGCATTAAGGGTGTGTATTTATTTATTTTTTTTACTGACGTAATCCAATAATTTTGTGTTTCAGAACATTGCTGATCATGATGATCTATTTCTTCCTTTTCAGTGTGGAAGGAGACACAAAGCACTGCGTCATCTACAAGACAACTACCGGTTATGGATTCGCCGAGCCCTACAATCTGTACTCCTCCCTCAAAGATCTCGTGCTCCACTACAAAAATGTCTCCTTGGTCCAACACAACGACCAGCTGAATGTAAACTTAGCCTACCCAGTCTTGGCCCGTTCTCAGAACCAGAACTAGAACCAGCCCTTGATGGATCCTCCACCAGCAGTGAATCAGGCCAACCAGACAGTACAGTGTTTGCTCATGTGTTTAACAGGTCAGCAAAAAGGTACTGAGTCCTGTTTTATAAAGAAGAAGTTTGTGTATTTTTGGACCGGAGCGTGGTGTATATTTGCCATGCTGGTTCTGGTCCAGTTAAGAGCACTCTGGCCTCATCAAAAGCACACAGCTACTGATATGAAACGACCGTACACTTAGCCTGGTTGGTGAGATTTGACTTCCTCTTTAGTCCGCCTGCACAGTCTGTCAGAACAACAGCTGTTACATTAGACATGAAAACAAAAGACTGAGCACAAACAAGTTTTTTAAGATTGCACAGAGAAGCAGAGACCAGACGATGGTTTGGTAGAAGAAGAAGAACAGAGAAACAGGAAGCTCTTTTTCGATGTCTTTCTCATATTTTTCTGAATACAAAAGTTTTAGACAAAGGCCCAGTCTATGACCAAGACTTTCTGCACACTCCTCGTAGACCTGGATCGGCTTGGCTGAACTGGACTTTTCACCTCTCAGCTAGAAGTGGCTGAAGAGAACGTGGAGTCACAAGTGATGGGGTGATGTGACTGTGAGTTTGTAGGGAATGACGTATGGAGGTGCAGATGTTTTAGAGGTAAAAAAAAGCAATATATTTAATCTAAAGCATACTGAAGGGCCACAATAAAACTGAGCAATCACAGACCTGCATCACAATGATGAAGCTCCAGAAAGAGATGCAGATGTTACCTTTGGCAACGCTACAGCTTTAAAAGATACCCATACAAGTATATTTTTCATTAAATTATCTATTTCCTACTGCTTTAGCCAGTATCTCACTGGGCTGCAACACCTGGCAACTTGGCGGTGAACAGCATTTACAAGGACATCTCCAAAACGTCTCAAGATGTTTACTATATATATCCTCACAAGAACCACAGAGGCTTGGAGTCTGGATGCTTGAATACCGGACACGTTGACATTTTTTGTGTAGCATTTCTTTCTTTAAAATAGTTGCAGAGTTGTTACGGGTGCCTCCAATCTCAGTTTTGTCACTTTTGTCTCCAACTCATTGTGAACCAGTCTCCATGTTATTGGAGGTGTCTCAAACTCATGTCAAGAGTGCAAGCGTTGTAGTTTGACACCTGTATGGAAGGTCCTCTTTGACAGAAAACATGTCCAGGTTTAAGAAGCATGCAGTTGGTTAGTACTGTGGTTCCCAACCCTGGTCCCTGAGGAACACCATCCTGCATGTTTCAGTTGTTTCCTGCTCCAACACACCTGATTCAGTGATTTAATTACTTCCTCAAATTATTCAGAAGCCTGTTAATCAAATCAGGTGTGTCAAAGCAGGGGAACAAGTCAAACATGCAGGATGGTGTTCCTCAAGGACCACTGTTGGGAACCACTGGTTTAATATATATTTTTAAATGCTCAAAATCTACCCATCTTTGTATCGAAAACGTGAGGGCAGCTGCCTGTGGGAACAAAGCAGGCCGAGCCATGTTTGATGTGGGCAACAAAATAATATGCAGTACGCATGAAAGTGAGCTGTGGTCTTCAAATACTGGTGTGTGCATGGCTTGCTGGTCACTTAGTTGCAAGTGTTTCCTCTTGGTCAGTTGCCTTGGCAGGGCGCTCATGTCGTCACAGATTTTTGTCTACACATGTCAAGACACATGTCTGTTGTGCACCTGTACGTCAGTGCCGGCTGTTGTAGGGGTGGGGGGTGTGGGTGAAGGACATTTCGGTAGGTGGGGCACCCTCCTTGGATAGCAGTAGGGGAAACTGCTCAGAGTTCAGAAATAAATTTCTCACATTTTTGAGTGATGTGCTCAGGGATGGCTGGTACAAACGAGCTGGCAGAGCTCCGCCCTCCTCGACATTTACAGTAGAGATTTGAAAGATCAGAAAATTACCGTCAGTGTTTCAACGGATTGTTTCATATTTGGTGTCGGCACCAAACAAGCATGAGAAAATCTCAGAATTCTTCTAGTGGGGTTCATTTTTTACCTCCCAAACAGAGGCACAGAAGATTTCTTTCACGTTTATAGGGTTGAGTGATTGACAGGTGTTAGGCCACACCTTCTTTTTTTGCTGCTCATTTGGGTTAAATGTGTTCATCCTGTTAATGTGCATGAAACTTGCTGCCCTGTGTGTTTGGGGTCCATGGACCATGATTCTGACTGAAGGCAGAGCAGTGGTGAGTGTTGGCATAAATACTGAGGATTATTATGGTTCCGTCTTATTTTGACATTGTGTTTGAGGAAGCCTGCAAGATAAAAAGCTGAGGACAAAGAACAAACGATGTTTTAATTGACTAATAGCGCCTGGTTTATTTGGTGACCGTGAAAAGATGAGCTATCGGAGAACTGACAGATGTACGAAACAGTTTTCTATTTCGCTTGATTGATTTTTATTTTTGAACACAGGCTGACATGTTTTCAAGAAATCACTTGACTTCACTGAAATAGGATGAACTATTTAACTCAAGTGTGACGTCTTTAAGTATGCGCTTCTCAATCCACATCACATCTGTTATTACTGTGGTTATTAAGCTGTTTGTATCAAAACGTTTTCGGTGTGTCGCAAATCAGTTGTGATGAATAGTTGTTTTACATGAACCATGTTGCTCTGAAACAGACCAGCCTTGTTGTTAGTCACTGTGGTAAAAATGGACATAAAGTTGTTTTACCACTTGTCTCTCATATCACTTCTGTTGCTGACACGTAATCAGCAGGATTAAATGATGCAGATGTTAGCCCACCCACCTAGTATCACCACCACTGCACCAACTAGTCTCAGTCTCCGCCCAGTAAGACACTATCTTTGAATCCCCGGAGCTAATGAGGCATCCAGTCATGCTTGTGTAGGAGGAAAAGCAGGGTACTGTGAAACCAGAGTAACACTTGAAGGAGATCTCCATTTGTACACGATTCAGGTTTCTTGTGTCAGACGTGTCTTTTGTCTGTTTCTCTTTAACACTGTAGCTCCTGTAGCTGTTGACTTACAGCTCTGTCAGTGTCCTCTGATGGGTCTCGTTTCTGAAGACGCTCGCCGAGCTTCACTTCACATGATTGGTACTGAGCCTGCATCGTGTGTAGAGGACAGTTTTCCTGTTACTCAGTGCCGATACTTGTCATGTTTTGAATGCAGATTTTCTCATGGTACCTTCCTCTTGAGCTCCACTGTTGGTTTTAATATAAGCTTTCCTCACGGAGCTGCAGAACACCGACAGACTGAAAATAAAGTGTGGTTCTGTATCTTTTGTACAGAAGTCGGTGTGTGGAATGTTTTCAGAATATTTGCTAACAGTAAGAACCAGTCCTTGTTCTGGTTCTGCCTCTGCACCCTGACACGTATCTGGTACGATATGCTTCGGGTCCTTTGTTTGGGTTGCTGTGTTTTCTGAAAGTTGTGTTTTTTGTGGTACACAGAGATACTTCTGATGCACTTCAGTGTTGGAGAAGACATCTTAGATTTGCCGTCTCCAGAACAGTCAGCACCCACTGTACTGTGCTGTGGCAGGGCTGGTTTTTTGTTATTTGTTTGTTTTATACATTTGGTCTGAGGAAAAAATCTGTTCAGTGTAACTTTAAAGCACAATAGTGTGAACACAGCGGGGTACAGTTCTCCTAGTGTGCTCAGTAAAATTACAGCTACATATCTAGTTACCTATATATATATAAATATATAAAGGTGTTTTAAACTCTTCCCACACTCTTGCAATAATCTAAACAATGTTTCTAAATGAGAACAACATGTCATGATCTTTGCTCTCGGCCACGCCCACTTCTCCGCTGCAGAGTGGAGATCCTGACGAGCTGCAGGAGGGAGCTTCTCCTGCAGCTGTGGGCTGCACACAGGTGCAGGAGGTGATAAATAATTAATAATTAATGTTAAATAAAAATTCAATGCTTATCGTGCAGCTCATCCATCAATTAGCCAATTGTGTGTCGTGTCCAATCTTATTTTGAAAAACCGCGATAGAGCGAGTCCGCGATAAACGAACTGCAAAGTAGTCTGGGACTACTGTGTGTGTGTGTGTGTG
>NC_056506.1:16127990-16129082 GCF_014905685.2 Nematolebias whitei | reverse complement strand
TATATATATATATATATATATATATATATATATATATATATATAGTGCCTTGTGAAAGTATTCGTCCCCCTTGAACTTTTCAACCTTTTTCCACATTTCAGGCTTCAAACATAAAGATATAAATTTTAATTTTTTTGTGAAGAATCATCAACAAGTGGGACACAATCGTGACGTGAAATGAAATTTATTGGATGTGTCAAACTATTTTAACAAATAAAAAACTGAAAAGTGGGGCGTGCAATATTATTCGCCCCCCTTGTGTTAATACTTTGTAGCGCCGTCTTTTGCTGCAGTTCCAGCTGAAGTCTCTTGGGGTTTGTCTCCATCAGTGTTGAACATGGAGACACTGAAGTTCTGCCCATTCTTTCTTGCAAACCAGCTCGAGCTCAGTGAGGTTGGATGGAGAGCGTTTGTGAACAGCAGTCTTCAGCTCTTTCCACAGATTCTCGATTGGATTCAGGTCTGGACTTTGACTTGGCCATTCCAACACCTGGATACGTTTATTTGTGAACCATTCCATTGTAGATTTGGCTTTATGTTTTGGATCATTGTCTTGTTGGAAGATAAATCTCCATCCTAGTCTCAGGTCTCTTGCAGACTCAAACAGGTTTTCTTCGAGAATGGTCCTGTATTTGGCCCCATCCATCTTCCCATCAGTTCTGACCGTCTTCCCTGTCCCTGCTGACGAAAAGCAAGCCCAAACCATGATGCTGCCACCACCATGTTTGACAGTGGGGATGGTGTGTTCAGGGTGATGAGCTGTGTTGCTTTTACACCAAACATATCGTTTTGCATTGTGGCCAAACAGTTTGATTTTGGTTTCATATGACCAGAGCACCTTCTTCCACATGTTTGGTGTCTCCCAGGTGCTTGTGACAAACTTTAAACAACATTTTTTATGGATATCTTTGAGAAATGGCTTTCTTCTTGCCACTCTTCCAGAAAGGCCAGATGTGTGTAGTGTACGACTGATTGTTTTCCTATGGACAGACTCTCCCACCTCAGCTGTAGATCTCTGCAGTTCATCCAGAGTGATCATGGGCCTCTTGGCTGCATCTCTGATCAGTCTTCTCCTTGTTCCAGATGAAAGTT
>NC_056506.1:16110590-16127590 GCF_014905685.2 Nematolebias whitei | reverse complement strand
TATATATATACATACATATTTTTTCTTACTGTGCAGTCTTGGAATGACTCAAATATCTATTTTTGTATTGTGATCTAAAGTTTAGAACAGACATGCCATTTTACATCAAGTAATTAATAATGTTTGTAAAGTTTGTGTGTTGAGGGACACAAATGTATGTTTTCAAATGAAGTTGGTCCTCAAGTGTTTGCTTTGTAAAGTGATTTAAAAGTTAAAGATGTGCAACAGGTGCGTTAGATGTGTTCGACTTCAGACACAGCTCTTTAAAGAAGCATCACTTCTTGAATAGTGAAGTCATAAATTTTGATCGGGAACGTTTTTCTAGATAAAACAGTTTTGTCTTCCACTGACACAGTCCCAAATAATGTAAAAGTTAGGACTAATTCAACTGTTTGTTAGGCGGGGTGCTCGGTTCTGTGGGCGGGGCGGGGCGGGGCCCCTCCTTGGATAATGGTAGTGGAGTCACTGCTGTGTTCCAGTTAGTTTACCAGATTTGTACCTTGTTGCATTCCTTTTCTGTTGACAGTTTACACAACTTCCCAGTTTATTGGTATTATTTTATTTTGGGCTTGTTGAAGCAACAAGTTTGGAAGTGCCTTGTTGTGCTGAGTTGGTCTCCTGTGGTTAGATGCAGCCCCCCCACCATGTGCTCCATGGCTCACACACTGTGTCTGTGTTTGAACTCATCTGAGCACGTTGTTGTTACAGTGACTGATTGTATCTGTCGGTGACTTCTTGGGGTACATTTCTTCTTGTTGCTTCTCATTTGAACTTAGCTGGTTAGATGTTTTATGCACACCCAGAATCCAGTGTTCGGTGGCAATTATTCATTATTAATTTTTTGCTGAATAATATCAGTGGTGTCTCCAGAGCCACTGAAAATCCTGGGGTGTCGCACCAAAACCAAGAGCCAGAACAGAATTTCTGCAGCTTGATGTCATATATTAGTTATTTGACAAATACAGCAGTATTGATGTACAGAGGTCTACTAGTTTTTAAAATGTACATTTCATCTTAATGAGAAAAGCACAACGACTCCACAGCTTGTTCTCCTAAATTTATATTCATAAAAGATATTATGCATTTATCCCCCTCCTAATGTTGAGGACATTGGTATTCAGCCGATTGTCAGGTGGGGGCTAGATTTTAAGTGTTATTTTTAAATAATATATATTTTATTTTATTGTTATTTTTTACCTCTGTTTGTCAAAAACGATGTTTGTTTTTATGTTTACAAGGTTGTACTCTTCCTAAATAGATGGGGGAAATTAAAAATGCACACAAAGTCAAAGTTGGGGACTCCAAAGGATAACACTGTCTGGGCAAGAGGGGGCACCAATTATAAAAGTATTGCTAGTATTTGTAGTTGCAGCAGGTATTTGTTTCTGACTGTGGAGTATACTGTGTACAGTATGTGCTTTGCGGTCCGTAATAGTCTTGTTACTACGACTGTATAGTTTGAATACGTGGACTGTAGCAGTCTGCTGAACATTTCAGAGAAACTGTAAAAAAGCTTCTGGGTCATTGAGCTGTTGTTGTCCACACAACAAACTTGTGCGTCTTGTTGTTCTTGCTGGTATAACTCTCAGTTTTCACCTTTGCTCTGAGCGGTGCTGGACTCTGCAGACAGCTGAGGTTCTGCTGGTCAGTCTGGCTGGTTCTGTTTGTACCTGGCTTTACTTTCAGAGCTGCAGGCAGGTTGTCCGTTGCCTCTACAGCAGGGTGGGCAACTTTCTTTTTTCCAGAGGGCCAAATCAAGATAGTAAAAGCGATCAAAGGGCCTCATGGAGAATTAAAAATAAAAAGTCTTTCAAACAGATATTCTAGGAGACTTCTGAAAGGCTTTTCCTTCTTGTAGCACAGTTAGCATGCTTGATTAAAAACGTGTCTCCCCAATCTTTAGGATGCAAGACTTACTGTCTGTAAACTTTATATTACAAAAGTATCTTTGTTAGTTTAAGTATGCATAATAATAATAATTAAAACATAAAAATGTTGACTAAAAAGATGGTTTTAGCCTTTTTCAACCCAAAGGTTTTTGATGTATTAATCCAAGATGGTTAATTTAGATTTCCTTGAATGTCATTGATAAAATGCAGGTTTTCATCAACTCATTTAAAAGTTTTCTTTTCGAGGACATTGGGGGCCGCATGGAGATGGTCCAAGGACCACTTTTGGCCCTCGGGCCATATGTTGCCCACGTCTGCTCTAGAGCAATACAGACGGTGAAAAGTAGGAAAAACACGTTTAGAAAACATCCTGGACTTTTCTGCATTTTTTAAAAATTATTATTTTACAACTCCAAATCTGTATTTCACTGGGATTTATGGATTATACGGAACAAAGTAGTGCATAATTGTGACGAGGCAGAAAAACTGAAACGTGGTTTTCTAAAAGATGTTTACAAATAAAAATCTGAAATGTGTGGTGTGCATGTGTATTCACCTCCTTTAGTCAGTTCTTGAACCACATCTGGCTGCAATTCCAGCTGCAAATCTTTAGGAGTTTGCATTTACCAGTTTTGCACGTGTAGAGACTGACATGTTGTCCACTGGTTGTAAAGCAGCTGCAGCTCAGACTGGAAGGAGCGCGTCTGTGAGTAGCAGCAGTTTGGTTTAACTGGTCCGTTCCAACACGTGAAGATGTTTGACCTGGACCGTTCCACTGGAGCTCTGCTGGAGATTCCAGGTCCTGCTGGGAGGTGAACCTCAAGTCTTCTGCAGCCTCCAACAGGTTTTCTTCAAGGATTCTCCTGAATTTAGTTCCGTTCAACTTCCCATTAACTCTGACCAGTTTTCCTGTTCCTACTGAAGAAAGTCCCACAGCATGATGCCTCCACCACTGTGCTCCACTGTGGGGATGGTGTGTTTTAGTTCTGATCTGAGCAGAGCTTCTTCCACATGTTTGCTGTGTTCCTACACGCCTTGTGTCATGGGACTTCTAGTTTTCTTTCAACAAGTTACCAAAACTTTTCCATAAAGTCCAGATTTGTGGAGTTCAGGACTAAAAGTTGTCGGATATCTTTATCCTCTCATTATCTAACATTTAAAAGGAGCCACACACGATGGCAGAAGATGTTTATACTGAGTTTACTTGCAAGGTCAGATGGTCACCACAGATGTTTCATTGAAGCCCGGTCGTGAGTCTGCAACAGATGGTGTGCCAGAATTATTTTAATACACGCTTATCAGCTTCCCAGCTCACAGACTGGGAGGCATCAGGTTCCTCTGAGGAAAAACAACTCTCTGAACTCATTATTTTAACATTAGTTCATGATAAGCATTCGTAAACCTTTACCAAAATTCCCCCACTGAGCTGTGGGTTTCTGCATGTCCCCTAGAGTTACCATGGACCTTCATGGCTGCTTCTCAGATTAATGCTGTCCTTGCTCCACCCCTCAGGTCAGGTGGATGTTCAGGTCCTGGGATGTTTTCAGAAGATGGATTGAAGAGATCTCTGCGAGATGTTCAGATGTTGAAACATTGTTTTATAACTCAACCCTGCTTTAAACGTCTCAAGAGATTTATCCTTGACCTATTTGTTGTTTTCCTTGGTCTTCATGATGCTGTTTGATCACCAATATTCTGTAGCAAACGCCTGAGGCCTTCACAGAACAGCTGGACTTGTAGTGAGATTTAAAAACACACTCAGTTTTACTCACCAGATGATTTTTAAAGGAGTCTTTAGATTTTGGTTCAGGCTGTAAAGGAGGTGAAGATAAACGCCACATTTGTCTGTTAATTTATTGAAAAACAGTTCACGTGCCCTTCACACTCAGCTTGTGTTGGTCAGAAATCACATAAAGTCCCAGTTAAAATGCTTCAAAGTTTGGAGTTGTACTGTAATGAGCTGTTGCACGGCGCTGTGGAAATCTGCTGGTGCAGAAAATCACATCAGGACAACCAAACAAGGTTTCAGCTCGTTCGACAACAGATCTGCACGTTGCCTTTAAAATTCACACCCCCACATGTTTGTGTTTCATTTAAAGCAACTGGGTCTGCCTTTTATAATGAAATACAAAGTATAGAATCAGAATAAGCTTTATTATCATTGTGCTGAAATACAGTGAAATTATGTTGGTACAGTCTGAAAGATGGGTGGAGTGCACGTTGCTGCTGCTCCTGGAGCGCAGCCTCTTATCCCTTCTTAGATAGAAAGGGGGAAAAAGTCATGAGGAGAGGATCGTGACGTTACAAAACAAGATCTCTTCACACCTTGTCCTATCAGGACAAGATTTAAGACATGAAAAGCTCTGCCAGCAGCACATTTATGAACACGTTACATATGTGATGTCAGGACGGTGACATTTGTCCATGCAGCACTTCCAGATAGACCATAGTCCTGATAAGATGTTGGCCAGCCGGTACAGTTCTGATGAGCCGTCACAGAAGTTCTCGGGGTGGGGGTTATAGACTAAGCTTTTTCCTTAGTTTACACATGTCTCAGGAGAGATTTGATAAGTCAGCGTGCTTCGAGGCCAAACGGAGTCAGATTCTGATACGCCACAGCTGTTGATTGTTTTCAGGCACACTGTTTTTTCTTGTCAGCCTTGAGTCCTGCTGGTACTTTCAAGATCCAAAATGGCCAGATGTGTGGGCCTTCCCCTGTTCTGTGCTTACGAGACTCCTCCGAGGTCGTTTCCAGCATGCTGACGAGTCCCAGAAGTCGCAGGTGGCCTGGGATTCTCACAAATCGCTTCCATCTGACGGTTTAGCTCGTAAATCGTATAGAAGGGAAAAGCTTTTTAATTTAAACACTTTCAGCTGCTAACAGCGTGTTATTTTATTTACAGGTGTTAAAAAAATAGACTTTAAAGTCTTTAATGAAGCTTCAAGCTTTTCATCCTGCTTGTCTTTTAAATCTTTAATATTTTTAAATGTATTTTTCATCTTTATTTAGTGCACTGTAAATCAAGAGTGAGGAACCTTTAGTTTTTTAGAAAGTCTTGTGAAGGCCACGCTCGGTTTGCTAACGCACGAGATGAGACATTTATATTTTGATAAAACAGTTCTCAGTTTTTTAGGCGTATTTATTTTAGCAAACTTGTATTTTTCTGAACAATTGCTGCCTTTCAAAACAAAATGATAAAACAATATATTACCTCTAAAATAAAACCAGTCATGAACAGTAGATTGTATGACATAAATGATTACCGTAATTTCCAGAATATAAGCCACTACACACTTTGAACCCTGCTGCTTATACAATGCTGCAGCTAATTTATGATTTTTTTTTTTTTTTTTTTTGACGGGCTAACGAGCCGCCAAAACATTTAGCCTCGTCACACCCGGGCGCTCACATAACTGCCCAATACACGTCTCTCTTGGGGGGTGGGTCCTCGTGACTCAATGACACTACCTTTTATAAATAAAGGCTAAAAAAAAATCTGACCAGGTCACAGTGGACCAATGACATGGGAAAGAGAAACTGGAGAGAGGGGAATCCCCCTCACAGGGAGCGGGGAATCCCCTGCATGTGCAGAGCAACTTTTGCTCCTGACAGCTGAGCAGGAGGAAGATGAAGATCATGAGCAAGATGGGAGGAGTGGTGGCGCAGAGGTTAGAAGATGGGCTTGTGGTGGGAAAGTCGCAGGTTCACCTCCCGGTACAACATCAAAATGTGGGTTGAAAAGGTGAAACACCCACACCTGCCTCCACCCTCATTCACCCCACTCTGGGCCCCTGAGCAAGGCTCTTAACCCCCACCATCTGCTCCCTGAACAGGTCTCTCTTGAAAATGAGTTCTCTTGACTCAATGAGACTACCTGGATAAATAAAGGGTAAATGGAAATAAAAAAAAACTCAATGACTTCCTGGTAAGCTACTGCATTTTTATTTTTTATTTAAACTAGCCATGTTACAGTCACTGTTCAGAAAAAATACATTTACTGTACATATTTGTTTATGTTACCAGTACATATTTAATTAAAACAAACAAACAAAAAAAATACTGTGTAAATATCCTTTTACAACCTGGACACCCATGACTTGTAAGCACGGCTTATATGTGTACAAAATTATTATTATTTTTATTTTTTTGTGTGGGCACAGCTTATATATATATATATATTTGGGTGCGCTCAATAGTCCAAAAATTACGGTACTTCTAGATTTACATTTCTTTTTGGAAATTATTATTATTTTTTACATGAATGGTGAATTAGGGGTCACTCAAAAACAAACTAACAAAATAATAAATTCTGGCTTTTCACTCCATTAAAAAATAATCACTTGTCAATTTCTCCTGGAAATTGCACCATTCAGCATCCACGTTTCTTTTCCACAGTTATGACTGACACCTGTCAATCATCCCATCTTTCTCCTGCTGACTCTTGACCACTCGTGTTGTGTTCACTGACCCTACTCCTGGATTCGATATAACCATATTACGTTCAATTTGATCACAGAAATGTTATTTGGTTGTTGATTTTTTTCCTCCCTCTGGGTTTTTAATACTTTATCTTTTTTAGTTTGCTTGAATTTACGTGGCGGGACAAATCAACGGGTTCTGAGGGCCGTATACGGCACCTGGGCCAGAGATTTACCACATGATACTCATTAAAACAGCCTCACACTTACAGAGCACATCATTCCACAGACTATTAAAACCTGTTAAGAAAGTTTGGTATCTGTAAAAATTGTGAATAATAAAACCTATGGAGTCATATTCTCAGTTCAATAACCAGATTCTATATTTTTGGAGGATCTCTTTCGGGTTCGGGCTGTGAGGGTGTAGATGTGCTCGTGGGTGCAGAGACTGAAGACTGTCCACTGATCTGCTGCCGTGAGATTTATCAACAGACTGTGATTGACATCCAGCTATTGTAGTAAAAACTATTATCAGGTACACCGAGAGAATAAAGCACCTTTAAATACACGTGGGTATTTATAGAGCCCATCTTTACGTCTTCGGTGCAGTCCCAGCTGCTTTGGTAGTTTTGAAATAATAATAGTGTTTCTGGTTGTTGCTTCTGGACTTTACAGTCTTATTTTTTAGGTCAATATGTTCTGAGTAGAGGCACCATGGTATTAAAGATGCACTTGATGCAGCCTCAGAGATCTGCAGCTGTGACTCCAGCTGTTACCAAGTGAACTGTTTTAGCTCTTTTTTTTTTGTTTGTTTGTAGGTTTCGTCCTGAACTCACCACTCACAGGAAGAGATATATATAAAAAAAAAATCACACCTGAAAAAGGTTTAGCTTCTTTAGATAAAACCCCATTTCCAAGAAAGCTGAGACTTTGTGTAAAATGTAACTAAAAACAACACAAAGAGTTCCAACTGTCATAAAAACCATGTGACATGGAGCGAGCTCATTCAGTTTATTTATAAAGTGCCAAGTCTCAACTGAAGTCGTCTCAGAGCACTGAACAGAAACATTCATTTAAACAGGGCAAATGTTTAAACTACAAATTTGTGCCACTTTGAGGAAAAGTAATTTAAATTTTATGGCTGCGACACCTCAAAAAGCTCGGGACAGGTGCAGCAGAAGGTGCTACAAGAACGCGGGACAAATAAACATCTGGAGGAACGTTGACAACAGGCCAGTAAGAGGACTGGTGATGGAGTCTGTCAGAAGTAAAGATGGGCAGGGGTTCACCAGTCTATAAAAAAAGTGCATCTGAACATAGTTAACAATTTCAAAATACTGCTCCTCAACAAAAACCCGGGGCTGATTATCTCGTCATCTGCAGGTCACATCAACAGATGTTGCAGAAATCTCTGAGCTCAACCTGAAAGATGGTGGCGCTGTTCGGGCCCTCGGGGGCCACCGCATTCAACACAGGCTCTGTTCTTACGTCACCACAAGGGCTCAGGAACACTTCAAATCATTGTCTTTAAACACAGCTCACCGGGCCGCCCAGAAGTTTCTGGTTAAAGCTCTATCGTGCAAACAAGTCGTGAACATCCAGAATTGCTCTCGTCTGAGCAGCTCATTAAGAACGGTCGGACGTGAAGTAGGATACCTCTCTGTGGTCCAACTGATCACAATTAGACTTTTTAAAAATCACTTGTCCTCCATACCAAGGAGGAGAGAGACGTCCAGCCTGTCAGCTGCCTTTCTGATCAACACGGCCTCCAGATGTTTCTTTCAGGGAAGGCGTTGCATATTTCAGCAAGACGATGCTAAACCACATTATTACTGCAGCAGAAGAGTTCAGGTGCTGAACTGGTCTGTCTGTGGTCCAGACCTCCCACCAGCTGAAGACCTTTGAAACAAAAAATACAGCAAAGAAGAGCCAGGACTGTTGAGTGTGTCCCGACAATGTTCCCTGAGGAACACCATCCTGCATGTTTCAGTTGCACATGCCTGATTCAGTGATTTAATTACTTCCTCAAGTTCTGCAGAATCTGTTTACCTCCTATTCATTCAAATCGGCTGTGTCAAAGCAGGGAAACAACTAAAACATGTAGGATGGTGTTCCTCAAGGACCGCTGTTGGGAACCACTGAGCTTAAGTTCTCCATCGACCAGAATGGGACAACAAACCTCCAGCAGCTGCTCTGGATGATCACAGACAGGTGTTAGAAGAAGAGGGGACGCTTCACAGAGACAGACCTGGACCTGGAACAACTGTAGAGACGTGTCGCTGCCATCAGGTTCAAAATTACCTTAATTTACCCCAAAATGGTACAATTCCTTAGTTTAAACACATTCTATCTTCACCATGTCCCACTGTGAATTAAATAAAAGTTTATTAGGTTTGAAAATCATGTAATACAGTTTTTATTTACATTTTACACAACATTGAAACTTGTTCAACATTGGAGCTTCATTAACTAAACACTGACGTCTTTAGGAGGGTAACTGACCCTGTGTGTGTTAAAGCCGATATGTTTTTCTTTGGTGTTAAAGTTTTATAGAGCCGATAAAAAACTATAAGCTTGATCTACTCGTTTTCCTTCACACAGAAAACACAAATACAGATGTTTACGTGATGTAATTAACCAAATGTTAGATATGTGTTTGACAGTCTGTCCACCTTTCAAAGTGGCTGATTGACAGATTGTTGTTATATTGACTTTATTTCCTGACGTTTTAAACGTGAAAACTTTGGGCTGAGGGGTTTTGTTGGTTTGTTATAACTTGAAATCAGTGCTCCCTCCGTTTCATCAGCTCTAATGAGTTCATTCTCTGAGATGAGTTCATGTATAAAACATGTTTCTTCACCTGCATGTCGTCTAACTCGACATGAGGCGAGTCTTTTCTGTGTCAGTGACTCACTGTCCACTCGGCTGCAGTTGGACTTTTCTTGGTAAACAAAGAATTTACAGCTGGTGTTAAACACTTTGATGGACAGACGAGTCGTTTCAATACTTTAATTCATCTGAATTTTCAGCAATGATTTTGCACTAAACCTCAAACATTTAAATAAAAAGCTGAATCAGCATGTTAGTGATTTGTGTTTAGACCAAATTGCAGCCGATGTGTCAGTCTTTGTGTAAGATGTACCAGCTGTAGTTTCATTTCCCTTTTTTGTTGTCGGCTCTAATCTAACTGTTCATATTTAGGAGCCAGATCTGCACATTTGAAGTCAAATCTGAAGAACGTTTTCAGTTTCACACGTTTCTCTCCAGGGACAAAGCACCGCCTCACAAAATGAACGTTGGCTCTTGATAAATGGAGAGCCTGAACAGTTGATGTGACTCTTTAAAGATGGGGGGCACTCGATGGAGCTGGACGCAGAGGGAGCACTGAGTTTCAGCCATGACAGGACACGGGTGGTTCTGCTCTCGTCCTCCGTTTGTTGGTTTATGCAACATTTCTGTCATGTATAGCTTGTCTCAGTTCTCCTCACATGTACTCCAATCCATGCAGTCCTTTCTGTAAGCTAACGCTACAATTATAAAAGATTTCCACTGAAACTTGGTCTCTGGTTCTTCTTTGTCGTGTTACATGGGTTCACGTTTTACAGCTCGTTGGCAGCACGGTGGTGCAGCTGGTAGAGCTGCCGCCTCTCAGTGAGCAGGTTGCCCCAGTTCAAATCCTGGCTGGAGTTTGCATGTTCTCTCCGTGCATGCGTGGGTTTTCCCCAGATACTCCAGTTTCCTCCCACAGACCAAAAACGTGCATGTTAGACTGACTGGTAACTCTAAATTGTTCCTAGGTGTGAGTGAGAGAGTGAATGGTTGTTTGTCTCATTTGTCTCCCCTCTGTCCCTGCGGTGGACTGGAGACCTGTCCAGGGTGTCCCTCGCCTCTCGCACAGTGACTGCTGGACTTGGGCACCAGTGACCTTTGCAACCAGAAAAAGAAGAGGCAGGTAACGATGATGGATGTAAATAAACTTTACAGTAGAAGTATCAAAAGGCTAGCTAAACCAATAAAACAGCTAAAGTTTAGGCAAACAGCAGAACATTAGCTAAAAGCATAAAGTGGTACATGGCTGGTGTCAGAACAGCAGCTAAATGTTCAGCAGGTTTGATGAAGCAGATCTCAAACAGAACAATGTTTTTGAAGAAATCAGTGAAGTCTTCAGGTATTTATTGAGTAAAACTGATTAATGTTAAAAAAATATTCAAGTTACTAAAATGAATGTCAGCACCTATTTCCTGAATGAGAGAATGGTTTTATTAATATCCATCCATTATCTTTTACCCGCTTCTTCCATTTTGGGTCACGGGGGTCGCTGGAGCCCATGTCCGGTTTTACATATAAATGATTGAAATGGTAAAAAGTCTGCACTAAAGAAAGAGAAGGAGAGAAACAACAGAGTGGACTTTGAGCAGAGAAGTAAATGACTTTTAATAATCATCTATTCTGCTGAATCATCATCACTCAGTGGAGTTCAGGACATGTAGTGGTGTGTGACTGAACCACGGGGACATCACACTCATCCCTCTTCAAAACAGCAGCAGGAAGGATGCTTCTTCATTATTACCAACCTTTATTAACAAACTGAGTATAAGCACACAGCTCGGAGGTAAAGGTTTATACGATAACGAGACGGTAAAGAAACGGAGCAAAAGAATTAAAAAGTTCAATTGTCTGAGGTTTAAAAAGACAAACAGCTAAATAATAAACAGATGAGACAGACCAACAGAAACTGCAGAAACACACATCAGTAGATACAATGTGTGTACATGTACATATTTTAGAGCATATTTTATTTTTTCTAATTTAATTCTTTTAGTCCCAGAGTTGCACCGCTCGAGGTCGCTGCATGTTGGAGGAGCTGATGTAAGATGTTGCTTTTGAAAAACTTATTGCCTCTTTTTTCTGGATGTAAACGGCTTTTTTTTTTGGATGATTACTTCCACTGGTATCAGATGCTGTGCAGCTGGAAAGATATTTACTGAAAACCTTTTTACTTTTGGACATTTGTTATGAAGCGTAACCATGACAACAATGTGTTTTTTACAACCGGGAGCAGCGGATTACCATCTCATTGTTCAAATATTACCTCAACTACAGCCCCAGATCCCAAACAAGTTGTAAAGGAGGCACCATGGATGCATCTCCGTCTACCTGGTGTAGATGCTCGAGCGACTGATTGCTGAGATCCTTGGAGCTGGCAGGAAACATGGCTCATGACAACAAGAAGACCAGGATCATCTCCCGACACCTGTAATAAACTGTCTGCAATGATGAGGAGCTCAACAAGCTGCTGAGAGGAGTGACCATCGCTCAGGGAGGAGTTCTGCCCAACATTCAGGTGGTCCTGCTTCCCAGGACCGAGAGGCCCGCTGGGTCCAGGTGGACGGATCGGCATCTGTATTAATTTCCCTTTGGGATTAATAAAGTATTTTGAATTGAATTAACGTTGTGTAAATATTTGTGCAGCATAAATACTTAAGACATGTTATTTAAAAGTGTTTATAGCATTTATATATTTAAACATGCTGTATTTTTCAATCAAGACACAATTAACAAAATGTTCAATTTCAACTTCCAAAAACGACAGTTTTGAGAAAATTAACAGTATCACAAACCACTTTAGGGCAGCACGGTGGAACAACTGGAAGAGCTGCTGCCTCTCAGCGAGCAGGTCCCTGGTTCAAACCCCATGGTCCAGGGGCCTTTCTGGGTGGAGTTTGCATGTTCTCTCCGTGCATATGTGGGTTTTTTCCGGGTGCTCTGGTTTCCTCCCACAGACCAAAAACATGCATGTTAGGCTGATTGGTAACTCTAAATTGTCCCTAGGTGTGAGTGAGAGAGTGAATGGTTGTTTGTCTCGTTTGTCTCTACGTGGCCCTGTGATGGACTTGCGACCCGTCCAGGGTGTACCCCGCCCCTCGCACAGTGATTGCTGGACATGGGCACCAGCGACCCCCGTGACCCAAAATGGAATAAGCGGGTAAAGATAATGGATGGATGGACAAACCACTTTAAAACTTTACCTATTCACACAATGAAGATAATCAATGTATTGCCACTTGTTCAAATTATCACAGAGGGGGAGTGGTGGCGCAGAGGTTAGAGAGGTGGGCTTGTGATCCGAAGATCGCTGGTTCACGCCCCGGCCCCGACAACATCAAAATTGTGGGTGGGGTAGGTGAAACACCCACACTTGCCCCCACCCTCATTCGCCCCACTCTGGGCCCATGAGCAAGGCCCTTAACCCCCACCATGTGCTCCCTAAACAGGTCTCTCTTGAAAATGAGTTCTCGTGGCTCAATGAGACTAACCTGGATAAATAAAGGCTAAATGAAAAATGAAAAAAAACTTTTTACATAAAACTGAACAGATTCATAACGGCAGTAGTCATATCAAGTAAATATTTGTACTAGGTTCTAGTCTTACCACAGACAAATCAGTGATTTTATTACACTGAATTAGTGGGAGGATGAGCCTGTCTCTCACAACACAGTTTTATTCTTGGAGTGATGGACGACAAACAGACTCTGAGATCATCTTCTACTTGTAAACGAGCCCTGGATTATTTTTCATTGTAGTCAAAGTGGAAAAAGATGATTCACAAAGGTACGTGGTAGGGAAGGGGAGCAGTATTTGCATGGCCTCAGCAGAATACTCATGAAAGTTTTCATGATTAACCTGCTGGAATCTGGCCTTGAATGTCCGACCACTGGATAACTGCAGGAGTTGCTCTTCTGTCTTACCTGTCAGGCCATTTTCTGTTGCAGCTGGTGCAAATGGGTCACACACCAGTTCCAGGCATCAGTGTGAAGTATGTGCTGAAGTGCTCAGCGATGCAAGGTGTGAGGTGATGACCTCCCTCACTGTAACCACAGACAAGTTCTTAGTGTGGAGAAACTCAGTCAGCTGGGGACACACGTCTGTTATAATCTTTGGATTGACAGATTTAATCCACGCTGTAACCCCACTCTTTCGACCGGTCATTGCAGCGGCTCCATCCGTACAAACGTACAAACAGCCACACATTGTTTCAGTCTGGCTTCAGTCATGAACACATCCAAAACTTTGAATATTTTTTCAATTCAACCTTTATTTCTACATGTTAGTCTCATTGAGCCTCGAGGACTCATTTACAAGAGAGACACAGATGAGGTACAGACAACAGTAGGCAATCATAAAAAAGTATATAAAATGAAAATAATAAATGGAAGGAATGATATTAAAAATGCAACAAAAGCAATAATGCAGCTGTTTTTGTTTTGTTTTTTATATAACTTCTTTAAAATGTCCTCACCTGTCGTCCTGTCCGGCACCTCCAAAATGTCTCCATCCCAGAGGTAGTGCAGCTACTGGGGCGGCTGTGGCTGAGTGGTTAGAGCAGTCGTCCTCCAATGCGAGAGTTGGGGGTTCGAATCCACCAGCAGTCACATGCCGAAGTGTCCCTGGGCAAGACACTGAACCCCTCATAGCCTCTGATGTGTCCCATCAGTGTATGAATGTAATAAAGCTCTGATTAGTCTCTTTAGAATGATTTGTTAAATTAGCTTTGTAGAGATCTAGTAGAGTGTTGTAAGAATGGGTAAATGAGGACACAGATTGTAGTGTAAAGAACTTTGAGTATCTTGAAATAAGATAGAAAAGCGCTATGTAAGTACAGTCCATTGACCACTTACTAAAACAACGAACTGAGCTGCAGCAGAAATGTTTGTGGATTCATCCACCTGAACTGAAACGCAGTCTGTCTGTGACAGTATGTCAGAGTTCTTCAGTTCTTCTCCTAACAGTGTCATTGGAAAGTGCTACAGCTTTAATTTATTAGCTGCCAGGACAACTTGACACATCTCCACTGCTGCTGGGAGAATACGTTCTTGTCCAGTCGAGTGTGGCTTCTTACCTTTAGTGGTGCGTTGAGCCACTAAATAAGAAGCCGCTGTTCTTTCTGTGGAGTTGTGGCCAAGTTCACCGTTTGTTGCATGTAGTCGTCACCCTTTCACCAAAAAAAATCTTTATTTTTATCCTTGAGCTCCGGGTGCTTCGTAGTCAGGTTTAGCTTGGCTGGCTTCATAACTTCATTCACCTGCAGACACGAGACACATTTAGGTTTGTCATCGCTGCTCTCGATGAAACCAAACTCATAGCTTTCATCGTATTTTTAGGATTTAGCTGGTTTGGGATTTTCTGCTCGATGAAGTTTATGGTTTTAAATACTGTTCCATCTCAACTAAATGCTAAGCAGCAGAAAGAACTGTGCACCAAATGTGTCCAGACTTTGTTTACAGATTTATGACGCACGTCGTAATCACACCTGAGTTTTGATTGGCTCACAGCTGAGGTGGGCGGGAGTTATTAGTTCACTGACATCATCTGATTGGTGCCCACATCAGTGCCAAGGTGTGTGCCCCGCCTGGTCAACAGCACCGAGCCCGGCCTACCAAACCTAACCGACCCCCACCTCACACCCCCCTGTCATGGAAGAACTGAATGCCCTGTCAACGGGATGTAACAATAGGGGGAAACATATGTATTTATGATTTCCACACAGATTTAACTTTTTTAGATTTTTCTACCTGGATTATTGAGCATGCATCAGGATATGTATTTATGCACTTTCTAAATTATTTGACTTAGAGAAAAACTTATTGCAAACTACAAATAAGGGTTTAGTCATCTCTCTCTCCCTCCCTCTCTCTCTCGGACCCGAAGCTGCCGCTCGCAGACTCCTGGGGGTCCAGGGACCCCAGTTTGAGAACCCCTGCATTAGAGAGTGAATCTGGAGAAGAACGTTTTAACTTGAGCTTTAAATAAAAAGTTTTAACAGTCTTTCTGTTCCTTGCATAATATCTTGAAAATAAATTTGAATTTCCTTTTCAAAGGAGCAGAATGAAGGTCTGTATGGTAGCCTGATGCATGCTCAGTAAAAAAAGTCTGGTCCTCTGGACGGGTCTTTTTTAGTTCTGTATGTTAACACTTTGCATCTATGGCAAAAATGTTGCATCAAAAATTATTCCTCTTCTGACTCTTTTTTATTTTGTGTAAACTAATTAAGAGCACAAAGCTGTTAGCACTGAGCGAAGCTAAAGAAATGGCTACAGTTTACAGATGTGTTTTAAAGGACTCTCTCTGGTTGCATGTTACAAAAAGCACAATGTCGCTTTTAAATTTGTTAAGAAATTATTTGACCGAGTTAAGTGATGAAGGACCCTGACAGAAATGTTAACGCATGTTCTACGAAAGATTATTGCAAGATGCAGCAGTACATTATTACCTGCAGTGTTCCCTCAGTGAGGACTGAACTAGGTGTAGTGAACTAAGCCTCAGGTCAAATCTGGCCTTGGGGGCCTTCCTGGGACAAGAACTGTATTTCATTGATTTGAGTCCAGAAACACAAGATTAAGTTCATCCAGAGACTTTCTATGTGTCCTGCACTGATCAATTGAAAGAACACTCTCTTTTTTATTATCATTACTATTTTACAAATGTTTTGATAATCAAAGTGTGTTTAGTTCAAACCATTTTTAAATGTTGAAGTGAACTACTCATTTTAAATCAACTGTGAAACAGTATTAGTGAGTTTTGATCCTCATTCAAAGTAGAGATCAAGTTAGAATGTGTTACGGAGTAATTCATGCATTTTCTGATTTTCTGTCTGAAATGAGCAAGTTGTGATGTCGGTCAAATGTCGGAGTCAAACGCAAAACAAGTTGTTGGAACGAACTGTCATGTTTTTAAATCCTCTCAGACGTAAATAGAGAAGCTGGCACCTGTTTTCCCCCAACTCGCCTAAACATTTCTCTCGTCTGTCTAAAAACATCTTCAGTCTGTTCCAAAACATTCTTTCTGTTTTTCTGACTTCTAGTGACCTCTTACGTCACAAAAACACACCCCTGTTTGGTCGATCGACTAATCAGGAACTTCCCAAATGAACCGGAAATAGAACTCTTTAAATGTCGGCACTTCCTAGTTCAGTCCAGTCGAGTGCAGTCGAGCCCAGTCGAGAACGCTGGGAGAACGCTGAGAGAATGCTGTGAGTTAGTTCCGAGAGCAGCAGAGTTCAGAATGCTGGAATGCAGAATGCTGGAAAACAACTGCGACTAAGCTGAACGAGAGAAGTTCAGAGGAATTATGAAGAAGTCTGTTCTGGGATGATCTCACGACTCCGAACGGTTCCCTACTATCCTTACGGAGACGCTGGAGAGCGTTTGAAGGCAACTCTACACCGAAGTCGGAATTATCCTCTGCCAAGGTAAAAGAGTCGATCTTCAACCGCAAAGTGTACCGTTGGTTAAGCTGGGTCCAGAAGGAGCGTGTTGTTCTGGTTATAACCGACAAATTCCCTCACCCATCTCTCTCAAGATAAACTTCATTTTCCATCTTTAAAACTCTTCTATATTGCTAGTAATTAATCCAGATATTTTCAGAAATGTCTGTTGTGAAGCAAAGGAAAATCATGGCCGTATGGTTTTCCTGACTGTAAAGCTAATTAATTAAGCTGTTGTTATTTTCAATTTTGCCAAATTAATGTAAATGTTTGATGTTAAACTTTGATTCTGTTAATAAATGACCGCATTCATTTGATGGGTCAAAGAAAATTAACGTCTCACGTTACATTTTAATTATTCAATGCACGATATTATTCAGTCCAGAAAAATGAAAGAATCCGTTTAATTTATGGATAACATATCACAG
>NC_056506.1:16108751-16110490 GCF_014905685.2 Nematolebias whitei | reverse complement strand
ATACTTTTTGCCCCACTCCCCTCAGGAAGGAGGTTAAGGAGCATTAAGTGTAGAACCACTAGACTGAGGAACAGCTTCTACCCTGAGGCTGTTAGACTCATGAATCTCTAACTAGAATAATCACTGTGAAAAACCATATCATGTTGCTGCTGATCTGTTTCATGTTGCTGCTGATCTGTTTCAATGTTGATGTGTTCATGCGTGCACATCTGCTCACAGACTCATGTTCATGTTTGTGGTGATGTTCAATGTTTTATGTTATGAGTGCTGAGTGTATATTTAGTTGATGTTTTTCTTAGTTCATATCTTAGATGTTATTACTGTTTTTCTTATACATTTTATTGTTGGATGTAACTGGGACCCTGTGTACATAATTTCGCTCCACCACATGTACCACATGAGGTGCGAATGACAATAAAGAAACTCTGACTCTGACTCTGACATACAATATGTATGCCTTTTTTATGATTGTCTATTGTTGTCGTTGTTATTCACTGTTGTCATCATTCTTGGTTAAAATCAGGTCTCTTGTAAATGAATCCTGAAGGCTCAATGGGATTAACATGTCTAAATAAAGGTTGAATGAATAAATGAATATATATAAATATATATATGTATATATATATATATATATATATATATATAGTATATATATATAGTATATATACTGTATATATATTTTTTTAAACAAATTAAAATAAGATGGCAAAATAGTTGCAAAAACGGCTAGATTATAAGGCAAATGTAGACAACAAAAAACAGGAACATGTCTGCATTGGTTCTTGCCAGAAACTTAGCAGATGTTTGAAGCCACTTAGAGAGGTCAAGATTGAGAGCTTCAGATCTTTTTGTAAAATATTCCAGGAAACAGGAGCGGAGTAGGAGAAGGCCCTTTTGCCAAGTTCAGTCCACACTGAGGGAACACTGCAGGTAATAATGTCTTGAGAGTGCACGCTGTAGCTGCACTCACACAGTGACATGTAGGAGGAGATGTATGAAGGCGACAGACCAAGAAGTGATTTAAAGATGAAAATGTACCAGTGAGAGAGTCTGTGTGAAGTTAATGATGACCAGTGAATACAGGGTGCAGTAGTGGTATGGTAGTTACAGCCAGTTATGAATCTTAGTGCACCATGATAGACAGCATCCAACATCTGCAGGGTTCTTGTAGGAGCGTTCATGTAAATGTCACCGTAATCAATTGAGGGAAGGAAAGTCACAGTTACAAGGTGTTTCCTAGCTTTCAGAGTTAAACAGGATCTGTTTCTGAAAAAGAAACCCAGTTTAACTTTCAGTTTCTTTACTAGGTTTCCCACATGAAGCTTAAAAGAGAGATGTGAGTCGACCAAAATACCCAAATATTTGTAGGAATCAACAAACTCAATGGGGACACCATTTGAGAATACAATTAGAGGACTTCTGGGGCCGACTTCTTGTTTGAAAAATACATCCCTTTGGTTTTGTCCGCGTTTAGGACATGTTTGAGTTGGAACAAATCTGACTGGATGATGTTGAAAGCGGATTGCAAAAGCTGGAAAGCCTTAGCAACTGTTTTAGCTCGACAATAAACAACTGTGTCATCATCATAGAAATGTATGGATGCGTCAAGGATGCTCTGATCTACATTACCTATGTAGATTGTAAAGAGGGTGGGTCCTAAGACTGAGCCTTGTGGTACACCATTGTCTGTTAAATAACTGGAGGAAGTACCATTATGTTGAACACACACACACACACAC
>NC_056506.1:16105763-16108651 GCF_014905685.2 Nematolebias whitei | reverse complement strand
CCATGTCATCCGGACCAGAGAGGACAAGGATAGCCCAAGTTGTTATCAACGCTCCGTTCAGAAGCCTGCATCACTGATGGTATGGGGTTGCATGAGCGCTTGTGACATGGGCAGCTTGCATGTCTGGAAAGGCACCATTAATGCAGAGAACTATGTTCAGGTTCTAGAACAACATATGTTCCCATCTAGACGTCATCTCTTTCAGGGAAGACCCTGCATTTTTCAACACGATAATGCCAGACCACATTCTGCAGCAATCACAACATCATGGCTACGTAGGAGAAGGATCCGGGTACTGAAATGGCCAGCCTGCAGTCCAGATCTTTCACCTATAGAGAACATTTGGCGCATCATTAAGAGGAAGGTGTGACAAAGAAGGCCCAAGACGATTGAACAGTTAGAGGCCTGTATTAGACATGAATGGGAGAGCATTCCTATTTCTAAACTTGAGAAACTGGTCTCTGTCCCCAGACGTCTGTTGAGTGTTGTAAGAAGAAGGGGGGATGCCACACAGTGGTAAAAATGGACTTGTCCCAACTTTTTGGGATTTGTTGACGCCATGAAATTTGGAAACAACAGATTTTTCCCTTAAAATGATACATTCTCTCAGTTTAAACTTTTGATCTGTGATTTGTGTTCTATTCTGAATAAAATATTAGATGTTGGCACCTCCACATCATTGCATTCAGTTTTTATTCACAATTTGTTTAGTGTCCCAACTTTTTTGGAATCCGGTTTGTTCTAGAATTGCGCCGCTCAAGGTGGCTGCATGTTGGAGCAGCTCTGTTACTTTCATTCTGAGATTTTGCTTTTGGAAACTTTAATTCCTGTTTTTCTGGATGTAAATCACATTTTTTGGATGATTGTTTCCTCTGGTATCGGATGCTGTGCAGCTGGAAGGATTTTTACTGAAACTTTTTTTAACTTTGGACATTTGTTATGATGCATAACCAAGGCAGCAAGGTAGTTTTCTACAACCAGCAGCTGATTAACATCTCAAAAGCTCAAATAATATCTCAACTACAACCCCAAATCTCAAACGAGTTGAAAGGATGTTCTGTGGACGCATTCTCATCTACCTGCCAGCTGTGCTTGAGTGCTTTCGCACTGACCACTGAGATCCTGGAACTAGCATGAAACACGGCTCATGACAGCGGAAGGACAGGATCATCCCTCGGCACCTACAGTTGGCTGTCCGCAACAACGAGGAGCTCGGCAGGCTGCTGAGAGGAGTGGCCATCACTCTGGGAGGAGTTCTGCCCGGCATCCGGGCGGATCTACAGCCCGGGGGAACCGAGAGGCCAGCAGAGTCTGGGTGGATGGATCGGACGGCATCTGCAGCCAGTTTCTCAGGATCCACTGTGGGATGGACCTTTACAAGAGATCCTTCCTGACTACAGCCATAATCATCTATAACATATCTTAATGAAATGAGGATAATGAACAACAAATAATTTCCCTTTGGGTTTAATAAAGTATTTTTGAATTGAATTGAATTGAATATATGTCTGTCTGTCTGTCTGTCTGTCTGTCTATCCATCTATCCATCCATCCAACCATCCATCCATCCATCCATCATTCCATCCATCCATCCATCTATATATTAGGGATGTGCGATACGGCATAAAATTAATATCATGATATGTACTGTGAAGGGTGGCAATAACGATATATACAGTACAGTATCACGATATGTTTATGGTATAAAAGTTGCAATGAAAAAAAGCATAGGATGTCCTTTTGCCATAATTTATTTTGAAAACTGCTATACCACAAAATAATCTCAATTAAGAAAATTCCACCACTAGGTCCACAGAGTTTAAATAATAAACAAATCAAGTATGTATAAATCAAGTAGGCTTCTTTCTTGTAGTGTGAAACAGTGCAAAAGATAGCAAATGTAGTTTTAGCCATATGTTTTAAACAAAAGAATATGTTGTTAACTCTTAACAATTTCCAGTCTTCTCGCTTAAGAAATGAACAGCAACAGAGTAGCATTTTACACTGAAACACTTCACTTTCCAAACCTCTAGTAGGCGTCTCCTTCTGCTTTAATGGAGAGCTGACACAAAATGGCGACCAGTTTCCTCTGTGGCTTTGACCAGAGGGTCTCGCAGTAAAATCATACAACAACGTTCTTTTCACAGATCAGAGAGCAGGTTTCTCTAAAGCTGACCAAAGCTTACTTTAACTTTCAATGGAAAAAAAAAACAACAACTTTCGATGGAACGCAGCGTTTTGCACATGCGTCCGAATATGGCAACACTATGGCAAGCCGGCCGTAGTTAGCTTGTAGCTTTGCTACTTAGCTCTCGAAGAAATGACTTTACCACCACTTACATACAGTTTTCAATAACAACAAAAAAGTATCGATTAAATATGACAACTCTAATTTTACATCAGACACAGTATTGGTATGGTATGGTATAAAGTTTATTCATTTAAAAAAAAGTACAAAACAATTCCATAATAATAAAAAAAAGATACAAAAGATTTAAAATGAAAGGCAGCAGAAAGAAGAAAAAATCTTATTATATCTGCCCCTTTTTTCAAACAATTATTTCAATCATAATAATTTTCAAGTAACAGAACAAAATGAATAACTCTTTCTAATTTTTCTAACTCTAATACAAAACACACACTAAGCTACTTCATATATACTTTTTTTTAACAATTCAGCTTTGATCTTTTTCTTAAATGTGCACATTGACTTGGCATTTTTAACATCACTCTCTAGACCATTCCACAATCCAACTCCTTGGATTGAGGTAGACCTTCCCTTCAGACTAGTTCTGAATTTTGGTTTGACAAATATCTCTATCCCCTTAAGATTATAACAACTTTGTCTTTTAATAAAATGTATTTGGATATTTAATGGTAATGTGTTA
>NC_056506.1:16099687-16105663 GCF_014905685.2 Nematolebias whitei | reverse complement strand
ATATCCTCATTGTTCTAAAATAAATGTTTAGTCCCATATTTAGTTGTTTATAAGTTAGAGAAGTGGCCAGTAACGGCTGTTTATTTTAAAAAATTGTGTGGGGAAATATAATTGGTTTATTATATTGTTTATTATTTTAGTTACAAAGGAAAAAATATATAAAGCAGAAAGTAATGGATGGATGGAAGAAAATGTTTTTATACTGTCAGTTTCAGAGAAAACAGACATAAAATGTCAAACAACAAGATTTTTTAATACAATACTTAATCCCTAAATGTTTAAATATGTGCTGAAATCAATATAGTTGAGCCCCACTTTATTCTAACTCTTCAACAACACAGACTTATAAACTGGGTTTTTGGAAAGATTTCAGGATCTGGGTTCTCTCAGAGCCCCATAAAGAGTTCCCTCTATGGCGCTGGGTTCTCTGCTAGAAACGAGTGACGTCACATTGACGCTGTAAGAGCCAATCAAATAATCGGTAGCCCTCACGAGGCGGTCTCAGTGCTGCATTTAAAGTGTCAGCATGCGGTAGTCCCCGGGCTGTGTTTGACTCCGTGAAGACTGTCAGTCCAGGAGTTTGACTGAAACTCACCATGAAGTTTATTTTGTTGTTGACTCTGACAGTTTGGTTGAAGTCCTCGTCTTCCGGCGGCTCACCGACTTCTTCATGTGTCCATCCGCCGGGAAAGTGGTGCTCGTCTTTGGACTCAGCTATACAGTGTGGGGTAGGTTTGGATTTAGGCTAAACATTATCACCCGACAGCGGACGGTAATGTTTTTGCCTGTGTGTGAGTGGTTGCCTGTTAGGAAATAAATATCTCGTGTGCCAGCGGAGGGATTTTAATGTTGTTTACCTTTCTGTAAGTGGAGAGAGTAAACAAACCGTTCAAACCTGTTCCCGAGGAGGAGAAAGCGTCACAAATATATCCCGACTCAAAAAGCATTATTTGTTTTTGTGATCAACATTATAATTATTTTACATTTTCTCATCCAAGTGTAATTCTTGCTGAAGTGGTATGAAGGTCCGGGGCGGGGGACAGGAAGTAAAATAAATTTACGCAGCAGAGAAAAGTCATCTGATTTAATCTGGGCAAAAACAGGAGGGACGATCCAACAAACCAAACAGCGAAGGTGAACATTGTGTTTTGTCTCTGAGCAGGGGCGCCACCAATGGGGGGCCAGGGAGGCAAGGACCTCCGTAAAAATTAGTACCCACCCCCGGCCAGACAGTTTTATGATACAAAACTTTATTCATAAAGCACTTTAAAAACAACACCAGCCAAAGTGCTGTACACTAACACAAACAAGCAAGCATTAAAAAAATAAAATCAATTGAAACCATAAAAGTAGTGAATTGTTCAAATCATTAAATCAGCAAACACTAAAAATAAATTAAAAACAGTAAAACCAACATTTCAATTTGAGTTTAAAGCCGTTAGTATATTTATCTAGATTGAGCCTGTTTTTTTTTTTTGTTTTTTTTTTATCAGCTCAGAGACGGGATTATAATGAAATTATGACCCGGTTCTGATTGGTTTAAACGGGGCCAGCAGCTCTTAAAAAAAAAAAAAAAAAAAAAAAAAGAGTCTCAATATCCGTCAAGGAAAAAAATAAAAAAGGAAGATTTTAAAACAGGAAGTGAGTCAGTTTGTCTGACGTGCAAATGTCATGATCTGGTGTTTAAGTGTCGAACCCACATGCAGGTAGAGACAGGAGGACTCCAAGGTAAAATAATGATTTATTCAACAAAATGCTGGCGGGGTAGCAAAACTTACAACAGAGAACAGGAGACCAGACCAGACCAGACCAGACCAGACCAGACCAGACCATGGACACCTTGCGTGTAGGATAATCCCTGGATAACAAGGGAGCGACAAGACCGAGACTTTATAGTGACACTAATGAGGAGAGAGGAGAAACACCTGAGATGATTGAGATTTGGATCAGCTGTGCAGGTGAGGTGCAGACAGACAGGGCAGACAATCCTCTCAGCAAAGGTAGTTCATTCCACAGTTTAGAGGCAGCGACTGAAAACGCTCGGTCACCTCTCAGCCTCCTGTTGGACTTTGGAATGACCAAAAGCAGCTGATCTGCTGACCTGAGAGGGCATGAGGGAACATACAGCCGGAGCAGGTTGGACAGATACTGTGAGACCATGAAGACATTTGAAAACAAATAAAAGAACCTTAAAATTAATCCAGAAACAAACTGGGAGTCAGTGTAGTGATTCTAGAGCAGGGGTGAGGTGCTCTCATTTTCTGGTACCACTTAAAAGATGAACAGCAGCATTCTGAACCAGCTGAAGTCCAGTCAGAAATGACTGACTCAGACCGACATTACAGTAGTCTAGATGAGCTGAGATAAAAGCATGGATTTAAATGTCAAAATTATGTTGTGAAAGAAATGGGTTGACCTTGACCAGTTGTCTCAAGTGATAAAAGCTGGACTTGATCACTGAATCTGTGCATCAAGTTTAAAATCATTGTCCAGCCTTACACCCAGGTTAGTTGCTGTCTCAGTCAGATATTTGGTTAAAGGACCCAGCTCAGCATGGACTTTGGAACCATCACTGGGCTTAAACAACAGGACCTCAGTCTTTTTCTCATTAAAATGTAAAAAGTTCTGTGATGTCCATACTCTGACTTCCGCCATGCATTCCAGGTGTTGGTTCAGGGAGGACTGTTTATCTTGTTTCAATGGAACATAAATTTGTCTGTCATCAGCATAAAAATGAAAAGTAATACTATGTTTTTAGAGAATAAATCCCAGAGGGAGTAAATAAAGGGAAAACAGAAGGGGGGCCAAGTATAGATCCCTGAGGTACTACACATGAGTGTTGTTACAGAGGACTCCACAGAACCAGGGCACAGACAAAAGCTCTCTGTTTAATAGGATCTAAACCTCTGTAGAGCAGGACCCTGAATGCCCACCCAGTTCTCCAGACGAGACGGGAGGATCTGATGGTCCACTGTGTTGAAGGCAGCGGTTAGGTCCAGCAGCATTAGAACTACACCGTGACCAGAGTCTGTGGCTAAGAGAATGATATTGAAAACTTTCAACAGTGCTGACTCAGTACTGTGGTGAGTTTTAAAACCAGATTGAAACAGTTCAAGAAGGTTGTGGTCATTTAAGTAAAATGTTAACTGGCTATAAACAATCTTCTTAAAGATCTTTCACACAAGGACATTTTTGCAATAGACCTAAAATTGGACATGTCTATGGAATCAAGGCCAGGCTTTTTAATCAAAGGTGTCACAACTGCATGTTTAAAACTCACTGGTACCTGTCCACTTGCCAAGCTACTATTAACAATTTTATTTAATTCACAAGGAGCCACCGTGTGAAAAGCCTTTTTAAAAAGACGAGGTGGGATGGGATCATTTGGAGGTCAAGCAGACTTCATACATCCAGTGATCTCTCTTAAAAAAAGGCAGGGTGATGAGCTCAAACTGATTGAAAACAGCAGAGCGTGTGACAGAGATGGAGGGGTCACAAGAAGGAGGGCTTATGAGCGAGCGCTCAAATGTTTGCAACCTTGTTGGTAAAAAAGCTCAGGAAGTTCTCGCACACTTCACTGGAGTTCTTTAGGCTGTCTGACTGTGGGGCATTAAGAACACAGTTCCATCCATCATCTTCATCTTGTTCTGAAGTCGAGTCGCAGGGGCAGCAGCTTGAGCAGGGAGGTCCAGACATCTCTTCCAGTTCCTCTGGGAGGACTCCAAGGTGTTCCCAGACCAACCGAGAGACATGTCTCTCCAGCATGTCCTGGGTCTTCCCTGGGGTCTTGTCCCAGGCAGACATGCCTGAAGCACATCCCTAGTGAGACGTCCAGGGAGCATCCTTACCATAGGTGAGGGTAGGAACGTAGACTGACTGGTAAACAGAGAGCTTTGCCTTACAGCTCAGTTCCCTCTTCACCACAATGGACTGGTACAGAGTTCGCAATACTGCAGACGCTGCACCAATCCATCTGTCAATCTTGCACTCCATTCTTCCCTCACTCGTGAACAAAGCCCTGAGATACTTGAACTCCTCCACTTGAGGCAGAACCTCACCCTCGACCAGAAGAGAGCAATCCACCCTTTTTCCAGTTGAGGACCATGGCTTCAGATTTAGAGGTGCTGATTCTCATCCCAGCTGCTTCACACTCGACTGCGAACCACTCCAGTGAGAGCTGAAGATCACGGCACGAGATCTAAGAACAGAGTTGATGGTTTTAAAAGGCACACGTGGATTGTTACAGTTGGAGGAAATGATGTCGGAGAAATGTTTTTTGCAGCTCTAACAGTGGACTGATAGAAACGCCAGCTGTCCCTCAGTGTTTGGAAAGACACCTGTAACTTGTCTGTCTTCCATTTTGCTCAGCTCTCCTGCCCTGTCGCCTGGCAGCACGCGAGACATTATCAGTCCAGGGCTTAGGTTTGGGTTTGGAAGGCTTATTTTTAGTGGAACCACAGCATCTAAAACAGTTTGATAAGCTGAGTTAAAATGAGAGGAGAGAGCCTCAACATCTGAACTAGGACCCAATGTGAGATCTAATGTGTGGCCACATTCCTGTGTTGGACCAGACACAAACTGAACAAAATTAAAAGAATCGATCAGCTGTAAAAGACCATCTTTGACCAACAGTTTATCAGCACAACACACGTGGATATTAAAATCTCCAACTGTTAAGACCCTGTCATATTTAGGCAGGACTCCTGTCAAAATATTTGGAGTCAGTCAGAAAGTCCTTGTTGTACTTTGGAGGTCTGTAAATAACAGCACACAGCACTGAGTGTGAAGATACAAGTTCAAATAAGTTGAACTCAAAACTGGAATAAAATGTTAAAGGTGTGATTTTGTTTACAGAGCTAACTCTTCATGTAAACAGTTGCTATTCCTCCTCCATGACAAGTCGTCCTTCGATAGGTGAAGTAGGTACAGTTCAGTGGCAAGAGTTCACAAAAAGCACTGGACTCACTGGAAGTCATTCACGTTTCAGTTATGAATAAAAAAATCCAGAGTGCGGGAGGTGAAGAAATTCTTCAAAATAAAGGTCTTATTGGTTAACGATCTAGCATTCACCAGAGCCAAGTGAACATGAGAGGGAGCTGGGGCGTAATTCATCTGAGGAGCTCCATTCAGCATCTGCAGGTTGTGATGATTCACCCCGGGCACACAAAGGTGCAGAAAGGAGAGGCAACGCACCGGTTGCCCCTCTTCCAGGCCAACAACAGGAATAAGAGCGGAGCTAATAGGATCCAAAGAGCGTCACTGGATGAAACTATTATATATGCAGTTCCAAACCCATCAGAGAGAGCGGCCGGCAAGGACACCAAACAGGTTTTCAGTCTCACCAGCTGTCCTCTGCGTTTCCCACGGCGTCTGCATGCTCTACATGCAGGAGGAGCTGGGGTGTGACACAGGTAGGCCGGCACATCCGACAGAAACCAAGGGCAAAAAGTTTTCTGACTATTGCTCAAATGGAGCCAAGTTATTAAAACAGGGTCAAAGATTAAAAGCATTTGGCGATAATAAACCAGCCGAGAGTTGGTAACCTGAGTTACAGAAAACAACACAAATACAATATAGGGGGCCGAGATGGGGCAGCCAACCCCGGACCTGAAAGCCCCAAGCTTGATCCCCAGCCATTCCCACATGCCGTGGTGTCTCTGAGCAAGACATCCAATCCCCAATTGTTCCCTGGGCGCTTGTATAGCTGCTCACTGCTCCACCTGAGTGGATCCCAGATGTGATTGGTTAAATGCAGAGAACTAACTTCATAATTGTATTGTTTTACTTTACAATCGAGGTTTGCAGACACGCCATCTTGAACCGGATATAAGACATGAATCAGGATGACTGGAAATGTATTTTTCCCAGTAGATTTTCCACACAAAGAAAATGTTAATTTTGTATAGTGTGTGTGTGTGTGTGTGTGTGTGTGTGTGTGTGTGTGTGTGTGTGTGTGTGTGTGTGTGTGTAGTAGTA
>NC_056506.1:16090996-16099587 GCF_014905685.2 Nematolebias whitei | reverse complement strand
GTGTGTGTGTGTGTGTGTGTGTGTGTGTGTGTGTGTGTGTGTGTGAGAGAGAGAGAGAGAGAGAGAGAGAGAGAGAGAGAGAGAGAGAGAGAGAGAGAGAGAGAGAGAGAGAGAGAGAGAGAGAGAGAGAGAGAGAGAGAGAGAGAGAGAGAGAGAGAGAGAGAGAGAGAGAGAGTATTCTTGCGGCGTTTATTCTTGCGGCTATAAAACGGCAGGAAAATATTTTTCAGCATTTTCTTCCTCTGCTAATAATACCGAAAAAAGAAAAAAAAAAAATCCAGATTAACAACCGGAAACTATTTTTTGGGTAGTTTTTGTAAAGGAAGAATAATCTAACCATTTTGAGTACAGTAGTTTTTTTTGTTTTTTTTTTTCAAATGCACATTTTTTCCTCTGCCATTAATTTTTGGAATTCAGTGTCTTTTTGTTCCTAAAATACTGTATGTAAATAAAATGTTTGTTAATAAAATTCAGGGGGTGTGGTTTAATGAAACTTCCTGGAAATATCTTAATTTCCAGACTATTGAGTGTGCTTGAATATAAGCCGCACCCACTAAATTAAAAAAACTAACAGTTTTGTACAAATATAGACTGCGCTTGTGTTTAAGCCACGAGTGTTCATGTTGTAAAATGAGGTAATTACACAGAAATAATAAAAAAAACCCTTTTCATTAAAAAAGTACCTTTTTTTTTTCCTTCATCTTTCAGCTGCTCCCTTCTTCAGGGGCCGCCACAGCGAACTAATTCGCACTAACACTTGGTGATTGTTTTTACGCCGGATGTCCTTCCTGATACAACCACAGACCACTGAGCTACCACAGCCCTCTTTGTGGAGCAGAGAGCTGCTATCTAGGGCACCCTGGGGAGCAGATGGTGGTGGTTGAGGGCCTTGCTCAAGGGCCCAGAGTGGGGCAAATGAGGGTAGAGGCAGGTGTGGGTGCTTCACCTATCCCACCCACTTTTTGATGTTGTCGGCACCAGAAGTTGAACCGATGATCTTCCAATCACAGACCCACCTTCTCTAACCTCTGCGCCACCACTCCCACAATTTAAAAAAGTACTGGTAACATACACAAATGTGTATGGTAAATGTTTTTTTCTGAACAGTGTCCATAACACGGCTGGTTGAAACAAAAAATTAGCCGCAGCTTTGTATAAGCCGCGGGGTTCAAAGCCTGTTAAAAAGTAGCAGCTTACAGTCCAGAAATGACGGTAATCACTGCATGCTCATCTATAAATTAATATCTTGAGTCAACATTTAATCTCAGTTTATTTATTTAGCTCCAACTCACAACAAAAGTCATCTCAGTCCATTAAGAGCTCCGTCATAAACGATGATATGCAACATGTTTTCTAACTTGTTCCTCCTTCCTGTTCTCTCAAACCAGCCGGTCAAAGCAGATGGCCGCTCGTCCTGAGCCTGGTTCTGCTGGAGGTTTCTTCCTGTTAAAAGGGAGTTTTTTTTTTCCACTGTCTCCTTTGTGCTTGCTCAGGATGAGAGACTGCAGCGAAGTGAAGACTCAACACAATCTGCTGTCTTCCTTAGATAAAGAACGTGAGACAAACTCTGTTGTGAATAGGCACTATATAAATAAACTGCATTGAACTGAACATGCAGACAAGGAACAGACTTTAAACTAACTCATTCATTAAACAAATGTAATTCAACGGTGGCACATTTTATAAAATGTAGACCTAATTTAGTGACAGACTGAACCTGATCTTTATTCTCTGTGACTCGATGCAGGTTTTGAAGCAGTGCCTGGAGTCTGACTTCCTCAGGTCCCGTCAGGCAGCAGGTCCAGTCCAGGTGGAACTTTACTACGAGAGCCTGTGTCCTGGATGCAGACTCTTCCTCACCAAGATGCTCTTCCCCACCTGGCTCCTTCTGAAAGACATCATGTCTGTAACGCTGGTGCCTTATGGCAACGCACAGGTGATGACCCGAGTCCACCTCTTACCCAGCATGAGAATTTGGTTTCCTGTTTAGTCTTTCTTCCTTTTGCAGTTAATTTCTGCATTTGTGTTCGGGTCAATTGGGAATACCGTCTATAACCTTTACTATTTGTAACTTTTCTACTTTTCTAATCATGTTACTTAATTTTTTGCTACTTTTAGCTACTATTCCTCTTAGTCTTTGGCTGTAGCTCTTCTAATTTTATCAGCTGTATGTGTATCACTAATTTGAGCATTTGTTGTTGCTAATTTTAGCATTACTTTTAATTATTTATTTATTTGTCAGGGACGATGCAATCAGAGCATGGCAATAGGTTTAAGTAACGTATTACAGATGTGTTGCTTACAGAATTTGCAATCCTTGTCTCGTGCCAGGCTTCTCTACCTCCCAATACAGCGTACAAAAATGAGAATACTAATGATTATAACAAATCATCACTATCACATGCCTTTAATTGGGTATAAAGTAAAATCACAATGTCTTAAAAATTACAAAATTATCTAAAAACTATATTAAAAAAATTGGTGTCCAAGGATTAAAACATTTAAAAAATCCTCTGTGTGTTACATCGTCAAAAATTACAATTAAACTGCAACCCTAGGGGGCGGCTGTGGCTGAGTGGCTCGAACAGTCGTCTTCCAATGCAAGGAGTTGGGGGTTCAAATCCACCAGCAGTCACATGTCGAAGTGTCCACAGGCAGGACACTGAACCCCTCATTGTTTCCGATGTGTATGAATGGGTGTTCATACATCAGTGTATGAATGTGATAAAGCTCTGATTAGTCTCTTTAGAATGATTTGTTCGATTAGCTTTGTAGAGATCTAGTATAGAGCTGTATGAATGGATAAATGAGGACACAGATTGTAGTGTAAAGAGCTTTGAGTATCTTGATCAGATAGAAAGGCGCTATATAAGTACAGACCATTTACCTGAGCCATGTGTATCTAATTTTCTTCATGGTGATCAATGACCACAAACTGCTTTTGCTTCTACTAATTTAATCTTTTTTTTTTTTTTTTTTTTAACAGTTTCAAATTGGTCAAGTATCTTTTGTATTCCTTTCCTTTTACTGAGAAAAACAACCAGCTGGCTGAAGGGAGTATGTATGTTTTGCTCTGTAATTATCATTGCTTATCCTTTACTTGTGATTCTGTCAGTTTTTGTAACATAAAGTCAAAGATCAGTCGGGACAAGATTATTCACATGTGCCAATTATATATTTATCTTTTCTTTTGCAAGTTTTAGCTACTGTTCTGCTGCTTTTAGTTTTATCTATTACAAACTGGATTCCAAAAAAGTTGGGACACTAAACAAATTGTGAATAAAAACTGAATGCAACGATGTGGAGATTGGCAAATGTCAATATTTTATTCGTAATATAACATAGATGACAGATCAAAAGTTTAATCTGAGTAAATGTAACATTTTAAAGGAAAAATATGTTGATTCAAAATTTCACAGTGTCAACAAATCCCAAAAAAGTTGGGACAAGTAGCAATAAGTGGCTGGAAAAAGGAAATTGAGCATATAACGAACAGCTGGAAGACCAATTAACACTAATTAGGTCAATTGACAACATGATTGGGTATAAAAAGAGCTTCTCAGAGTGTCAGTGTCTCTCAGAAGCCAAGATGGTCAGCGTGAGGGAAATAGAGTTCTAACTCTGTAGCTTTTTAGCTAGCGCATCTGTACTGGGCGCCACTAGTTTAGCGTTACATCAGTGCCGGTAATTGTCGCTGTAGGCAGTGTGCTCGGCTCTTCTGACAAGGCAGGGCACCCTGCTTGTATAATGGTAGGGGAAACTGTTAATTTTAGTTTGCCTTTAACTGGAAACAAGAAAGTAATTGAAATATTTCCTAAACTGTTGTCTTCCACGACTGCAGGAAAAACCTGATGGACAGAAGTATACATACATGTGCCAGCATGGGGAGCAGGAGTGTTTGGGCAACATGATTGAGGTAAAGTCACACTGAACACACACAGTGCCGCAACAGTCAAATACTGACATTATAAACTGGAGCTGTGCCTTTTACTTTGTTTTATATCTAATACTTTATGTCCTCTAGAAAATCATGTAGATGGTCCCGAGCGCTCATGCATGTTTATTTATTTATTTGTCTGACAGATTTAAAATTAAATTATAAAAGTCAGCCATCAATATCAATTGGAAGTAGGTAGAAAAAGGGAAAAATGCATCTAGAAACATGATGTGGTTACATCTGAGGTACAGTACTATGGAACAATATTTGCACCCTGACAAGTTTCTACTTGACACATTGACACATTTCAGATCATCAAACAAATGTTCATATTAGACAAAGATAACCTGAGTAAATACAAAATGCAGTTTTTAAATTATACTCAGATTAGCTTTGTAGAGATCTAGTAGAGTGCCCTATGAATGGGTAAATGAGGACACAGATTGTAGTGTAAAGCACTTTGAGTATAGTATGGTATAAAGTTTATTCATTTAAAAAAACAAAAAACAATTCCATAACAATATAAAACAAATACAAGAGATTAAAAATGAAAGGCAGCAGAAGAAGAAAAAATCTTATATCTGCCCCTTTTTTCAAACAATTAGTTCAATCATAATAATTTTCAAGTAACAGAACAAAATGAATAACTTTCAAATTTTTCTAATTCTGATACAAAAACAATGTAAACCAACAATTCTTGTTGGTTTTGATATTTATTAACGGATAAAGATTTAAACTATACAATGAATTTGTAAATGTACTGATGTTATTTGAATCTGTTTTTTTATTTCCCAGGTCAATATTAAAATCTCCACAGAAAAAAATGCTTTTATTAAAACTCTTGTCCAATAGATGTACGATTTTATCAGTGAATATTTCTATATTTGATCCTGGAGATCGATATACACAACTTATTAATATGTTTTTATCATTCTTGTTTATTATTTCTATTGTTATTATTTCCATGATATTATCAACAATTATTGACATTTCATTAATTAACTTACATTTTATTTCATTTTTAACAAATAGAGCGACTCCACCACCTCTTTTGTTGCTTCTGTTCACATGATATAATTCATACCCTTCCATGTGAGCATTAGTTGTGTTTTCATCGTTGAGCCACGTCTCTGACAGTGCTATTATTGTAAAAGTTCTGTTTAGCTGTTTTAAATAATCTGTTATTTTGGATATATTTGCATTTAAACTTCTACTGTTAAAGTGAATAATAGAGAGACCTCCATTTGTTATATTGATGTCATTAAACTGTTCTTCATTGTAATATTCACAGTCTTTTATTTCAGGGAAAAAAATTGTATCAATCGCATCTTCAACATTGTATATTTTAAACTCTTAAGTCTTTGTATGTTGCCATGTTTTAATGTATTTGTTCATTTTTATATTTTGTTAGTGAAGTTATGTCAATGATTTATCATCTGTCCTCTCCTGAGCTCATTTTAGTTTTTCGAGATCCTTCAGGTCTTTTATTATTATTTTAGCCTGAGATCCTTCCTGTATTTTGATCCAGATGTTTCCGTTTCTTGTTCAAGTTGATGCTATTTTTTTCTGTTTTTTTAACAACCTTGCTTCACGTGCAATATTTCCATTTTTTATAGTTAGGTGTTCGTTTATGTAAACATTTGTTCCCTTCAGTTTTTTTGCTTGCATTATTACCTTGTTTCTTGATTTCCTGCTAACGAACTTGATGACTATGGATGGTTTGACTTTATCAGATTTGTTGGGCAGTGTGTGACAGATTGAAATGTCCTCATGTTCGATGTCAATGTCTTTGTTTTGTAAAAAATTCACTACTTGCTCCTCCAGAGTCTGTAGTTCTTCCTGTGGTGAGTCTTCTGTAATGTTAGTTCCTGCAGCAACTCTCAAGTGTTGGCCCCGAGTCTTTCACCTGGCTCCATGCTGTGGCAGAACCCAAGTGTTCTTGAGCCTGAAGTCTTAACACCCACCATTTTTAATATTACATATGCAGCAAAATATGAGACAACAAATAAATATTTACGTTTAGTGGCAAACATTGAAAAATAACTCAAACTGATTTTAAAAATTTGGAAACAGCCCTTCACTTCCACATATAGGGTGTGACGTGATGTCAGGAGATCCCAGCATGTGATCGCCAGATTTCAGTAGCTTAAGGTTACAGTCCATTGTTGCCTTCAAATTTCTGTCAAGAATATTGGTGGCAGGAACAACATACCAAATGGATGTTGCACAGTTCTGTAGTAACATGGCCAAGGGGGGACTTGGCATCCATTCCATCCTGAAGATCATTTCACAAGAAACGGGTCAGTTTTGTTGAAGTCCATCAGGCAGACTTCATGGCACTGTTTCTGAACAGTGTTATGTGTAGCAAACACTTTGGATCTGAGGATGCTTGGATTTAAAAGAAAGTACTACCAGGCTGATGACAGATGCTGTGCCAGCTGTTCAGTTAGATCCACCGTGCACAGGAACTGAGATACCTGAAGGCTCAGACCTGGACAGACACACATCTAGTGTTGTGAGACAACAGAAAATTGTGTGGGTAAGATACTAGGTAATTTTAATTTGTATCAAAAGTGCAGACTTTAAATGATAGATCAATTTTTAAATTGCGTTGATAGTCCATGTAAAACCAGAGATATGATAAATAATTAACGCTCCACGTTTTTTGTAAAATCATCGTCATATTAGAAGTGCGTTGGAATGAGAAGCAGCAGCAACAACTTCAGTTTAGGGTTAGGGTTTTTTTAGGACAGCATCCTCCTCAGCTCTCCAGAGCTAGAGTTGCATTTGGGCTGGAAAGAATCCGACCTGACCGGCCTCAGCTTGTAGTCATAATTTCTGAACCCCACCGGACTCGACAAATTAACAGTAATTACAGGTCCGAAGCTGAAACCCCCCCCCAGACATTTTTAATTAAACTTTGACTGCTTATAGTTATTAAGGGTCGGCGGACGCTCACGGCTAAGGGGCAGAAGATCGGAGCTGAAGGGGTGTTTGTCTTTTCACGGCCGTCAAAGCACATTAAATCACTGCTTCTGCATTATTCAGACATGGACCCTGCTCTGACATGTTTGCTTTGGGATCTCACCTGTTTGGGTCATTGGCCGTGTGCGTCCGCTGAGTGCAGCGTCTGAACGTCCATTTGGGCTGATGGATCACTTCCTTGCTGTATAGACTCATCTGAAGCTTAACGGAACTTTTTACCTCTTTCAAGGTCAGTCAGCTTGTGGTCAAATGTTTGCCTGTGGCTGGTGAAGTATGGCAAGCCATATTGCCATATAATTGGATTGTCAGCCACGCGTGTCCACTGATGCAATCAAAAGCCTGGTCTGCACATTATTATGGCCTGGCCCGACCTGGATTAGGGCCAGGCCGGGCTCTGGGCTAGGGTTAGAAATGACAGATCTATCCAGAGCTCATAACTGATGCTTGGGTTTTGTTGGCCCAGCCAGTGGGGATCGGGACCAGGTGGGCCGCTCCATGTCCTCCAGAGCCTTCCTCTTCCCTCTAAAACAAACAATGTGCCCACTTTGTCCACAAAGTCATCATTCTGTCATCACAACCTGTTTTTTCCATCATCTCTACCTTTGAGCTTCCCTCTTCTGTCTCTTCTGCTGTGGCGTGAATTATTTATCTTAAGTTTGGTTTACTTTACCTCTCACCTCACTGGTGTTTGGTTTGGAGTCTTTAATTTTGACACAGATTAAAATGTGGCCTCAGAGAGGCTATCTATCCCACTACAGCAACTGAAACTGGTGATGTGATTTGAACTGGACTGTGCATCCATCAAACCCAGAGGGTTGATGGCAAACATTTGTTACCATCAGATTATTTTTGATAGACTGATCCTTCTGTTGTAAAACACTGGCACCAGTGGGTGTTTTCAAGCTGGGAGTGTCTTTCTGAACTGACCAGTCTTCTTGTGGAGTGTTAAATGTTTCCAGTTCTTTCGAAGCCTTTCGAGTTTTCATAAAAATATGACAGATTTGACATGAACAGGACATGCTAACAACAAGACTGAAAGAAATAATAAATCCTTAATACTAGAAGTAAATGAAAGTGTCAGCTTTTATTTAGACACAATGGGAGTTTTATTGTAGTTTTCACTACAAGCTTGTGAATTATTCAGTCTCCCTGTACTCTTCAGACCTGTCTGCTCAACATGACGGACATGGCTTTCCCAATCATCTTCTGTATGGAATCCTCCTCTGATGTCCTCGGATCAGTCGACAGCGTAAGGATGCTTTGTGTTTTGGCTTGTGTGTGTGTGTGTGTGTGTCTGTGTACATTTTCACTGACTTTCAAATTAATCGAGTGTATGCTTTACTGTGCTGATCTCTTTATTTTTGTTCATTTGTCAATGATAGTGTTTGAAGGTATATGCCCCTGAGTTGACCACTGACAAGTTAATGAGTTGTGTGAATGGAGACACTGGAAACCAGCTCATGCATCAGAATGCCTTGAAGACCAAAGCCTTGAAACCTCCACATGAGTACGTGCCCTGGGTGACCATTAATGGGGTAAGATTATTAACTCATTTATTTATTCACTGATATTCTGCAGAACAACACAGAGACAAATAATCATCAGACAAGAATAAAATAATTAGGTGCACTTGATTTGAAATGTGAAATGAGAAACCACCCACTATTGA
>NC_056506.1:16083596-16090896 GCF_014905685.2 Nematolebias whitei | reverse complement strand
AAACAGCTAAATTATAAAGTGATGTAAAATACTAAAAACAGGAACATATCTGTGTTGGTTTATGCCATGAACTTAGCAGATGTTTAAAGCCATTTAACATTTTAGTTTATTTTAACATTTTTGTTTATTTAATTCATTTATTCATTCACTTGAAGCAAAATAAAACAAATTAATCAAAAAGAAAACATTGAATGAAAAGAGTGCAGAAAGAAGAAAAAAAATTATATCTGCCCCTTATTTAAAAAAAAAACAACAACAAAAAACCTTTAAACAATCACTTAAATTAATCACTTTAATATCGACTTTAAAGCTAGGGATTAAAAAAACATGTTTTGTGTTAGAATTTAATTCCAACTTTAAAACTTACCCAACATTAATAAAACTTACCTCAAGTTGCCTTTTTGGACATGCATGCATATATTTGTACAAATTGTACTTGAGAGGAGATTATTACAGCCTCATATAAAATCAATAATGATGATGATATTGTAACTGGATCAGTATCGGCAGATATCAAGATTTAGGGATCGGAAGTAAAAAAAATGTGGATCTGTGCATCCCTAGTTTTTGGTCTGTGAAAGGAAACTGCAGTACCCGGAGAAAATCCCCGCATGCACAGAGAGAACATGCAAACTCCACCCAGAAAGGCCCTGGGCAGGGATTTGAACCGGCAACTTTCTTGCTGATAGGAAACAGCTCTACCAACTGAGCCACCGTGCCGTCTCAGTTCAGTTCAGTTTATTTAAATAGTGCCAAGTCACAACAGAAATCATGTCAGGGCACTGAACAAAAACACTTTTTTCTTTAAAAACAAAAAACAAACTTTACAGAAACACACGGTTTCTTTTTGTTGAAACATTTTGTCCTTCATCCAAAGGACTTCATCAGTCCAAGGAGGCACAACAAACTCAGTCCCACAAGCAGCACACTCGCATAGTGGGTCAAATAGTTTGATGGTGCTCAGATCTGCTCTGGAGTCCGCCCTCTCCCCCGTCGACTCGTCTGATGCAGTCATGGTCAAAGAGGTTAAAAACATCAAAGTTCATGCGCGCTCCCTGCTAGCAAGAGTTTGGTCTCATGCACAAGTTGTACGCACGTATGAACATTTTAACATGCTGTGATCTTTCTGGCAGGGTGGGCAGTGTCACTGGGAGGGTGCTTCTTGAATAATGATAGGGGAAATCGCTGAAAACCTAACTATCGAACGGACTTAATTTTGTTAATATATTTTTCTTCCAAAGGACTACTTCACTTGTTCTTTCTCCTGCTAAAGAAAAACCTTAATAGCAGTGGTGGCTCCTGAGCAAAAACACAGTATTAGTGGGCGAACATCAGTTGCCTGTTGGTTTTTGTGTCTACAAAGTTTTTGCCTTTTTCCTCGTTCCCACGAGTCGAGGTTGTGTCGTGAAGAACAGTTTGGTCTAATAAATCTGAGAAATACATCTCCCACCCTGAGCTGCACAGCTTTCTAAATTGGATTTCTAGTTTGATTTAAAAATTATTCTGACATAATACTCCAGAATAACACAGTTAAATGCTATTAGTGGAAATACTAACTTTTAATAGATACAATTATGTAAAAATTTTAATTGATGATACAATATATCATCTCTGAATCAAATAGAAATTTCAAGTAGGGATTGAACCCTCAAACACTAAAGACCACTGCTTCAACCGCTGATCCACCACAGCCAAACACATACGCACGCGCGCGCACACACACACACACACACACAGGCCTTGGAATTGTTTAGATAATGTTGGCATAAATTTCCTGTTCTTGGACTTTCCTCTGTTCAGTTTTCTGTTCTGGTCCTCTCTGCTCCAAATGGACTTAAGAACAGAATACTGTATCTCCACTTATACATATATGTAATGTGTATGAAAATGTAGTAATATTTAAATAATTATTTTTTAAACATTTCATTTGTTGTTGTTGTTGTTGTTGTTGATGTTTTCTTTCAGTCAAAGCTTATGGATGTTTTTACTATTAAGGCTGAGAATCTTAACTCTGCCCATGAACCATACGTTTGGGTTAGCAGAGAGAGAGCTGGAGGAGTTGAGCGAGGCTGCAGACAAGGACACCTCTGTGTCTGTGAACTCAGCTGAACTGATAAGGGTATAAAGCAAGATGAGAAGGCAGCTCGGGTCAGATTCTTGTGTCTGGTCTTCATGTGTGTACTTTCTATATATTTGTGTAACCTGTCCTGAAAATCTGACTTTGCAAGTAAATACCAGTTAGAAATTTTCTGCCATCGAGTGTGGTTCTTTTTGAGTAAGTAAGAGAAGCGAGAATATTTTTCTCCATCAGTTTGTGGTTCAGAATCAGAATCAACTTTATTGTCATTGCACAAAGTAGCAAAATAACGTTCCGTACAGTCGTCTGAAGGGTAGACGGAAGTGCAGCAGGGCCGCAGCTTCTATGAAGCGCTGCCCTTATCGCTTAGAAAAGGGGAAGAAAACATGAGGAGAGAAGGTATTAAAAAAAAAAAGATCTCTCACACCGTGTCCTTGGACACAGGGCACAAAGTAAGGTGCAAAAAATCTACCTCAGCACAAGAAACATACAATATCCATCCATCCATTATCTTTTACCCGCTTCTTCCATTTTGGGTCATGGGTGTCGCCGGTGCCCATATCAAGCAATCACTGTGCGAGGGGCGGGGTACACCCTGGACAGGTCTCCAGTCCATCACAGGGACACAGAGACAAACAACCATTCACTCTCTCTCACACCTAGGGACAATTTAGAGTTACCAATCAGTCTAACATGCATGTTTAGTCTGTGGTAGGAAACCGGAGTACCCAGAGAAAACCCACGCATGCACGGAGAGAACATGCAAACTCCACCCAGAAAGGCCCCCGGACCGGGATTTGAACCGGGGACCTGCTCATACTACAACATAATACATTTTGCAGGGGGTGGTGGGTGTTGACAAGATGGTGAGATTGTCCATGAACACTTCCAGATAGTTTCCATAGTCCTGATAAAAGAAGTTACAGTGTCTATCAGTCGGTACAACTCTGATAAGAGTCCACAAAAGTTCTTGGGGTGGGGGGCAGGGAGGGGGAGTAGAGCTTCTTGGTTTACATATCCACCAGGAGCAATTTGAGATAAGTTGGCCTATCCAAGGCCAGTGGGGAGGCCAGATTCAGATAAACATTTGTTTTGGGCAGGCAGACTCTACTGACATGTCTGCCTTCAGTTCTGCTGGTACACTCAATGGTGAATCCAAACAGCCAGATTTGTGGACATTCTGCCAGTCCGTGCTTGTTATCCTTCTCCAAGGTTGGTTCATTCATGGCAGTGAATCCTAGGAGCTGCAAGTGGCATACGATTCTCAGAAATCGCATCAAACTTACGGTTCGCAAAACATATGAGTCTGAGCGCTCAAAGCACAGTGTAATCTTTCACAAGGCAGGCAGCCTCACCATGGCCAAAACTGCTGCCAACGTCTTCCTAATTTGTCGATATCCCAGGTACCCAATGATTCCAAAAAGCAGAAACCCTGTTATCATAAATCCAATTACGTACGCATCTTCAACATCCCCAACAGATAATAGAGAGTGACACATCATTTTCCATACACCCCAGGAATCCATGACATCTCCAGCAGCGTGTGTCCCTTCAGGGCATGAGGGCTCTCCTGCACCCAGTCTCCTCGTCGAGAACAATTTATCAATTGTGTTGCGAGACCAGTTGATCAGATACATAATTTATGATTTGGAAGTTGTGTAAAAAGAGGCTCTGATACACAGGACAAAGAGCAAAAGCAGGAGGAAGGCAGGAGAGGGAAGAAAAGCGTCTTCATTGAGGGTGTCAGAAAAAAGGTTTAAAGTTGATTGAAAATAATTTAAAATTTAATAAATGGAGTATTAAAATATGTTGGCATGAAAGGTGAAGGATAATATGTAATACTTCAACAGGTTTTATTTTTTATTTCTTAAAAATTGGCAGATTTAGGAACTTTTACTAAAGTTTTATACATGTCAACATGGATGTAACTTCAGTAGTTGGACAGTAGCTGCCAAAAAAATGAAGTATGGCATCATCTAAGAGATAAACTGAACTCATCAAGTCATCATGTCAAAACAATCTCTTATGATTTTAGACACAATTTCATTAAAGACAAAAATTTAAAATAGTATTTGGTGAAATCAGTGACGTGCGGTGAGCTTTGTGACAGGTGAGGCACTGACTGTCTGGAATCGATGCTCAAAAATATGAACCCAAAATAAAAGTTTATATTTCAATTTAGCCTTTTTTTCTCTCTCTCTAATATCTTCTGTTTCGATTGAAAATGTAGTTTAGAAAAATCCTTTAGTTTTGAGATATGATCTTCCATTTTGTCTAAACAAATTTAAATGAGTGTACCATTTGCTACACCCCCACCCCTCTGCACAACAGAAGAACGTACAGCGACTGCACCTGACTCATCGTCCCTACGGGGCAGAACTGCTGCCCCCTAGAGGTGTGGCAAGATACTTTCTGCCTCACCCTGTGCATTTTCAGCGTGCATTTATGACCAATTAGAAGCCAAGTCGTCATGCAACTTAGTTCGCTGTGGTGACCTCTGAAGAAGGGAGCAGCCGAAGAAGAAGAAAATTATGATCGATTAGAACGAAGAAAAATGTCACACACATGCATTCAAAATATGAGACAGACTGTAGAACATCAACATGTGTAGCACATGTGCAATCAAACATGTAAACTGGTGATATAAAAAGACAGCAGTGGGAATTCTCCAACCACCTCCTTCATATATTGTATATGACACAGCGCCCCCAGAGGTGAACCAGAGCACTACACTGCCTCACCCCACATTGTTTGAAGAGGCAATATGTAAATGTCGCGATTTTGACCATTGAAGTGTTGAAATAATTCAGAAAACAGTTTTATAAAATGGTTTTATAGAACAGTCAGTGGTCAAATGTATTTTCTCTTATCATTGTAAGTATTGTACTTGTCATGATAACGGGTGCGGCACTGCCTCACCTGCCTCCCCTGACTGCACGTCACTGGGTGAAATGGAAAATGTATTAACATTAACATTAAACTAAGTGGTGATGAGATTCCTCAGTGTTTTTGGTCATGTGCCACATCTGGAGGATAAAATACTTCAAAATTCATTGTGGCAGTAACTTCTGTAGTGTTGATGTTTGGACCCTCCACAGGCAGGAGGCTTGGATCCCTGAAAAACAAACAAACAACAAAAAACAAAACAACACATGCAACTTGAAATTAAAAGCCATCACTGTTCAAGAGTCAGCTGTGTGGCTTTAACTGTACCTCAAACGTGTCACAGACCAGCACGAATAAGGACGACAAGGCTTTGTCCTGCAGGTCTTCTGTGTGCACCTGCAAAACAAAAATATGTTATTCCAGAGAATTTAAAAGAGAGAAAAAGGTGGGAAAAGGTTTACTCTTAAAGGGATATATTTGCATTTTGAAAAGGTGCCACGGAAAAGTTCTGATATCTATCTATAAATCTATATATCCATCTGTATATCCACATACACACACATATACAAATATATACACACATATATACGCACACACATATACATATATACACATACACACATATACATATATACACACACACACATATACACAAAAACATATACATATAAATACACACACATACAAATATACAAACCGGATTCCAAAAAAGTTGGGACACTAAACAAATTGTGAATAAAAACTGAATGCAATGATGTGGAGGTGCCAACATCTAATATTTTATTCAGAATAGAACACAAATCACAGATCAAAAGTTTAAACTGAGAGAATGTATCATTTTAAGGGAAAAATCTGTTGTTTCCAAGTTTCATGGCGTCAACAAATCCCGAAAAAGTTGGGACAAGTGCATTTTTACCACTGTGTGGCATCCCCCCTTCTTCTTACAACACTCAACAGACGTCTGGGGACAGAGGAGACCAGTTTCTCAAGTTTAGAAATAGGAATGCTCTCCCATTCATGTCTAATACAGGCCTCTAACTGTTCAATCGTCTTGGGCCTTCTTTGTCGCACCTTCCTCTTTATGATGCGCCAAATGTTCTCTATAGGTGAAAGATCTGGACTGCAGGCTGGCCATTTCAGTACCCGGATCCTTCTCCTACGTAGCCATGATGTTGTGATTGCTGCAGAATGTGGTCTGGCATTATCATGTTGAAAAATGCAGGGTCTTCCCTGAAAGAGATGACGTCTAGATGGGAGCATATGTTGTTCTAGAACCTGAACATAGTTCTCTGCATTAATGGTGCCTTTCCAGACATGCAAGCTGCCCATGCCACAAGCGCTCATGCAACCCCATACCATCAGTGATGCAGGCTTCTGAACGGAGCGTTGATAACAACTTGGGCTATCCTTGTCCTCTCTGGTCCGGATGACATGGCGTCCCAGTGTTCCATAAAGAACTTCAAATCGTGACTCATCTGACCACAGAACAGTCTTCCATTTTGCCACACTCCATTTTAAATGACCCCTGGCCCAGTGCAAACGTCTGAGCTTGTGGAGCTTGCTTAGAAATGGCTTCCTCTTTGCACTGTAGAGTTTCAGCTGGCAACGGCGGATGGCACGGTGGATTGTGTTCACTGACAATGCTTTCTGGAAGTATTCCTGAGCCCATTCTGTTATTTCCTTGACAGTGGCATTCCTGTTTGAGGTGCAGTGACGTTTAAGGGCCCGGAGATCACGAGCATCCAGTAGAGTTTTACGGCCTTGACCCTTACACACAGCAATTGTTCCAGATTCTATGAATCTTTTGATGATGTTATGCACGGTTGATGATGATAACTTAAAAGTCTTTGCTATTTTATGCTGGGTAACACCATTCTGGTATTGCTGCACTATCTTTCTGCACAACAATGGTGGAATTGGTGATCCTCTTACCATCTTGGCTTCTGAGAGACACTGACACTCTGAGAAGCTCTTTTTATACCCAATCATGTTGTCAATTGACCTAATTAGTGTTAATTGGTCTTCCAGCTGTTTGTTATATGCTCAATTTCCTTTTTCCAGCCACTTATTGCTACTTGTCCCAACTTTTTTGGGATTTGTTGACACTGTGAAATTTTGAATCAACATATTTTTCCTTTAAAATGTTACATTTACTCAGATTAAACTTATGATCTGTCATCTATGTTATATTACGAATAGAATATTGACATTTGCCATCTCCATATCATTGCTTTCAGTTTTTATTCACAATTTGTTTAGTGTCCCAACTTTTTTGGAATCCAGTTTGTACATATACATATATATATAGGGAAATATGCACGCACGCACTAATACATA
>NC_056506.1:16072292-16083496 GCF_014905685.2 Nematolebias whitei | reverse complement strand
TTAATTGCAGGATCATCCAACTTCTGAAGTTTGATGATTTCTGGGTCAGTTGAAAATGACTTTTCATATTTTAGAAGAACTTGGCGAAGTTTGTCTCTTTCTTCATCAGATGTCAGAGTGTCGGCTTGAGCGACCACCTGTTCAATCTGTGATGAGACTGATGAGGGTTCTTGCTCCTTGGGGAGCTCCAACGAATCCTTTTCTGAGTCGTCGGACCTGTCTATGGGTAAGACACCATAGGTTTGAGGCCCTTGGTCGACGTCATTGTTTGAGAAAAGAGCGATGGCCTGTGATGGTTTCGTGAAACATACTGGCCCAGCTTCTTGACTCGGTACCAGGTTATCTGGGAGTCCTCCCAGAACTGGAATGCCTAGTTCAAAATCATGAAAATCAGTTTCTGAGTTTTCAATTTGCGATGACTCATCATCGTTTGTGTGTGAGTTTATCCCCCCTTCGTCCGATGAGGGGTTGTTGGAGGCAATAACAGCAATGTCTTGGTGTGTTTCACCGACATCTGTAATGTTGTCATTCGCGCCTTCAGATTTAGTAGCGATCGCATCACTACATAGTGCTCCTGGTTGGGTTCCCATTTCAGCGTGTATCAAAGTGTCTAAAAACCTTTGTATTTCCTCTGTCTCTTCCGAGCTCAGAGGTTTAGGGCCTTGTTCCTGGAACTTTTGTGATTTTTTCGCCTCGGGACGTTTCGTCCGAGGTGGGAGGCGGCTAGGTACGTCTTTTGGGGGTTCCTCTTCGGATTTCCCCTGATAATATGGGTCCTCTCGGTTCCCATATTTTTTCGTCCTGCGCATGTCCCATGTACGATAATCACGTTCATCCTCTGAAAGAGGAGCCTTTTTGTCCCAGCGTGTACCTTCATTACGTGGTTTGTTAGTTTGAAAATACTGCCTTTTCTCGCCTGTTTTAGGAGGAGGTGTCGTCGCACGCCTTCCTTCCATTTCTAGGGAGTGGGGTTTAACCTTTACACCAGGAAACACCTCAATGGGCGTCTTATCATGAGAACATACCTCGAATACATTCACAGCACACTGTTTAATCTCATTTATGGATTTTTCTCTGAAATTTGCCATAATTTGTACTGACATGCGTATGTCAGTGTGGAGATTTTTGCTGAAAACAAATTTAAAATTTTCTTCTTCCTCCGTTCCGGTATCATTTCTGTAACCAAAATAAGCTTGGAAGATTCTTTTGTAATAGATCTTTGGATGTTCATTCTTTCCCTGCTTGACCTTGTCAGCGGCTGGGAAACCAGCAGGTCCCGTGCAGGGGTCGTACTCTCTGATCAAAGCCTCACACAGAAGGTTGTAATCCTTTCTCGTTGCATCAGGTAGACGCTCGATGAAGGCATACACCTCTCTGTCTGAAGTGAGCCGTATCAGACTGATCTTATCCTCTACCGTAGCATTAGGATAAGATCTCAATCTGAACTCCAGATCTCTGAGGTACGCTTTTGTTCCAGATGAGCCCATCGGTCCAGGTACAAAGCGTTGTACATATTTTGAGAGTTTTAGCAGAACATCCATTGAAAGAGGAAGTTTCCATGCACTCTGTTGCATGTTTTGTGGAGGAGACCTGTTCAGGTCTGTTCCTACCACTTTAGGTGAGGGTGGATTACGAGCAGGAGGTGCAACAACATCTTTCTGAGGTGTTTGTGGGTGACCTGGACTCTGTCCACGGTCTTCTCTGAGTTCCGGACAAACTCGCCCCACGTCAGAACTTTTATTTGTTGCCGCTCTTAGTTTTTCTTCACATGTTTTTAAACGTTCCTGTGATGTATGATAATCACTTTCTAAACGCATATGTAGCTGTTGTAAATTGTGTTTATCTATCCTGCGTTCTTCCAGCTTTTTGTTAAGCACATCTATTTTGCTATTCAGCGAATCAATTTCTGCATTTGCATTTTGCTGTGATTGAAACATCTGTTCAGAATGTTTTTTGTGAGGACTTCGTGTTCACTTTTAAATTGAAGGAAGTGTTCTTCAATTTTCTGAACCACCTCTTTTTCACTGTCTAACCTTATTGCAAGGTAATCAGCTTTCTCAACAACCGTATAGAATGATTCTTTCAGCAAAATTGCGATTTTAGCCAGCTGATCATAACTTGACTTTGTAATTTCCGTAGAGGTCACACTTTCTGCAACCTCCTTCAGATTGTCCAATAACTCTTTTGGGTTCATGCTCTCTGCCTGTTTATCATATGGATGTAAGGAATCTGTCAGAAGCGCTAACGCATTCTCTAAACAGTCCCTTAACCCATAAGGATCAAAGTCTTTTTCTAACACACCTGTCATGTTCGTTCACTGTGTAGCACTTTATCTGTTTAAAACAGTTGCAAGCTTCAGATATTTTACAGGTAAATATTTGTATTCAGATGTCTTTGAGTTTTCACACTATTTTAAGCTCTGGGTTTACACAGAAGTACTGTTATAAGTCACTTATTCAAATGTGGGTACCTTTCTGTAGGTTTTACCCCAATTCATGAATATTTAAGTAAATGCTCTCTGGCAGTGTTACTTTTTATGTGCTTATTTCTTAACAGATACTAGATTACCAAGCTCTTTTTAGTGTATTTTACTCTAAAGCACTGAATTTTTAATAAACCTGCAATTTTTCTAAAAAGTCTCACAGCAAATCAGTTTAAAGACACTTTTTAAACCATTCTGTTCCAGAAATTTGCTATTTTAACAGTTACTCATAGAACCAAGTGGTGAAAAGAAAAAGAAAAGTTGATGATGTGTCAGGATTAATCAGTCTTTCTTCAGAAAAACTGTTATTCCTGTTCTCCTGTCTCATCCTCTATTTAAAATTAAATAGGAAGATTTACTTTTAGGTGGTAACTTAAACAGAAAAGTTTCTTTTTCCTGATAAGTTTACTCTTATTTAGTGATTTTGCAATTAAACGTGCATTATCTTTCAAGCAAATGAGTAACTGATCAACTCTGTGAATATTTGAACCGTATCTTTTAAAAAGTTTCTAATTTTTCATTTTGTCCCTCCTTGTTTGAGGAATTCATTGAATGAAAATGTCCTGGTAAATGCCTTTTTTTGCATAAATACCTCTTACTTTTTAAGTGCAAGATAACAGTGATTATTCAGCTAGAGGAAGTTTGTTAACTCAAAGTTCGTCTTACAGAGATAAAAAAAAAAAACGTTTAATTTCACTAAAATACCTAAAACTGAAGTGAAACCGTGATCTCAAGTTTCTCCAGGAGGTGGCAGTGTTTAGCTTTCTACCAGCAGGAGTCTATGACGACTTCCTGTGACGTTCGGTTGACATCCTGTTTTTAGCCGCTTAGCTTAAAGTTAGCTTCGGCTAAACTCGGTTAAAATCAACATTTCTGAACGAATTTAAGCGTAAACGTGGCGTTCTTTCAACAAGCACGACTTTTTAGCATGAAACATGAGTTTTCAGGGACATATGGCAGCTTTATTTAGTGATTTTAAGCACGGCAAAGCTCATTTCCGACATGGAGGAAGTGACGTGACACGTCACTCATCCGGTCGTTAGCTGTTAGCTTAAAATTAGCATCGCTAGCGTTGTTCAAAAACATCATTTAATGACGGATTTTAAACTCAAACGCGGCAAAATTTTAGCAATTGGACTTTGAAGAACTTAACAGTTGATCAGAATACAGCTTTTAAAGCGTTTTTTAACTTTAAAAAGCAGATTTTATTTCCCTATGAAAACGAGTTTTCATTTCCGGGTCACGTGACTGAAATCACCAATGACAGAGCGGCACGGGGGTGAGAGGAAATGACGTAGGCACGTCATTCAACTTCTCAGCGAATCAGAGCGCTCCACAGCAGCAAATTCAACCAATCACGAAGCGTTTTTCCAACTAGCATGTTAGATTAGCCTGAAATAAGTTCGTCAACTTTTCGTCTTGTAAACTGTCAAAATGCACCATTTCTGTTAAAAATTGTAACGAATCAATTCTGAGTTGCACGGAGTCTGCTACTCCGGTCTCAAAAACGTCTTTCTAGCTATTTAAACAACTCGTCCGAACCTTTTCAGAACCGAGCCGGACCAGAACCGCGTCTGGACCGTCTTTAAACAGAATAAAGCGTTTCCACAGCTCAAAACCAGCTTAGCTACACATAACAGCGTACACTTTCAGCTTTAAAAAGGCTCAATGACACTATTTCAGCTTTCATAACATCGCCAGCGTAACACAGCGTAAACATGCAGAGCCAAGCTCCAAGCGGCGCAGCTTCAGAGGCGTTTCAGCACAGCTGACAAACTGTTATTTTTCATGCCAACATGTAAAATCAATCTTTACACGAATACACAGTCATTTATGAGCACGTGACGGGCCACCAATATGTGTGGTGGAAACGTACGTACGGGCCACCAATATGTAGTATGACATAAGCTGGATATATTCATACATTTCACGGGTTCTTCATTTTTCTGACTGTGTACATGCGTGCATTGAATTTAACAGAAATGTAACGAGAGACGTTATTTATCTTTGACCCATCAAAATGAATGCGGTCATTTATTTGCAGAATCAAAGTTTAACATCAAACATTTACATTAATTTGGCAAAATATGAAAACAAGAACATGGCTAGTTTCACAGGAAGTGGGAACAATACGGAGATTGTTGTCACTTTTCAGCAGAACAGCAGACATCAATCACACGGCGGTGATTGAGAAACTTTGCTTCAGACATTTCTAACATATCTGTAATGATTTTAGGAGAAAGGAGAGTTTAAGATGGAAAATGGAGATTTATCTTACAGAGAGATGTGTGAGGGAATTTATCTGTGGTACCAGAACAACACGCTCTTTGGAGAATAAGCTTGGCCCACGGTACGCTTGGTCGAATAGGACTTTTACCTGGCAGATGATAATCAGCGTCGGTGTAGAGTTCCCTTCTGACTCTTTCAGCGTCTCCTTGAGGACAGCCAAACCCCTAGGAGTCGTGTGAGGTTATCCAAACAGAAGTTATAATCCCCAAGATCGTCTCTGGATTCTGGATTCCAATAGAAGCATCCTGGATGCCTGCGTTAGCATCCAAGAACTCTGAACTCTTTAACTCTCTTCAGAGAGTTAAACTCTGGAACTCTTCTCCAGGAAAAACTTTCAAGCTCTGAAAAACTCCACCGTTGAACTGGAAAGTCGCCACATTTAAATGGGTTCGACTTCCGGGTCATTTGAGAGCTTTTTGATTGGTGGATGGACCAGAACAGAGGTGTGGTTTTTGATGTAAGGTGTTATGGGAAGTCAAGGACAGAGATTAAGTTTGTTTAAAGCAGACAGAAAGATTATTGGAGAAAACCAGACTTCGTGGAGTCAAACTCTCCTGTATCTTCTGTAAAAGTTAAACATGACATTTCTTTTCAGTAAACTTTTTAGTTGACCGAAACCTGAACTTTGACACACACTTACAAAACTTGCTCATTGAAGACAGAAAATCAAGAACTGCATATTAACCTGATTTCTTCTTTGAATGAGGAATAAAAATCATTACTTACTGTTTATGTAAATAAAAATGAGTAGTTCACTTCAACCTGTAAACATTGTTTGAACTAACACAATTTGATTATCAAACATTTGTAAAATAGTAATGATCATAGAGAATTGTCATTTCTACTTGATTAATTCAAGAAAGAAAGTCTCAGGATGGGTCAAACTGTATTTCTGGATGCAGATCAATGAAATGACAGTTTCTGTCCCACAAGGTTCTTAAGGTCAAGGGTTTTGACCTTAGGTTAGGTTCACTACACTTGACTATTTTCTCCAGTACTTTAGAAACAAATGGGAGTTTGGAGACAGGCCGGAAGTTGGAAATGAGTGAGGGGTCAAGGTTTGTTTTTTTCAGGAGAGGCTGGACGGCAGCATGTTTAAAGGTTTTTGGCACCACGCCAGTGGATAAACTACTGTTTACTATGGCAAGAATAGACGGACCTAGAGTAGGAAACACCTCCTTTAACAGTCGAGGGGGGACCACATCAAAGGGGGAACCAGAAGGTTTCAAGCTGCACATGACCTGCTCTAGAGAAGATAGAGTGATGGGATCAAAATGGTCAAAAGGAGCTACAGATTGAGGTGGGATGGATGGGTCATGTGTTGGAGGGGAAATGAGAGCCCTGGTGGTCGCAATTTTTTCCACAAAGAAATGTAGGAAGTTATCGCACAGCTCAGTCGAGGCTTCCAGAGGTGATGGTTCAGTGAGGTGGAGAACAGAGTTTAGGGTGGAGAAGAGGACACGTGGGTTGTGAGTTTGAGGTAATTAATTCAAGAAGGCACAGGAATGGGTATTATTCTTTAAGTTTTACAGAGAGTGAGCTGAACTTGGATGTGGTTGTAGCTAAGGGTCATCCACAACACCTTTGCTTAAAACTTTGGCACTAACTGTCTGTCTGTTAGAAAACACCTGCATCATGAGGCAGTTGTCTAAATGAAGCTGGTCCCGTCTTCAAACAGTAATGGCGCTTGTGCATTACACTTCTGTTCCAGTTAAACAATCGTTTGTTTGGAACTGGTTCTTAGTGCTGCAGCTCATTTTTTAACAGGTACACATATTCTTGGTTTTGGCATCCCTCTGCTTCAAAATGAACATGTAAGTGAAGTAATTTGTTTGTTTTTAAGTCTCTCAACGGCTCTTATGTCTCGTGTATAAGAGCTCTGAGGTCAGCAGTCAGATGATTTTAATGGTTTCCCAGATGTGATGGAGATTTTTGTGTTGCAGGTCCCAAACTGTGGAATGGTTTACTTCTGCATGTTAGGTATCACTTGGTGTTTTACTCCCTGACCTTGAACCCAATGTGAGATGACCTTCTTGTTCTTTTATGTATCCATCTATTTGTTTTAACTCTTTGTTTTGACCTCTGTAGATTTCTGTGTTTTATCCTTTATCCTGTGCTTGTTTTATGTCATTAATTTAATATAAGGTGCCTCACCTATGATTATTCACTTCGAAAGTGTGTCTAGATTTCTATCTCCGTTAATGCGACCTGAACCACAATGTCTACCCCCACAAAAGTTACATCAAAACGACCGGCTCGGCCCCGTGATATGTGCTATTACTTTTATTGGCATTTCGAGTTACCATGGCGACATAATTTGCGAATTAAAACGCAATATTTCACCAAATCCAGGAACTAGTTGGTGACTGGACACTTATTATTCTACACCTGAAAAGGGTTTCTCTATCAACTTTAATGCGGCCCGAACTGCAACGTGGACCCCCCACAAAAGTTATATTAAAACGACCGGCCCAGCTCCAGGAAGTGTGCAATTACTTTTATTGGCATTCGCAGTTACCATGGCGACATATTTTGCTAACAAAGATGCCAAATTTCCCATAGGAAGTGAAAAGGAGAAAACTCCACAGAAACTGAGTAACATATGGAGCCATTTTGGTTCAACATGCAAGGAAGGCAGTGCATTATGCAATGCATGGAATGCACCTATTATTACCTATTATCACATATTATTATTATTATTATTATTATTATTATTATTATTATTATTAAGAATAATTTAATAATAAATAGGCAGTCTCCATCAAAGTTTCTCCAGGAACTGTGTAGTTTTAATAATGGTGCTGTGATTTGTCTTCATCTTATTTTATGCATGGACCCAGTACGTGTAATGTTCTTGTTAAACTGGTTTTATTTTTATGTTGCTAAAGGCCCATCAGGGGACACACATGGCAGCTTTGCCTAATCTAAAATGTTACAGTGTACATGTGAATATGTAAACCCCATGTAAAGAAGTAATAAATAAATGAAAATTGTCTTGTTACTGTTTTAAACATGTATTTATAAATTCAAATTCAAAAATACTTTATTAATCCCAGAGGGAAATTATTTTGTTGTTTTAACTCGTTATCCTCATTTCATTAAGAGATGTTATAGATGCTGATGGCTGTAGACAGGAAGGATCTCTTGTAAAGGTCCATCCCACAGTGGATCCTAAGAAACTGGCTGCAGATGCCGTCCGATCCGTCCACCCAGACTCGGCTGGCCTCCTGGTTCCCCTGGACTGTAGGACCGCTTGAATGTCGGGCAGAACTCCTCCCAGAGCGATGGCCACTCCTCCCAGCAGTCTGCCGATCTCCTCATAGCTGCAGACAGCCAACTGTAGGTGCTGAGGGACGATCCTGTTCTTCCGCTGTCGTGAGCCGTGTTTCCTGCTAGTTCCAGGATCTCAGTGGTCAGGCACTCGAGCACAGCTGGCAAGTAGATGAGAATGCATCCATAGAACATCCTTTTCAACTCATTTGAGAGTTGGGGCCATAGTTGAGATATTATTTCAGCTTTTGAGATGTTATTCAGCTGCTGTTGTTGTAGAAAACTGCCTTGTTGCCATGGTTACGCATCATAACAAATGTCCAAAACTAAAAAAGTTTCAGTAAAAATCCTTCCAGCTGCACAGCATCCGATACCAGAGGAAACAATCATCCAAAAAAAATGATTTACATCCAGAAAAACAGGAATTAAAGTTTCCAAAAGCAAAATCTCAGAATGAAAGTAACAGAGCTGCTCCAACATGCAGCCACCTTGAGCGGCGCAATTCTAGAATTAAATAAATTGATTGGTTAATATTTATGATTTTGGGGAATTTTTTTTTTTTGGGGGGGGCACCTCGCTGGGCTCTGCAGTCCAAATGAAAGACAAACTTACAAAGACACAAGGTTTTCTAGAAGCATGATACATCTTGAATTTTACACACAAGAATAAGTTTTAGCTAGAACAAGGGCTAAGTGCTGTGTATTTTACTAAAATACGACGTGAACAAAATGCAGCACATCTTGCAGTCATCACTGATTTCATCTGTGAGCTCAAGGGAATTTTTTTTTTGCGAGTGAACGACGGTTGTCTACAAAAATAAACCAAAAAACATGGACATCTGCAGCTGAGTGCAGCAAACGTTGGCTGTGAGACAAGAAACATGTTTCAAACCGCACAGGAGCCAGAGTTGGGCTTTCACCATTCACTTAGTAAGTCTTCAGGTTCAAACTGCTGATGCTTTATTGTTCTCAGCTGATTTTAGTTTTTCACTATTTCAAGCAAATTGTGCACGTTTTCACACGTGTTCACTGACTAAAACGTTTATAGTCACAATCAAAGTGTGCTGCAGAGAAGGAAGGTAAATGTTTTACTGACTCTAACAACGTTTAAATCACAACTGAGAACTCACCGTTTCAAGTTATCCTTCTGTCATCTCTGATAGGTTTTGTTTTTAGTATGTGATTTTTATTCTGATTTTCTACTAAATATATTAAAGTTTGTAAAGTGTCCTTGGGAAAAGGTGCTAAGAAATATTTATAATTTATTAGTGTGTGGGTAAGAGAGGATGTGGAAAGGCAACAAGGCTCAAGGTTTGAAGCATGGTTGAGCTGGTGTGGGTATATGGAGTAGAGTCGGTGCAGGCTGTCAAGAAGATTATCTGGTGTGCAGCAAAAAATATTGCATGACCACAATAATTTTTTCACGTGCACCATATTTTCATTATGAATATTTTTCACCGGGGCAGCACGGTGGCACAACTGGTAGAGCTGCTGCTTCTCAGCGAGCAGGTCCTTGGTTCAAACCCCGGTCCAGGGGCCTTTCTGGGTGGAGTTTGCATGTTCTCTCCGTGCATGCGTGGGTTTTCTCCGGGTGCTCCGGTTTCCTCCCACAGTCCAAAAACATGCATGTTAGGCTGATTGGTAACTCTAAATTGTCCCTAGGTGTGAGTGAGAGAGTGGATGGTTGTTTGTCTCGTTTGTCTCTATGTGTCCCTGTGATGGACTTGCGACCCGTCCAGGGTGTACCCCGCCCCTCGCACAGTGATTGTTGGACATGGGCACCAGCGACCCCCGTGACCCAAATGGAATAAACGGGTAAAGATAATGGATGGATGGATGGATGGATATTTTTCACCAACAACTTCTTAGCATTGCTGTACATATCCATGAGTTTCCATCTTTAGTGTGGCTGACATTAGTAACTTCAGCTCTGCCTGATGTCTGAGTTAGCCCAAAGTCAGCTGGAGTACCTGAAAGTGTTCTGGTTGGCTCATCAAACTGCTCAGCTGTTTTAACACCTACATTTGTTTTAATGTCCAGGGTCGACTGATACTGAAAACCAAGTCACTGAACACTATGGGCTTCATCTGAACCAGATCTTGTCGGAACAAGATCTGGGAACTCTCTTATTTCGTCAGGGTGTGTTCCGGCATCTGTTTGCTTGGATCCAGCAGCTCTCAGGTTTACTAAGAATAAAGGTATGAACAATTATGACTGCCTTGTCGTTTTGGGAACCATGCATGAACCGTGTCTTTCCCCTCTGCTGCTGAGACGATAAATAAAATGACTCCGACACCTCTGCTGCTGTTTTTATGACGCTCAGGATGCTTGTCACCCACAGCACACAACAAAGAGTAAACTCAAAGCGAGATATATCCTGCCCCTTTTCCTCTTTCACATTGATAAAATGTTTTAGTTTTATCGATGAGTTTGTCAAGCACAATTTACAGAAGTAATGTTTAATAAATGTTAGGACTCTATTCTTTGCTAACAAAATATATTTTATGTCATTAAACAACTTGTCAGGTTCTTGTGAGCATGTGCGTTCCCCAGGACCTGACACCCCACCCCAGCCGGTCTACCTGCTATTTGCGTTCCGGCATCGATCGGTTTACAAATTAAGCCCTGCTTTGGAGGCCACTGGACATGTGAAGGTGCTTCAGTGCCCATGCACTGGCACCCATAATTATTGTGTGACTTGCTGAGTCAGCATTCACATTGTTGTTTTCCTGCTTATGGTTTCTTCTTAATGCAGCACGGTGGTGCAGTTGCTAGAGCTGCCGCCTCTCAGCAAGCCGGTCGCCCTAGTTCAAGCCTCTCCCCTCCGTGCATCTGTGGGTTTTCTCCTGGTACTCCAGTTTCCTCCCACAGACCAAAAAGATGCATATTAGACTGATTGCTAACTCTAAATTGTCTCTAGGTGTGAGTGAGAGAGTTAATGATTGTTTGTCTCATTTGTCTTTATGTGTCCCTGTGATGGACTGGAGACCTGTCCAGGGTGTCCCCCATCTCTCACACAGTGATGGCTGGATATGAGCACCAGTGAACCCCTTGACCCGAAAAGAAGCGGATAAAGATAATAGTTGGAGGATGGATGGATGGATGGATGGATGGTTGGATGGATGGATGGATGATTGATGGATGGATGGATGCATGGATGGATG
>NC_056506.1:16070501-16072192 GCF_014905685.2 Nematolebias whitei | reverse complement strand
TATATATATACATGTATCTATACATATATGTATAGATACATGTATATATATACATATATATATATACATACATGTATCTATACATATATATATGTATATATATGTATCTATACATATATATACAGTATGTATATATGTATATATACATATATATACAGTATGTATATATATGTATATATGCATACTGTATATATATGTATATATGTATATATATGTATATACAAAAACAAACCGCAAAGTATCGAGGGACTTACTGTACTTGGAGAAATGCACATCACCTGCCCACTTCAGCACCAAAGTTGTAAAACAAGAACATGCTGAGCTGGAAACAAACAGCTGCAGCCGTTTTGTCAGACCTTGTAAACGAGACGAAGTGTGAGATCTTGCAGGACGTGTTAGCTTCTAGATGATTTTCACATGCACCTGCTTCTTTACACGATAGAGCTTTAACTTCTATTTGTGGATGGCACGGTGAACTGTGTTAAGAGAGTATTTTGCTAACAGACAAATGGTCTTGATGTTTTAATCAACAATATTGCACCATGTGTAGCGTTTGGATGTTGAGGAAGACGCTCAGCTGCTGCTGCACCAAATTTCAGCTTAATATCTAAAGTTAACTTTTCGTTTGCAAAGGTTGTCTAGCTGCAGGAGCCATCTTGGATTGGGGTGACTCTATGATTTAATTATTAAAGGTTCATCCAGTGATTACTTTCTGACATTTTCTTTAAAATAAGCCCATAGGTTCATGAGATGTTTTACTAACAGACAGGCAGCTCTGAGTAGTAAAGATTTTTATGTTTGTTTCCTCTTTGCTGGATCATTAACCTCTTCTGTTTGGTGCCCCTGTCAGCTGAAAACCAACAAGAGAGTCTACAACTTCTGCGCGCCCGACGCTCCCAGCGCTCAGGTGTGGATGGATAAAATCCAGAACTGCATCTCCGACGCCTAAACGCCGGCGTTAAACCAACACACCCGAGGTGCGGGATGAGCGAGAGCCGAAACTCAGCTGTCGGCCGTCTTTCATTTTGGGGGTCCGCGGTGAATCAAGTGCCTGGTTAGAGGAGGACGAACTCTTCCTGCTACTCGGCGGCTGCTCGCGCCGTCGTCGGCTCCTCTGACGTGGACGGAGCGAAGATGAGCTGAAGTTTCACAGGACTGTGCCACTAAGACAATGTTAGCCTAATGAAACTATTAATTATATCAAAGCTATATCACTGGCCGTGGAAACTGTGGGTTCAACTTTAGAATTGAAAAAATAGATTTTCTATTGAATATTTTACTACAGAGAAAGTTATTGCTGCTTCTGAAAACATGCAAACCGCCAAAAACTCTGATTTTAATGCACAACACCGAAAAGCAATTTGTTGCACTTAACACTAAAGTATGCACTCCTTATCACATCAGATGTTCTAACAGCCAGGCCCGAGGCGTTTACGTGACAAATGAAAGAGTTTGCACTGCAGGTTCAAACCAAGTGTTTCTATTTAAATACTTTGTTGTTGTTGACTGTTTATTTACTGCTTTGTAACACGTGTCTCATGCAATGTAAATTATTATTTTTTATTAAAAGTGATTGTGTACGTGTGGTGGCGTTCTCTTTTTCTTGTAAATACTTTTGTGATACTTTAATTGTATATAGACTTTGTGTGTGTGCGTTTGTGCTTTTCTAACTTCTTTTATGTCTTTGTTGG
>NC_056506.1:16065076-16070401 GCF_014905685.2 Nematolebias whitei | reverse complement strand
CGTCCATCATTAAACAGGGGTGGAGGCCTCCGGGTTCAACTGTCCCCCTCTTACAATGCTGTGATTGCTAGTATCACTCAGCCCTCTGTGAACAGTAAACAGCCATCAGTGTGCTAATGATCCATTGTTAGGCTGATGGTCCTTCTTGAGCATGTGAGCAGCTGGTTTTGGTTGTCAGCAGCAGAACAGGTTGATCCACTCTGAGAAGGTGATATTTAAGAGACTGAGCTGAATACAGCTCCTCAGACTGAGGAAGTCTCTTGGATGAGAGACGAAACGTTTCTAGATTTTTTTGCTTTGTTTTGTTTTTTTTGGGTTTTTTTTGAATGTCCAGAGGACCAGATTGAACTTTTTTGGGGTTTTTTAGCCTAATTCAGCAAAAATGTGCTCTCTCCACTTCCTTCTTGTAATTTAAACTTCTTTCTCCTTTTAAAGCTACATTTCAGCTGGGGTTTTTTTGTTGCTAATTTAAGCTTTTTTCAAATAATTTCCACATTTTGTGCTCATTTCTGCTTCTTTCAGCAAAGCTAATTTAAGCTGGTTCTACCTTTTCAACTATTTTATAGTGTGTTTTTGTTGCTTATTTCAGCTGTTTTCAGATAAATTCAAGTTTTTTGTGGTAATTCCTGCTAGTTTCAGCCTAATTAACTTCTTTCTGATAATTTCAGCTTGTTTCAGCTTGCTCCTTTCAGCTTTTTTTGTTGTTGCTAGTTTCAGCTTTTTCTGATATTTCAGCTATTATTAGCTTTTTCTGCTCTTTCTGCTATTTAGCTCTTTTGATGCTAATTTTAGCTTTTTCAGCTTATTCCACTTTAAAAAAAAATTTTTTTTAGCTAATTTCAATTCTTTCCACTTCCTTCTTGTAGTTTCAGCTTCTTTCTGCCTTTTCAGCTACTTTTAACTATTTTTTTTTGCTAATTTCAATTTTTGTAGATAATTTCTGTGTTCATTTCTGCTCATTTGTATAATTCTGCAAATATGTGTTCTTTCTGCTTTCTTCTGAGAACTTGGGCTTGTTCTTCCATTTCAGCTACATTTCAGCACGTTTGTAGCTAATTTCAGCTGTTTTTCAGCAAATTCTTATGCAATACGCATTCACTTCATTTTAACAGGAAATGAAATTCCTCTAGTTAGGAAATGAGGCTGTGCTTCAACATTTTGGAAAATTAGATTCTTTATGAATGTTTTCATGTTTGCAAAAAACAAAAACATGAAGAAATCAGAAATGAGAGAATTTTACAAAAACGGCCACTTTTTTTTTTTTGATGCGTTTGAAAAGCTCCATTATGTTTGGAAGGTTGAAATGACTTCAGGTCCCGAGACCCTCGAGGTTAGTTCTCTAACACAGTTTGGATTGAGCTCTCTGTGTGAGCGTCAGTTCATGAAGAGTTCTGCTGTTTTCGGCTGCGTCCTGTGACTCGAGCTCCTGCTGAGCCTGATGTTTCCCTCTCACACTCAGCTGTGCTCTGCTCTGAGCAGGAGGTTAAATGTGACTTTTCTTTCTACATTTGAAATCCAATTAATCAAAAAACGTTTGTGGCAAAATAGTTTGACTTTATCTTTTCTTCTGACACAGTTTGACTCTTTATTCTATTTTAAGAAAATAAGTTATCCTTCATGTAAAAGGTCCAGAACAGACCAAAAGATGTCAGAGTTATTCCAGCTCTACAAGAAACAGAAAAGTTTAACTGAGAGTTGATGACTGGTATGAAATCACAAAACATTTAACAACACAAAAGAGAAACTTAATACAAATAATAATCCTCTGTTACAGAGAATTAACCTTTTTTGAAAGTATTTCATTAAAATAAATCACTCTTACCTCAGTGAAGTTGAACAATCTCGAGTTATTTCTCCTCATATTTTTAGTGACTGTATCATGAGAAAAGAACTGGGAAGGAAATGCCAACGAGGAGGATACAGGAACCCCATGTCAGATCAGATATGAGCCTGTCTGTGGCACGGGTCCGTCCCTGGGCTGTCACTCAGCACGTCATGATTCCCCGCCTCCTCCGAGGCCTCAGCTGTTCTTTCAGGGTTCAGTAATAAACACTGAATACTCTGAGTTCTGGTTCTTGGTTCCACTCTTTACTTGTTAGCAGCGTGCTGACACTGAAACTTAATAAGACCTTTCATGTGTGGACGTTTTATAACAAATGTGGATTAGTGTCTGTGCCTGTGACATTAAAGTGCAGCCTGCATGACGTCCGTCTGTATCAGGACATCTCCGTCCCTCAGCTTGTGGACCGACCTGTTGGGCCGGTCACATTCTGGCTCTGATTAAGCTGATCTTTGCATTGACGGATTTTTTTTTCCCTGTTTTCTAAAAATGTTGGCTTTGTATTCCTGAAACACCCAGTCCTTTGGAAACACTGTGAACCTTGATAACCCTCTGTCTTACGAACACCCACATGAAGTCAGCTTTTAAACACACAACAAGGCAAAAAAAAACAGCTGTCCAATGACAACTGCGTGTGTCTGTTAGCACAATATCTCATGAACAACTGAATGAGTTTTAGTTTTGTTCAAGGGTAAGGATATCTCTATTAACACTGCATGAAAAACACTAAGGTTGAAAATGTGCAAACCAAAATGAAAGAATTAGAAAGGTTCAAGGAGAAGATGTTGGTAATGGAAGAGAAGAAACGAGATCAAGAGGTGACCTCACAAGAGATACAGAAAATATATATTGTTTACAGATCAGCAAAACCATGTGAGGATCTGTATTTATCTTGGTTCATTTATATTTATTTGAGATTTTTCATTAGGTTTTGTTATTATTCTTGTGTTTGGTTATGGTTTACTTACATTCTCTGTTCAGTTCCTGTCCAGAAAAACACTCATCTCACAAACTACAAACACTCACTGTTCAAATCCCAGCAGTGGGTGAGCAGTGCATGGGTGACATCGGTGTACCACTTGTTCCTCCAGCAGTTTGTACTCATCAGCAGTCGGACATTATCACTTATAACACTTTTTATACACATCTTTAGACGGTGTTACTGTTCTCCTCAGAGGGTTTTTGTTCCTTGAATTCTGTGAGCTTTTGTACGTTTAATAACAATAAATAAAGTGTTATGTGTTCTCATCATCATCATTCCCATACGATGGCGAAATTAGTTCTCTGCAGCATTTAACCCATCACACCTGGGACACACCCAGGTGGAGCAGTGGGCAGCTATGTAAGCGCCCGGGGGTTAGTATGAGGTGCCGTGCTCAGAGACACCACGACATGTGGGAATGGATGGGGATCGAACCTGTGACTTTAGAGTAACAAGTCGGCGGCCCTGCCTGCACACCATCTCGTTGCCACAACAGCATTTTTGTTTCAGTTCATTTAAAAAAAAGTTACTGTCTGAATGTTTCTGAAGCATTCAGACTTTCATGATCCAGTTTTCTTTCATACATTATTCAGCACAATTCTCATCCCACAGTTTTTAAAAATGTTCAGCTCTTTCAGGACAATCCTGCTATGACTTTTGGTATTGGTGCAACTTTAACTTTTTGTAATATTTACATTTTCTGACATTTTTTTCCTCATAGAAAATTAATTCATTTTCCATCCTTCAAGTCTTTACATCTGTTTACAACCTGTTTGTTCTGCTTCAGCTACTTTCAGCGGTTTTGTGCTTCTCCTACCTTCTTTTTGCTAATTCAAGGTCAAGATTCTTTATTGTCATTCACATCACACGTGGAGCATGAGGTGGAACAAAATTGTGTACTCAGGTTCCCAGTTACACCCAACAATAGCAAAAATATAAATTGTAAAAAGAAACAGTAAATAAGGATCAAATATATAAACTAAGATATACGCTAAACAAACACCCAACAGTACGCTAAAAATCTAAGATATACGCTAAAAGTCACTAATAGTGTAAAACAATACACCGAACAACAGCAGCACGAACATGAGTCTTTGTGAGTGGATGAGTACTAATGAATGAACAGAGCAGCATGAAATAATCAGCAGCATGAGATCAGCAGCAGCAATAATTTCAGCTTGTTATGCTCCTTTCAGCTGATTTCTGCAAGTTTCAACTTTTTCTACCATTTCAGCTAATATTTAGCTGTTTGTGCTAATTTAAGCTTTTTCATCTAATTCCACATTTGTTGCACTCGTTTAAACTTTTTTAGCCTAATTCAGCAAAAATGTGCTCTCTACTTCCTTCATATAATTTCAGCTTCTTTTTGTTGTTTTAGCTACTTTTCAGCTATTCTTTTGTGCAAATTTCAGCTTTTATCAGATAATTTCTATTTTTTGGGGCTCATTTCTGCTTCTTTCAGCAAACATGTTCTTTCTGCTTTATTCTGCTAATTTAAGCTTGTTCTATATTTTCAGCTACTTTGGCATTTTTTAGATAATTTCAGCTGTTTTCAGATAAATTCAAACTTGTCATTGTAATTTCTGTTACTTTCAGCCAAATTAAATTATTTCAGCTAATTTCAGCTTGTTATGTTTCTTTCAGCTTTTCTTCTACTAGTTTCAGCTTTTTCTGCTATATCAGTTACTATTTAGCTGTTTTTGTGATAAATTTAGCCTTTTCAGCTAATTCTACATTTGCTGTGCTCATTTCAGCTCCTTCCACTTCCTTCTGGTAGTTTAAGTATCTTTCAGCTTTTTTAGCTACTTTATAGCTTTTTTTTTTTTGTGCTAAATTCAGCTTTTTGTAGTTAATTTACTTAAATTTTTCTGCTCATTTCTGTATATTAAAACCTAATTCAGCAAATATGGGTTCTTTCTGCATTCTTCTTCTAATTAAGACTTGTTCTTCCATTTCAGCTACATTTCAGCATGTTTTTATCTAATTTCAGCTGTTTTTCAGCAAGTTCTTCTGCGATAAGCATTCATATTGCATTTTCACAGGAAATGCAATTTCTATTCATTTTTAGCTCTCTGTTCAAACCTTGCTGATGCTGTGGCTGTGATGGGGGAGAGGTTCTGAGCTGTTGTTAAAGATCAGGGGTCTGACCCTGCAGCTCTGGGGCCACATGAAGCTCTTTGATCTCTCTGCAGCGGCTGTTTGTGACTTTGACCAAAACTAACATGGGAATTATTGTTTATATTTATAACCATAATAAGAAAGAAAAGATTCCCAACTGATTTATGGAATATGTGAATCAAAATTCTGACTGGCGCCAATGAGGCAAGGAAACAGATTAATCTGTTTCAGTAGAAGTTCCTGTTAGCTTCCTCTAACTTCCACATGAAAATTCAACAATTTTAACACATTTCATACAAATTGTGTGTAATGTGTGGTTTTACACACACACACACACACACACACACACACGCACATACATAAATACATAAATACACACATATAT
>NC_056506.1:16050497-16064976 GCF_014905685.2 Nematolebias whitei | reverse complement strand
TGTAGTGAACTTGACCTGATGTCAAATCTTGACCTTAGGATCATATGGTCAGAAACTGTCATTTCATTGATTTGCATCCAGAAATACAGGTTGATCGATCCTGAGACTTTCTTTCTTGAATTAATCAAGTGGAAAAGACAATTCTCTATGATCATTACTATTTTACAAATGTTTTGATAATCAAATTGTGTTAGTTCAAACAATGTTTACATGTTGAAGTGAACTACTCATTTTTATTTACTTAAACAGTAGTAATGATTTTTAATCCTCAATTCAAAGTGAAATCAAGTTAGAGTACGTTACAGAGTAATGATTCAATTTCTTGATCGTCTGCTTTGAAGTGAGCAAATTTGTAAGTGTGTCAAAGTTCGAGTTTCGGTCAACTAAAAGTTTACTGAAAAGAAATGTCATGTTTAACTTTTACAGCAAGATACTTGGTGAGAGGCTCCACGAAGTCTGTTTTTTTCCATGATATCTTTCTGTCTGTTCTTAAACAATCTGAATCTTTTCCTTGACTTTTAATAACACCTTACATCACAAACCACACCTCTGCTTTGGTCCATCGACCAATCAAAAAGCTCTCAAATGAACCGGAAGTGACCCTTCTTAAAAGGTTGGCACTTCCTAGTTCAATTAGAAGAAGAGTGCAGCTCAGAGAGTTCAGCTCAGTCTTGAAGCTGCTGTAAGCTCAGTCTTGAAGATGGAGCAGCAGTTCAAGCAGAGTTTTGGAGTTCAGAGAGTTCAGCTCAGTCTTGAAGCTGCTGTAAGCTCAGTCTTGAAGATGGAGTAGCAGTTCAAGCAGAGAGTTTTTGGAATTCAGATGCAGAGAGTTTGGGAGTTCCAGAATGCAAACGCAGGCATTCATGGATGCTGCTGAATTAGAACCAAGCTGAACCAGAGACGATTTTGGGAATTATAACTTCTGTTTGGATAACCTCACACGACTCCCAAGGTTTTTAGCTGTCCTCACGGAGACGCTGAAAGAGTCAAAAGAAGAGCTCTACACCGACGCTGAAGCTATCGTCTGCAAGGTAAAAGTTCTATCTCGACCAAGCGTACCGTTGGCCCAAGCTGATTTCAATGGAGCGTGCTGTTCTGGTTAAAACAGACAAATTCCCTCACACATCTCTCTCAGATAAACTTCATCTTTCCATCTTTAAACTCTCCTATCTGCTAGAAGATTAATCCAGATGTTTTCAGAAATGTCTGTGGTGTAGCAACGGAAAATCATGGCCGTATGGTTTTCCTGGTTGTAAAGCTGATTAATTATGTTGTTATTTTCATATTCTGCCAAATTAATGTAAATGTGTGATGTGTTAAACTTGATTCTGTTAATAAATGACCCACTGTCGTGGTGAGTCAAAGATAATTAACGTCTCACGTCCACATTTTATTAAATTCAATGCACGTATGTTTTACAGTCCAGAAAAATGAAGAACCCGTTTGATATAAAAATATGTTTTATATCAATATATTAAGTTGCCTTTATGCCTATTCAAACATATACATTTTGTGTGTGTTACTTATTCAGAATTAAATGTCTAAAATTGCCATAAAAGCAAGGGTGGAATGATATAGAAATGATTATTTTAATGCTTTTATGTCAATCTACACCTATATTACACTTATTTAAACACACTTATACTCACTTTTGATGCAGCTTATCTGCTTATTCAGTCATTCCTGTGCTGCAGATGTGTTTTGGAGTAATTAAAGTTCTCTAGGGATGCTCTAGCCAGAAGATCGGGCCCAATCTTCAGGTTACAGTGACCCAGGTTTTGAAGGACATGTTTTTCATGAAACCATCGCTCTGTTGCACAGACTGCTTTGATGAAGGAAAAACAGATTTAATTAAATCTTCCCTCCTGACAACCATCACTGCTCTCACGCGATCAGGGGGAGGTATATAAGAAATGTAGCAAACACAGGAAGTTGGAAGTCCTGTGATGGATCAGCACGCGCGCTGGTGCCATACGCCATTTTGATGTGATTCTTCTTTACCTGGGTCGAAAACGACTTCCCGGCCAGTGTCACGCTGAGAAGTTATTTCATATCAATCTGTGTGTTAAGAGTGTACATGTTTTTTGCTTGGCTGTTTTCTGTGGCAGGTTAATAAATGACACTTATTTATCCTAGCAGTAACAGCCTCTGTGTTTCATTTTTTCCATCTTGTCTGAATATGTGCCGACCGTTTCACGAGCCCTTTTGATAAAGAATTTCATAATACATTTTTGGCGACGAGGATGGGATGTTAAGAATTTAAATAAATAATTCTGAACGGCTGCACCATATTCAAATGAGAAAAAAAAAAAGGTGTTGAGAGAAATGTTGATGCGAGTTGCATAGTTGTGCCGGGTTGGAAGAGGTATCCGACCCTGGCTTTGTGTTTAAGAGGTGAGGGGGACGCCCCGAGCCGTTGTGTGAGAGTTTAAAAACAGAGGAAAAAAAAAAAAAGTTTATTCAGACGCCTGAGGAGGCGTGAGCTGAACGGAGAAAAAGTTGTACCGGGATGGGAAGAAGTCCCATCCCAGTTGTTTTTGTTGTTTTTGAAGAGGTGTGAAGAAGCTCATCTTAGTTGTTAGAACAATTTTTCTGAAAGCAGATAGTCCGAGTGATGTTTTGACCACTTTTGCAGGCAATAGAGGTCAGAAAAATGGCACCAATGACAGGACTTCAGCATAAAATCAGAAAATGCAATTACAGGCTCAATGGAGTAAACAAGAATGTGAGGACCGCCTGCTTGTTGAATGGACGGCTCGGTGCTCAGTTTGTGAGAATGAGCAGTGTAGCTGACGGGGCGGTGGAGCAGGTGTCCCGGTTGCGAGGAAAATTTAAAAGAAAGAAAGAGAAACGTGTTGAGGAAGTTCAGGAGAAAGAGAAACAGTTTTTACAACGAAAACAGTTGTTATCTGATGTGCAGACAGAGTGCAAGCTAGACCGCTTGATTAATGTAGCTGAGAGCGCGGTCGGTCATATATGCAGGCGTAAAAGGAGGAAGAAAGAGCGTGATGTTTCGCCGGAGCGAGTCGGAGCTTATGTTGCAAGGTTGGCTGACGGATGGAATCCGTCGAGTTTAATATCACAACCCACAGATGCTCGAGTTTCGAGACTGTTAGACAAAGGTGGAAACGAAATTGTGTACTCAAGGTCTCAGTTACACCCAAAAATAGCAAAAATATAAAGTATAAAAAGAAACAGTATACAAGGATCTAAGATATACACTAATAGATCTAAGATATACACTAATAGATCTAAGATATACGGTAAACACTAATAATGTGAAACAATATGGTGTTTTAAACAGAAGCCCGAACATGAGTCTGTAGTGCGTAGATGGGTATAAATGAATACAAAAGCATGCGATAATCAGCAGAATGGATAAGTCACCAATTATCACCAATTAAAGTGTCATCACAGTGATTATTCTGGTTAGAGATTCATGAGTCTTAACAGCCTCAGGGTAGAAGCTGTTCCTCAGTCTAGTGGTTCTACACTTAATGCTCCTCAACCTCCTTCCTGAGGGGAGCGGGGCAAAGAGTGTTTGTGCTGGGTGCGTGGGGTCCTTCATGATGCAGGTGGTCCTCTTCCTGCATCTAGAGGTGTAAACGTCAGTGATTGTGGGGAGACTGACTCCACCACTCTCTGCAAAGCTTTTCTTTTTCCTTTTTGTTTGTAGTTAAGTGATCTCGTGCACCCTGCTGGCCCGAGGGCAGTCACAAACGTTGTTCATGCCTTGCAGCTGTTTTGCCACATTTACAGGTTGAAGCCTCATGGAGAGCAGAACCTCCAAACACAGCTCGTGTGGACCTCCTGGGAACCACAGCTGCTGGTCGGAGAGTCCAGTGTGATCTGCGGTTACAACCGGCCAAAGCTGCAAAACCCATAACACAACTCACTAGGTTATATATAAATACTACAGAAACACTTTGTTACGTTCTGACGCTCAACAACTATAATGAACTGTTAACATTTATTGATACGTTTACCTGTTAGAACAAAGAAAAGACTGAACTCATGAAGGAGGAACAGTACTTCTGGTTTACCCCGTTTGATTTTAAACTATGAAAAACTCAGACTGATGTGAATTTATTCTACATTTGTGGCAAATATATTAAATAATATAATGAAAGTGAATGATAAAATTTAACTTTGTAACTTACAGAATATCCTCTATAAAAGATGGAGACCTTCATGTATTTTAATTTTTATGATGCTTTTATAAATCAAATCTTTGCGTTCTTGTTATTAGAATGATCAGATGTTTATAGATGGCCTTGTTTCAAAGACGTGCGTGTGTGTGCGTGTGTGCATGTGCGTGTGTGTGTGTGTGTGTGTTAGGGCTGGGCCATTTCATATTGTTCAAGATAATACTGGTAAAAAAAAAGCTTGCCCCAGAAAATAAATTCTATCATGATATGCTAATTTCATGACGTAATATGTCAGTTTCCCTTACTATTATACAAGCGGGGCGCCCCGCCCCGTTAACAGAACCGAGCGCACCGAACAACCGAGCTGACCTGCAAGACCTGACCAAGAACAAAGTCCGGTGATCAGAGACAGAGCATCAGAGAAATGAATCATTCCTGCAGGAACAGAAGAAACTGAAACACCACAAGCTTCAGGCTCAGATGATCAGCTTGTTACAAGCTCTGGAAGTTATAGCTCATTTAAAGGAAATATATATTTTGTTGTATGTTACATTTATGCTCAACAGATTTTAAGCTTTATTTTATTTAGTTTTTTTGGGAAACTACACCTGCACTTTAGTTTTTGTGGTGGATTTATTTATCTATATTTTGTGCAGACTTTTTCAATATAAATAACAGAAAAATCATTTTTATTTTTATACTTTGAGACTGAATACTTTACTAAATAAAGTAATTTCAGTAAAATTAACCCTTGTTTTTTTATTTTGTTTGTTTTTACATAATATTGCAAAGCAACATCCATCCATTATCTTTACCTGTTTATTCCATTTTGGGTCACGGGGGTTGCTGGTGCCCATGTCCAGCAATCACTGTGCGAGGGGCGGGGTACACCCTGGACAGGTCTTTAGTCCATCACAGGGACACATAGAGACAAATGAGACAAACAACCATTCACTCTCTCACTCACACCTAGGGACAATTTAGAGTTACCAATCAGCCTAACATGCATGTTTTTGGTCTGTGGGAGGAAACCAGAGTACCCGGAGAAAACCCAAGCATGCACGGAGAGAACATGCAAACTCCACCCAGAAGGCCCCTGGACCGGGGTTTGAACCAAGGACCTGCTTGCTGAGAGGCAGCAGCTCTACCAGTTGCGCCACCGTGCTGCCCGCAAAGCAACATGTTAAGTTAATTTTGTCAAATGAATAACTATGATTTCTGTTTTTTTGTTTTATCACTATCATTTTGTTTATCCCCCAAATTATTGACAACCCAGGGTCCAGTCCAGGAAGCAGAGTTGTAGTCCTCCACCCCTCTCTGCTGCTTCTCCTCTGTTACCCACCCACACCCCATTGAAACAGTGTCAACTCGCCCACGGCTCAAATTAAATAAACCAAAAATCAACTCTAAAAATATAAACCATAAAAATCTGATTAAAATAAACACAGTTACTTTACCAGAGCAAAATCATAAAATCATTAAATGTGGATTATTGAACATCAGATCTCTTTCCTCTAAATCCCTGTTAGTTAATGAACTGATCATCATATTGATTTATTCTGTCTGACAGAAACTTGGCTACAACAGGAGGATTTTGTTGGTATAAATGAATCCACTCCTGTTAATTATTTAAATATTCATGTTCCTAGAACAACTGGCCGAGGTGGAGGAGTAGCTTCTATTTTTCAGTCACGATTATTGATTAATGCCAAATCAGTTATTACTTATGATGCCTTTGAATCACTGTCCCTCAGTCTTTCTCATCCAAAATGGAAATCAGAAAAGCCACTTTTACTAGTTGTTATATATCGTCCACCAGGCGCTTACTCTCAGTTTTTGTCTGAATTCTCAGAATTCTTAACTGACTTATTAAATACTGATAAAATCATCATAATGGGTGATTTCAATATTCATGTGGATGTTGAAAGTGATAGCTTAAGCATAGCCTTTAATAATTTAATAGAGTCATTTGGTTTTACACAAAACGTCCGCACATCTACTCATTCTTATCATCACACTCTTGATTTAGTTCTGACCTATGGTGTAGAGATTAAGGACTTGGTAATAGTTCCTCAAAATCCTATTCTGTCTGACCATTTTTTAATAACCTTTGAGTTTACATTAAATGACTACACAGTCACTGAGAGTAAATTTCATCTCAGCAGGTGCTCATCCGAAAATGCTGTAACCAAATTTAAACAATCTCTTCCATCAATGTTTTCTTCTGTCTTGCAGAGTAATGCATCAGAGAACAGTGACTTAGATCATCTAGTTGATCATCTTACAACTTCAATGCAAACTTCACTTGATAAAATTGCTCCACTGAAAAAGAAAGTAATCAATCAGAGGAAACTGGCTCCTTGGTTCAATTCTGAGTTACGTACTTTAAAGCAGGCATCTAGAAACCAGGAGAGAAAATGGCGCTCTACTAATGTTGAAGAATTTTATTTAACTTGGAAAGATAGTCTGCTAACATATAAAAAATATCTCCGTAAAGCTAGAGCTTTATATTACTCATCTTTAATAGAGGAGAATAAAAATAACCCTAGGTTTCTGTTTAGTACTATTGCTAGACTAATTAAAAGTCCCATTTCTGTTGAACCATGTATCCCTACATCTATAAGTAGTGATGATAAACTGACCTTTGACCTCCATGTGAACTCACTTTGTAAAACGGCCCACCAAAGGATGTATTTTTATCTGAAGCTTTGAGGTTTTAATGTTGGTTCAACTTTTATGAGAATGTTTTATTCATGTTTTATTGAGTCAATTTTAAACTTTACCTTCATCTGTTGGTTTGGACTTTTGATATGTAAAAACAGGAGCAAACTCTCAGGGATTGTCAGGATGTGCAGCAAAACTGCTGGCATAGACCTGTGAAACCTCGCTGACCTACACAAGGTGAGGTCAGTGAATAAGGCCAGGCAGATTCTGGCAGATCCTGATCATCCACTCCATGGTGAGTTCAGGTTGCTTCCATCTGGACGCAGGTTTCTGCAGCCCAGATGTAGAACAAACAGATTGAAAAACTCATTCATCCCCGTAACAATCAGGTTTCTCAATGAACACTAATTTCAATACTGTTACTTTAATGTCTTAATGTCTTCTGTATATATGTATGCATATTGTTGTGGTTAGCTACCACGTCGTGTTCAACACAGCTGAGACGTCGCCCTCGGTATAAAAGATTTATTTGACACAACATGGGTTACAGATATTCAGAGACAAACAATTACATTAATAAGATATATGCATATAAATGGAGCATTAAGAACGAACCGTCGCCGCGCGGTCCTACCGGAAATGCTCGGTGGGCGTGTGTCATTTCCGGCCTTTTATCTCCGTTTGAGAAGGCTAGCTTCCTGATTGGTTCAGCTTGTTGCTATGGTTACGACTCTTAGCCCGCCCCCTCAAGGACGTTAACGTCTATATTTCAGATAAGTTTTGGTACACCGAAATCGGCTTTTGTTTAAAGTTTAACTTGCTATTATACTTTAGGGATACAAAATGATTCGTGTCTAAATTGTTTCTACGTAATAATTAATAACTATTAATTATTACCTACCTCATGGGTGTTAATTCAATATCTGTTGAAGGCCTAGTGATTCTGTTTTTTTTAAGGCAGATTCATCTTAGTTTCCTTGTCTGCGTTTAAACTGTTAACACTGTTTGTTTAACGTGATTATACCTTAGTGATACCAACTGATTAGAAATCAAGTTGTTTATTTCTAGAAATAATTAATAACTTAATTATTATTATCTAACTCATGTTTGTGTTTTTTATTTGGATCATTTTTATACTTTTAATTTGATTTTACTTAGTCAAACTATATTGTCTAAATTAAAGAGATGTGTTCTAGCTTTATTTATGTTAGTCTGCTCTAATCTGTTCTGAAAGATTCTGAAAGGCCTGATTTGATTGCTTGTAATCTATCAAATGTGAACTTGTAAAATTATCCTTAGCTCGTATGAGATTATATTTAAAGGTCAACTAGTTAGAATTAGCAAACATTTTCTATAAACATAGTTCAACCCTGGAAGAAAGACACGCACACACTTTATATGACATGACATTTGAGTGCTTGATAGGAATTATAAAAAGGTATAAAATATTAAATCCAACAATGTGTATATATGTGTATATGTGTATTTGCATGTGTGTGTATATGTACACATCTACAGACTGTGAAACTAATTGCCCCTCAGGGATAATAAAGATACTTGAACTTGACTTCATGAGATTCTTTGTAAATAAAATTATTTCAATTAGAGAGAAAATTCAAACCATCCTTCCTTCTGCTATCTCTAGTCCCCTGTCAAATGAGACAACTTTAAAAAATTCACTAGAGCCTGATTTATGTTTGGACAGTTTTTGTCCTGTTGAGCTCTCTGAATTGTCAAAAATAATAACCTCATCCAAACCATCCACATGTCTGCTAGATCCCATCCCAACCACACTGTTTAAAGAGGTATTTCACCTAATTAATGTCCACATTTTGGATCTACTTAATTTGTCTTTAATGAATGGTTATGTACCACAGCGCTTTAAGGTTGCTGTAATTAAACCTTTACTTAAAAAGTCTGACCTTGATTCAGAAATTCTGGCCAACTATAGACCTATATCTAATCTAACTTTCGACTCAAAAATTCTAGAGAAAATAGTTGCAGGTCAGTTGCGTGAACATCTACAAAGAAATAATCTGTTTGAAGAGTTTCAGTCAGTGTTTAGAGCTCATCATAGCACAGAAACAGCACTAGTAAAAGTCACTAATGATATTCTCATGGCCTCAGACAATGGACTTGTGTCTATACTGGTCTTGTTAGACCTCAGTGCTGCATTTGATACAGTTGATCACAATATTTTACTACAGAGGCTTGAATATGATATTGGGATTACAGGAACAGCTCTAAAATGGTTTAAATCACATCTATCTGATAGATTCCAGTTTGTAAATGTAAATAATAAATCTTCTTCATACACCAAAGTTAGTCATGGAGATCCTCAGGGCTCAGTGCTTGGCGTACACCTTTCAGGAAACGTTTCATCAATGGGTGATTAAAAACTGTTCTGTCACCGAAGCCCTCGTGACAGGAAGAGATAGCTGCAGCATAAGTCTTAATTGTGGTGAACGCTAGGTCTCTGTCCATCCGCTGCTGCAGAAAGGGCAGCATTCCACCTAGTGGACATGAGATGGCCTCTACACCTTTCTTTGTGCACCAACGCTGAGAAAAGCTGTCCACTTGATGTGTACAATGTTGTGGTGGAAGCAGCACGTGCGCCCTGAACGTACGCACCACATGCTGTAGGAGGCCCATCTTTTCTAAACGGATCTGTTCAGCGGACAGACCCAAAGATGCTGACCTATTTCTGGGTAACTCCTGATCGCTCTTCCTGCCTGGAGGAGAGTGCCCCCCCACAACAATTTCCACGGCCGACCCGATATCAGTCGCTGCAGATTTGGGAACCACGGAGCGCATATGCGTTCAGGAGCTACGAGGATAACTGACGGTTCTTCCTCCTGGACCAGGTCCAGGGTCCGTGATATCAGCAGGACTGGAGGAGACGCATAGAGGAGCATTTTTTGGCCACGGGCTGTGAGCGAAGGCATCCACTCCTATTAGTGGGTTGTCTCATGGGTTCAGTGAGAACCATAATTAGCACTGGGCGTTCTCCCGTGTGGTGGACAGATCCACAGTTGCTCAGCCAAAATTGCTCCAAAAACTGATAAAAACAGCTCGGGATGGAGGCTCTAGTCTCCTCTACTCTGTTGCGGGGACCGCCCCTCGACATGATATCCGCTCGCCTGTTCAGGAACGCTGGGAAAGTACACTGCTCTGATGGAGAGCAGGTTTCTGTGTGGCCAACACAACAGCTGTTTCGCGATGCATAACAGTTGTGCTGAGCGCACACCTCCCTGACGGTTTACGTAAACTGCCGCCACTTGTTTTCTGTGCGGATCAGAACATGCTCATCCCGCAGCAGGGGCAAAATGCTGAGTCACATTTCAGACCGTGAAAAAACATTCTAGCACATTTATGTAAAGCGACATGTGGTCCAGGCCACTGTGCTCCCACTGCTTGGGACAGAAACATTCCTCCCAGCTTGATATGAACGCCTCTGTGAAAACTGAGACGTGTGATGTAGGCCTGCTGATGGGAACTCCCTCTGACAGAATGAGGGGGTTTCTCCAGTTATTCAGATCATTTCTCACGAGCGGGGGCACAAAGATAATCCACCACTTCTGGCGCACAGGATCTATGCGCAGGCGGGCAAACCATCTCTAAAGGCGTCTCATGTGAAGTAGGCCCAACGGAACCACGATGTGGGTCGCTGACATCATCCCAGGCATTGCATGACAGGCAGAACTGTCACTATGCTTCAGGGTTTGACACGGCGAAGCTGAGCTGACAGAGCTTCGGCTCTCAGCTGTGATAAATGACCCTCATTATAGTTGAGTTAGCTCCACTTCCAGATAAACAATCATCTGGGACGGACAAAGAGAAGTTTTTCCCAGTTTATAGAAACCCCAGGTTAGCAGGTGTAACACTAGTGTTTTGGTCTGTGCGAGAGCTTTCTAACTGGACCGAGCTAATAAGAGCTGATCGTCCAGATAAAAGGATTTCTCATTCCTGCCATGTGTAACGACTGCAGAGCCGTCTCCACGCATTTTGAGAATGTGCGTGGGGTGTTTCAGAATGATGGAAATGTGAAATATGCGCTCTTCAGATCTATGGAGGTGAAAACCAGTCGTTCTGGTGAAGTTCTCCAGCAGCTGTTGGGAGCTCTGGAAAACACATTTTTCGTCAGAAATTCCTGAACCTCTGGCTGGAGAGATGAGCTCTGTTCTGGAGAAGACAGAACCATCTCTATAACCCCTCTGAAAACGATGGGGGTTGAGCTGCGAACTGTAGCATGTAACCCCTTCTGATCAGATGGTCCGTCCATCTGTCCAGGGAACACACTCGCTGCCACTCTGAGTAGCGCTCGGACAGTGGGCATGCATTCGTGTTGTGTCATGTTTCTCATGAAGGTCAACCATACTAAAAAATTCTTACTGCCATCACTCGCTCCCGAGATTCTCCAGGGGAACCCAATGGGGGCTCCGACAGAAAAAAGTCTGTATGTGTGCCTCTGTGCTGGGCCCAGGCTGCGGTCTTACATAGAGTTGAGGTGAGTCGGCGCGCACCAAAGGAGGCGTGAGCGCTTCTGAGTGAGAAGCCGTTTCGGTGGAGACTGCAGCTGTCAAGGAGAAACATGTTTACTCCCGCTACGCTGTGAGTAGGCAGAAAAACAGCAGAAATTAAAAATAGGCTCTGGCTGAGAGACTAGGGATTTTACCAGACTTGGTCTGCTGAAACAAACATAATTTTAGCTGATGTGGCAGACAAGTGTTGTGATATTTACTGAACTGCGGTACCTTTTAAAACGCTGTTTAGAGGTTACTGGCTCATTCTGTGTGGGGAATGTGTGAAGAAAGGCAGCTGAGAGATCAGTTGATCTGACAGACTCAGATGAAAAACTTTCAGAGGTGTTTCTGTTTTATATCAAAACATACATCATCAAAAAGAAAACACGTACCTTCCCCTCAAGGATCTGTTATCTGGTAGAGGGGACCGACGGAGGAGCGGGGCGTGAAGTCGCTGCCGCAGCTGTGGAACGCCTCTGGTGCTGTTGCTGGCCAAGGCGGTCCCTCCAGCGGCCGGAGGGGCATCTCCAGACAGTGTACAGTCTCTGAGACCTTCTCGGACCTCTGGGACTCCTCAAGGATGGTCCTGAAGTTGGCCCCGAACAGCACCTCTGGGGTGATGGGGCCCTCCAGCAGGTCTTTCTGTGGGGGGATCGGAACACAGATCGGTAAAACCCTCCACTCTGGAGATGGAGGCAAAGGTGAAGATGGCTGTCTTCAGCTTGCCAGCCCAGCTGCAGCCTCGTTCCAGTGTGACGTCATGACTGGACAGCGAGGCCAGATGGGGTCAGGGTGACGAAACTTGCCGCCAGATCATCCGATCAGGGTGGAGGGAGGTGAGGGACGGAAAGTCCCTTGTGTTAACATCCTCCTGGGTTATGTCGTGCAGCTCAGAGAAGAGGGCACCGACGGCTGGGAGCGGTGTGGTTGACGACTTGGGAAGATCCGAGGTGGCTGAGCATTCGCTCGGCCACTTGTCTTCCATCACTACACTCTCCAGGAGGGAAGGGGCAGCTCCGCATCGCTTTTCTTGGAGGAGTCATTCGGTTCACTGCGTGACTCTGCGTCAAAGAAGGTGGTGGCGTCGTCCCGCGCGTAACGTCCCGCCACAGAAAAAAATATTCAGCAGAGCTGCTGCCAACAATGCCTTTTTCGAGGAAATCATCCGATTTACCTCGAGAAAAAACACGTTAGAAAAGGCGGTGGCGTCGTCCAGGAAGGAGCGCCCCCCACGGAAAAACATTTGGCGGGGTTGCTGCTAACATCGCCTTTGAGGAAAACATTCGGTTACCGCGAGGACAAACATGTTAGAAGGACTGTGGCATCGTCCAGCGGGTAGCGGCCCGCCACGGAATAAACATTCAGCGGGGCTGCTGCTAACATCACCTTTTTCGAGGAAATAATTTGATTACCGTGAGGAAAAAACGTTAGAAAAGGCGATGGCGTCATCCAGCGGGTAGTGGCCCGCCACGGAAAAGTACTCCTTGGCGCTTACCTTGAACAAGGCTGCTCGTCTCTGCTTCTCCTCAGGGATGAAGAGCTCACCGGGACAGCAGGAGGTTTGTGTGGCGGAGACCCAGGCAGCCTTAGCAAAGGGTTTGCCGGTCGAAGCTGGACAACTTTTTCTTCTTCGTTCTTCTGACAGTGCTAGCTAGCTGGCTGAAGAAAAAATGGGAGCCGATTCCCGGTCTCACTGTAATTTATATGGACCAGGGGAGAGGCCCACACAGCAGGTGGGCGTGGACTAAAGCTTTCAGTGCAGCGTTGAGCGCCTTGGGGATAAACCCACCAGCGACAGCTCTTAAAGGGTGAAGCCTATACGAAATAGAACTGGCTTTAAACCTCTCCACAGAACTGAAACTGCCCTATTGAAGTCCAAAAAAGTTAAATCTGGTCCTCTGGCCATTCAAAAAAAACAAAACAAAGCAAAAAAATGTAGATACTTTTCGTCTCTCATCCGAAAGACTTCCTCAGTCTGAGGTGCTGTATTCAGCTCAGTCTCTTAAATAGCACTTTCTCAGAGTGGATCAACCAGTTTGCTGCTGACAACCAAAACCAGCTGCTCACATGGTCAAGAAGGAAGTCTTTCGGATGAGAGACGAAACGTATCTACATTTTTTTGCTTTGTTTTGTTTTTTGGTTTTTTTTGAATGTCCAGAGGACCAGATTGAACTTTTTTGGATTTTTTCTACCTGGATTATTCAGCATGCATCAGGATATTTGCCCTATTGAAGGTTTTTAATGACATCTTCATATCCACAGATACCGGTGATTCTGTGCTGCTTGTCCTATTGGACCTCACAGCAGCCTTTGACACCATCGACCATGAGATCCTCATTGCTAGGTTGGAGCAGTGGGTGGGCATCACATGGTCAGCCCTCAATTAGTTCAGATCTTACCTCACTGACAGATCCTTTTGTGTCTCCATCAAGGATTTTAGTTCTGCAGTGGCAGAGCTTAAATGGGGGGTTCCGCAGGGGTCCATCCTGGGTCCCCTCCTATTCTCTTTATACCTGATGCCACTTGGTGCTATTTTCCGGAAACACAACATACCCTTTCACTTCTACACCGATGTCTGTCAAATTTACTTCCCCCTAAGACACAATGGTACATGCTCTATTCAACCTCTGCTCGACTGCCTGGCTGACAACAGGGACTGGATGGCTTTAAATTTCTCAAGTTTCAATGAAAAGAAGTCTGAAGTCATGTTGTTCCCTCCCAATGACACGATCACAAACCACTGCATCGACCTTTCCACTCTATCCCTGTCAGAAAAACAAAGAGTCACTAATCTGGGCGTGATAATGGACCCTTCCCTGAAACTTAACAATCATGTAAACATGATTCTTAAATCTTGTTTCTTCCAACTGAGGTGGCTGTCTAAACTGAAGCTCAAATTATCCAAAAATAACCTGGAGACAGTAATACATGCATTCATTACATCTAGGCTTGATTACTGCAATTCACTCCTGTTTGGTATCAGTCAGACCTCCATTGCACGACTACAACTTGTCCAGAATGCAGCAGCCCGATTTTTAACCAGTACAGGCAAAAGAGAGCACATTACACCAGTTTTGGCCTCATTGCACTGGCTACTGGTTCACCTTCGAATCCAGTTCAAAATACTCCTGCATGTCTACAAAT
>NC_056506.1:16048782-16050397 GCF_014905685.2 Nematolebias whitei | reverse complement strand
CCCCCCCCCCCCAATCTCTCTGATCTGCTACAGCCGTATGTCTCACCATGTTCCCTGAGGTCAGGGAATTTAGCGCGATAGTAGCCGAGAGTCATTTCTGAAGCATGATTGGAGCATTTTGCAGCAGACAATACATTCCTTCATTTTAATGTGTGCAGCAGCACTTACTGCATGCACTGTATTTTCTGCCGTACACGTCACACCGTAAGTTGCATCAGTCCAAATATGTCTAATAAAGTGGAAAAAACATAAATACGTTGCTTTGCTGTTAATTTGCATCTATGACGCGTCACCGCTGACAACCTGGAAATGTGGGCCGGTGTTGTGCCAAAAATCGATTGGCTGCCAAATGGTGGCCGCAGGAGTGTCCACGAGAGGATTTAAACCAGAATTTAACAAGATTAACACTTAAAAACAATTAGTTGTTTGCTCAAAATTACAGTAAAGGTGTGTCTCAGTCTAACTTTTGCTTAATAAATGCACTTTGATGGTCAAATCAGCTTCATTTCACCGGGGCGGCGCAGAGAAATGAAGCTGATTTGACGGTTGCTTCAGGCATGATCCCGGAGTTGGACAAAGGTATCAGGCTATGGCAAGCTGGTTTAGTCATTAATAGCCACTTTTGCCTATTACATAACACAATGGCATGCCGTACTACTTGAGCGCCATCTAGCGGCTGAAAATGTTGGTGTTCAATATTGTCAATGTCAGAATGAATGAAAATGTTCATATCTCAGCCAAAAATTGGTTTATAAATATGGGAAAAATCCATAAAAAAGTTGCTTCGTAGTATAAGTCGTAGGGCATGTAAATTATGCAAAAAAAAAACTGTGACTTACAGGCCAAAAAATACGGTATTTATCTTTCAAATATGATACTTTTAGTGGCGCAGTTGGTAGAGCTGCCACCTCTGAGGGGTCGCTGGATCAAATCTCGGTCCTGGACCTTTCTGGGCGGAGTTTGCATGTTCTCTCTGTGCATGCGTGGGTTTACTCCAGGTACTCCAGTTTCCTCCCACAGTGTAAAAACATGCATGCTAGACTGATTGGTAACTCTAATTGCCCCTAGGTGAGAGAGAATGGCTGTTTGTCTCGTTTGTCTCTATGTGTCCCTGTGATGGACTGGAGACCTGTCCAGGTGTCCCCCGCCTCTCACTCAGCGACTGCTGGACATGGACCCCTGCGACCTGAAAAGTAAGAAGCACATAAAGTTAATGGATGGATGATACTTTTAGTCATTCTTCGATCCGATCGAAGTTTTATACAGTCAACACGAGAAACAAGCTCGTTCAAGTACGTCTGATTTATTTCAAAGAAATGTAGTGTCATCACAAAACGTGGTACAAAGATACAGTAACAAAAGAAAATGCCTCCGACATCTTTGAATTGTGCCATGTGCTTCTTTCTTCTAACGGTACGAGCTGAACAGATGAGACGAGGCGCTCACAGCTAAACTTTCAACAAGATATATTCTTTACAAAACTTTACAAAGAGACAGAGCCTGGACAACAAAACGTCTTCATTTCATTCAGAACCACAAAGAGAAAACAGGCCACTCGGGTTTATGCACCAACAAAGACATAAAAGAAGTTAGAAAAGCACAAACGCACACACAC
>NC_056506.1:16014823-16038782 GCF_014905685.2 Nematolebias whitei | reverse complement strand
AAACAGGACTCCAGTCAGCCATCAGGTGAAAAGGAGGAACCCAGACCAAGACCAGTGGTCATTCCGTATGTTGAGGGGGTATCAGAGAAACTGAGACGTTTATTTTCTAAACATAACGTCCCAGTGGCTTTTAAACCCCAAAATACATTACGGCAAAGACTGGTTCATCCCAAAGATCCAGTCCCCCGGCACAAACAGAGTAATGTTGTGTATGCTGTTCAGTGTCAGGAGGGCTGTGATCAGTCTTACATCGGGGAAACTAAACAGCTACTGGCCAAAAGGATGGCCCAGCACAGAAGATCAACACCATCAGGCCAGGATTCTGCGGTCTACACTCATCTCCAGGCCAGCGGTCACTCTTTCAAGGATGAAGATGTTCACATCCTGGACAGAGAGGAACGATGGTTTGAGAGAGGAGTAAAGGAGGCCATCTTTGTGAAAAGAAATCGTCCATCATTAAACAGGGGTGGAGGCCTCCGGGTTCAACTGTCCCCCTCTTACAATGCTGTGATTGCTAGTATCACTCAGCCCTCTGTGAGTAGTAAACAGCCATCAGTGTGCTAATGATCCATTGTTAGGCTGATGGTCCTTCTTGAGCATGTGATCAGTTGGTTTTGGTTGTCAGCAGCAAAACAGGTTGATCCACCCTGAGAAGGTGCTATTTAAGAGACTGAGCTGAAAACAGCACCTCAGACTGAGGAAGTCTCTTGGATGAGAGACGAAACGTTTCTAGATTTTTTTGCTTTGTTTTTTTTTTTTGAATGTCCAGAGGACCAGATTGAACTTTTTTGGATTTTTCTACCTGGATTATTGAGCATGCATCAGGATAGGCTGAAAAAATTTAAATGAGTGCAAAAAAATGTGGAATTGGCTGAAAAAAGATAAAATTAGCATAAAAACAGCTAAATAAAATGGTGTAGAGGCAGGGCAGCTGACTTGGGACGCAAAAGTCCCAGGTTTGATCCCCAGCCATGCCCACATGCCGTGGTGTCTCTGAACAAGATACCTAATCCCTAATTGCTCCTCGGGCGCTTACATAGCTGCCCACTGCTCCACCTGGGTGTAACTCAGGTGCTATGGGTTAACTTGCTCAACATTTGCTCTTGTCAAGGCTGGACACTTTTCCCCTCCTCTCCATCTCCACTTTGCTTTGCTCTGTCTTGGCTGGGAAACTGCTTAGAGCCTATCTTCTACAAATCATCCGAATCATAACTTATGGATTTGGTCAGTTGGTTCCCCAACACATTTTACAACATTTATTCGAAGAGAAGACAAGCTTTAGGCGAGCTGATTTGCCCTGTTGGCATGCACGCAGCTGGATATCTCACCGACTTTGAAGACTTGATGACGTGTCTATCTCTGCTGTTATCTGTGGATTGCATTTATAATTGGATTTATGATAACTGGTTCCTGCTTTTTGGATTCGGCTGGTTCCTGGTCAATCAACAAACAAGGAAGTTGTCGGCAGCAAATTTGGCCCTGGTCAGGTTGCCTGCCTTATATGATGGCTTAGATTGTGCCTCGAGCACCCAGACTCAAATGCTTTTGGCAGAATGGATCAGATCTTGGGGATTATTCTCAGACACGGACCATTGGTGTGGCCATTTGATTTGAACGTTTCGGAACCGAGAGGACCGACACAGACTCAAGGTAGACAGTAAAGTTCTGCCTGTCCCCAAAACAATCGTGTTTATCTGAATTCAGCTCCCTAACTGGCCATCTTATCTTAATTCGCCTGGAAGCTCTGTAAACCTTGATGTGCTGCCCCTCCCACCAAGGATGTTTATGGACCAGTCAGAGGGGCCCGGCTGAATAACCTTCCTGTCATTATTTCAGGACTCTGGATTCTGTCTGACGTCGTCCTTGGCTGACCTTGGCACCCCCTTGAGAGTGTTGGACATGCTTACCGCCCTTGCAACCCCCCCCCCCCCCCCGAATGTTGGTGTCATGAATGTTGGTGTCATTATGTGCTTGTGTGCGAGGTCTTTTCATTTTCATGCTTTAAATTTTTAGCCAAAGATTAACAGCATGTTAAGAATTTTTTTTTTGCCTCCAAACCCTATGTGTCACTTTCACCACTTTATTGTCTGTCCAAACAGGTCTCACTTGTAAATGAGTCTTTGAGCCTCAGTGTGACTTATTTGTTTAAATAAAGGTTGAATGAATGAATGAAAACTAATTTAGCCACTGTATGGGAACATACAGTGGTGACAACACAGAGCACTTTACATAGATAGCAGAAAAAGCTAAAACTTGCAGAAATAAGCTGAAAGGAGCATAACAAGCTGAAATTAGCAGAAAGAAGTTAGAAGAAGCACAAAAATGTTTTATAGTTAGCAGAAAGAATCAGAAAGAATCACAAAATTGAAAAAAAAAAAACAGCTGAAAGTAGCTGAAAAAAGTTTAAATTTGCACAAGGAAGCTGAAAGAAGCTGAATCAGAACAAAATGTGAAAGGAGCCGTAAAAGGTTGTAACAGATCTAAAGAGCTGAAGGATGTAAAATGAGCTCAATTAATTTTCTATGAGACAAAAAAATGACAGAAAAATCTAAATATTTCAAAAAGCTAAAGCTGCACCAATACCAAAAGTCACAGCAGGATTGTCCTGAAGGAGCTGAATGTTTTGATTTGTTGAAATAGATTGAAAACTGCGGGACGAGACTCGCACCGAAAACGTACGGAAGAAAAATGGATCACAACAGAGTGAAGGCTTCATGAACATTCAAACAAAAAGATGTGATGTGTAAAACAAACAAAACAAAATGAAGTGTTTTCAAATCTCATGAACTCACATTTCACATGAAACACAGTAAACATAAAAATCATTAAAACCAAGCCATTGTACCAACAGTAAACATCTAAGGAGAGCAGCTGCTGGAGGTTTTGGAGGAGAACATTCTCTCATTCTGGTCTGACGGAGGGTTCTAGCTGTTCTTTGGCTCTGGGTCTTTGCAGAATTAGTTTTTTGTTTCATGATGAGCCAGATGCTTTCATTAAATGAGAGGTCTGGACTGCAGGCGGGCCAGTTCAGCATCCATGAAGCCATTCTGATGTAATGGATGCAATTTGTGGATTAACGTCTTGCTGAAATATGCAAGGCCTTCCACAAAAAAAATCTGTCTAGATGGAAGTAAATGTTCTAAAACTTTATACTTTTCTGCATTGATGTTTCTTTCCAGATGTGCAAAGCTGCTTTGCCATTGATAAGTGCGACTCCACTCATCTCTCACCTTCTCGGTTCTTCTCAGGTGTAGCTGATTTGTGACTGTGTTATTGCTTCCTCTCTCTGTGGGCGGAATTATAACTGGTCATTGTGTTTCAGCCACTCTGCTTGTTGTGGTCCTTAATCTACCTATAATCTAACTTCAAATTTTCTTTAGCTTACCTCAGCATTGTTCATAAGTCAGGTGTAGCCATGCTGCACCATCATTTCCAATATCTCTCTGTAAATTGGTTCATTTCTTGTGGCACTGTCCGTCAACGTGATGAGGAAGTGGAGGTTCAGATGTAGTTTCCAGTTTTGCTGGTGGTTCATCCAGTGATATAGCTCTATTGATCAATATCTGCTGTCTGCTTAAAGGGATCCATGAGTAGTTGAACATGTTAACCTAAATATCTTGTAATTTTACTATTAACTTAAAAATTGCTTTTTGTGATATGTAAAAACTCATAATTTCTTCAAAAACGTTATATCTTTTGTTATATTTTTCACCCATGGAGGTTGCCATTTTTTCACCTGTATTGCATGCTGGGTTGATGATGCGGTTAGGTCCCTTCTGTACTGGAATCTACAGAGTAAACGCAGGAAGGTTAACATTACTAGGGGTGCAGAAAAAAATAGATTTATTAAAGAATCTAGATTCCTAGTCATGGCGATTCTGAATCGAATCTAAAGGCCCATAAACTGATTCTACAATGCAGGTTTTTTTTTTGCTCCTACCCCTGAACGTACTGCATATCGCATTACGTGTCCAATCGGCCACCGTAGAATTTGGCCTTGTAGGCCACCGTACAGCAAATTAGTTTTTACACACATCTTTTTCAGAATATATCAGTTGCAATAAAAAAAAAAAAACAGCTGAAAATATCTGTGCACACAAACGTGTTTGTGAACAATGTTCACGTTACTGCAGATGGATCACTTTGTGTAGCTGCAGCCATGTATGAGGTACGTATTAAAGTTTCTGCTGCTACGCTGCAAAAACCTCAGCCATCTCCCTCTAAATGGAGACCACTATCATGGAGCGGAGGACAGCGCGATTCAACCCACTCCTTCGTCGTTAAAAGTCAGTGTAAAGTCATTTTGGATCCTACAATGTTCCGGGGAAGACGGAGCTTGACAAGAGCACGGTTGTTTTCAAGAAGTGTAAAACAAAATTACGGTAATGTATTTTGGAAATACAACAAATGTGCATAAGAAAGATGAAAAGTGAAGCAGTCAACCAACAAACTCTGCAACAAATTTCCAGCTAATTCCCCAAACAGGGCTGCAAAGATTTCTCACTCCATCCCCTGCTATATCGAAAGTTACAGCTGTAACTACGGTTCTATGAATCCCGGATGACCGCCAGAGGCGGTGCTTAAAGCACTGAATGATCATTCTTGTGCATGCGCAGGTCGAGAATTTATGCCAACATAGTCACATGTGACACCCGGGACACCGGTGAGTCTATATAAGCACGTGACAATGGTAGCCCAGTCCCTTAATCTTCTCGCAAAACGCGATGATTCCGAGGGGCCGAGCGCTCTGGAGGTCATCCGGGATTCATAGAACCGTAGTTACAGCTGTAACTTTTGTTCTATTTCATCCCTACTGACCGCCAGAGGTGGTGCTTAAAGCACTAGATGACAATTGCCAACAGAGTCCTGAGGAATCACACCCACAAGAAGAAACAAAATTTAAGTGTGCCCATCTTACTGAGATGAAGATGGGTGCTGTGATAGGATCCCTTCCAACGGGTGAAAGGCAGCCAGGTTTACCCTGTAGAACCTGGCAAAGGTATTTGGGGATGACCAGGAGGCTGCTGCACATTTTGCCTCCATAGTGACTCCATTCATAACGGCCCATGACACGCTAATGCTCCTTGTGGAATGGTATCGTACCCCTACAGGTGACTGGCGGCCCTGCAGAGTGTACGCCTGTTCCACCACGTCCACAATCCAGTGCGCAAGGCGCTGCTTTGAAAGCGCCTGCTCTTTGCGAGGCCCTGCATAGCAAATGAACATATTATCAGACAGCCGCAGAGAAGCTGTCCATCTGATGTACGCTTCCAGTGCCCGAACAGGGCAGAGAGGCTCGTCAGCACCATCTGCATCGATGCAAGCAAGCTGGAGAGGCAGAGAGTGGGTTGCAGATGAGGCCACCTTAGGGAGGAACATTACGTTAGGCCAGAGTGTAACACCCGAACCAGCTGGGTTCCAAAGGCAACAGTGCTCTTGAACAGACAGTGCATGTAGTTCACCTACTCGTTTGGCCGAAGCCATGGCCAGGAGAAACACGGTCTTCTTAGACAAGCACTCAAGGCTCACATCCATCAAGGGCTCAAACGGAACAGACCGCAGGGCAGCAAGGACCAGAGAGAGATCCCACACAGGCATGACGAGGCGTGTGGGGGGATGCAGACATCTGGCGCCTCTCAGAAACAAGGACACATCCTTGTTATGACCTACTGTCTCCCCACCTACCACCGTATGCCAGTAAGAGATGGCAGCAACATAAACTTTCAGGGTGGATGGAGACCGGCCCTGAGAAAGTAGCGCCTGAAGGAAAGTAAGAACAACAGAAAGAGGACAGTGTACAGGCTCCCCGTGTCTGGCACGACACCAGTTGCTGAAGACCTTCCATTTATATGTGTACAACAGTTGTGTGGAAGGGGCCCTGGCATTATTCATTGTATGTGCGACGTCCCCGTCATACTCTGAGAAGGTAATGCCAGGCCCTATAGTGGCCAAGCCCAGAGCCGGAGGCGACTGGGGTCAGGGTGCAGGAGCTGACCCCTCAATTGTGACAGGAGGTCCTTCATGTGGGGTAGAGGCATTGGAGAGCTGCAACAGAGCCTGTGCAGCAGTGGAAACCAAGTTCTCCCGGGCCAGATGGGAGCCACTAGGAGGACTTGATACCCCTCTTGAAGGACTCTCAGGAGTGTTGGGTCTATCAGGGGAAGCGGCGGAAAAGCATACAGCAGCACCCTGGACCAGTTGTGTGCCAGTGTGTTCTGACCCAGGGGACTGGCACTGCCTGCCCGAGAAAACCAAAGCGGGCAGTGTGTCGTTTCCTGAGATGCAAACAGGTCCACAGGTGCCATGCCGTACCTCTCCCAAATTACCCTCACCACCTCCGGATGGAGCCTCCACTCCCCAGGTGGTGGGTGTCCCCGAGACAGAAAATCTGCCGGTCCATTCCGCACTCCTGGAATGTGGGCTGCCCTCAGGCTGGCAAAGAAGGGGGCTGCCCAAAGTAAGAGGTTCTGGGTCAGTAGCAGCAATGTCAGCGACCGTGTTGTTTTATGAAATTATCTTAAACAAAGTACAGGTTCGGGGAATGATCGGAGCAATGAATAAACACTCACAGGCTGTTTCTGCTAGAATAATAAGTGCCATTTATTAAACCGCCACAGATCAAAACAGCAAGCAAAGCCAGCAGTACATGCAGTACAAATCAAACATTGATGTAAAAGCCCCTCTCCGTGACACCAGACCGGAGAGCCGTTTCAATCCGAGTGGAAAGGTAACATCAATTGGCTGGGCATCGGATCAGGATCCACAGCAGACTCCAACTCTTATTCTGAGTGTTACACTTTAATACTTTCTGCATTACGTGGGAACATCTCCCAGTAAACAAAACATGCCCACTTAGACTTAAAGTCTGTGAGAAACCTCGAGATAGCGTGACAGCGTGAGAAGCTAGGGTGAGAAACCTCGAGATAGCGTGCGGGAGGGGGCAGGCCAAGCCTCCTCCTCAGGCCTCTTGGGTGATTCACAACAACATGCACCAAAAACTCTTTATATCACAGGTTAAATAGTCAGAAAAACAACATTTTATTAAACTCTCAACTCACGTGTTCTACCTTGATGGTTGACATGAAAAACCACAGAAGTATTGTCGGAACGCACCAGGACATGCTTCCCACGCAGGCCTGGGAGGAAGTGTTTTAGTGCCAGCCGCACAGCGTCCAGCTCCAAGGCATTGATGTACCTCACCTTTTGCTGTGGAGACCACGTTCCTTGGGCAATCCGTCACTGCCACGATGCTCCCCAACCTGTGGTGGATGCATCAGTACAAACAACCTCCCTCCGAGACGGCAGAGAGCCCAGTGGGACCCCCTTCACCATAAACACTGCATCTCACCACTGAGCCAGTGAAGCGAGGCATTGAGGGGACACCAGCAACCTCCTGCGTTGGTGCACTGCACAAGTCGGATCCAGCCGCAGGCTGTTGAGCCACATCTGTAGAGGGCGCAGAGACAACAGCCCCAGAGGTACCACTGTGGAGGCAGCAGTCAGCTTGCCTAACAGGCAAAGGTACGCAATGAAGAGGGGTACATGGCTGGGCAGGAAGGCGGGCAACATCTGTAGAATCCCACTGACACGCTGTGGCGATGGGCAAGCCAGCATGGTGAGGGAGTTCATAGTAGTTCCCAGGAACGTGACTTCCTGAGAGGGAATTAAGTTGCTCTTCTCCCAGTTCACATGAAGACCCAATAGATCTATGTGATCGAGCACCATCTGTGTGTCCACAGCTGCCTGAGCTTGTGTTGGTTGCACAGATCAGCCAATCATCCAAGTAGGGCAGGATCTTCAACCCTTTGACCTGCAGAGGGTACAGGGCTGCTGACACACACCGGGTGAACACATGGGGGGACAGAGAAAGACAGAATGGAAGAACTCTGAATTGAAAATGCTTGCCCTGAAATGCAAAGCGGAGAAACTGCCAATGGTGCTGCGCAATCGGTACATGAAAATATGCATCCTTCAAGTCGACCAAGGTGAACCAGTCGCCTGGAGAGACTGCCTGGAGTGCTTCTCTGATGCTCAACATGTTGAAAGGGATAGTTTTTAAAAACACATTCAGGCCTCTTAGGTCAAGAATTGGCCGTAGCCCACCTGTCTTTTTAGGGACTAAAAAATACTTTGAGTAAAAGCCCCCTGGATCCCGCAGGGGGTTGACAGGCACTATAGCAGCCTTGGCCAGCAAGGCGTCTATTTCGTAGTTCAGTGCCTGAGCTTTCACCTGGTCGCGAATGACTGTCATTCTGATCTGATCAGGAACGGGAGGGCGGCGGCGGAACTGTAGCACGTAGCCCAGAGATATTGTTGACACAACCCATGAATCAGGCACGAGAGTGGCCCAGCGGTTGAGCTGGAATGGGGTAAAGTGTCCCACCACCTGCTCTCAATTGTCATCTCTGAGCTCCCCTGCCTTTAGGAGGGCGGGAGGGATGCCGAGAGGGCTGCCCGCGTTGAAGAGGGATGGGAGCACGACCTCTGGGCAGAGCCCATTGGCTATGAGCAGGCCCTGCAGCAGGCCCTGCAGCAGGCCCTGCAGCAGGCCACGACTGCCCCACGAAGGGTGTAGGTGGGGCCGGATAAGTGCATGAGGAGGATGCAGAGGCACCTCTAGCAGGACGCCGAGAGTGTCTGCAATAAACGCCGGACAATTGCTGTCTGGTACGGGTGGCCTGGGCTGAACGTTCCAAGGCTGCAAGTGCAGCAGAACTAAACAGCTCCCCATGAACCACAGGAAGACTCATCATGTTCCTCCTACAGGGTTCAGTCAGGGGAGACTGCTCCAGCCAAACTTGGCGACGTGCCTGGACGAGAGTAGATAACACACGGCCAATCTACCTTGAAAAAAGAGCAAAGGCATGAAGGTAAGCGTCCATCAGGCCTTGAGTAGGTGCATCAACCGCAAAGCCCTCCAAGGAGGTCGAGAGGCCCAGTAACAAATGCGACAGCGAGTTACCCAGTCACCCCAATCGAGACTCCGAGTCATAAGCTCTACAGAGCAGGTCATCTGTGGCCCGACACTGAGGACGAGGGCACCTGGCATTAGCCCTCAAAGCCTCATCCGGAGGTAAAATGAGGGACGCTATGGCAGGTTCGACAGAAGGCATATGGCCCAAGACAAACTTCGGCACATCCTGCATGGCCGCCAGGGCCCTGCCAGCTGCAGTCGGTCATGAGAAAGCCTTAGTATCCATCCAGCAGGCATGTACCTCCTTTATGTATTCAGCCGAAGGGGGAACCATAAAGAACGACCTAGCTGAAGGACGTTTAAAGAAAGTGCTGGAAGAAGCGGGTTGGCTCTGTGGGACATCCAGGTGCAACTGAGCAAGAGCAGTTCTCAAAGCACCCACTATGGAACTGTCCTCTGGCTGAAAGAAGGAGGAGGTGTGCAAACTGGCAGTCGGCACACACGAGCCAGACTCGAACTGCTCTTGGAAATCAGTTCCGGATGCTGCCAGGGAGATAGCATCCTCTTCAAAAGCGGAGGTCCCTGAGCCCATGTTCTGTCCCAGGTCAGGGTCCCCAGTCAGACCTGCATTGTCCCTCTCTCTCAGGGACTCGAGCAATGCCTTTATCTGTTCCAGCTCAGAGGTGAGATGGGCCACCTGCCCAAATAGTCCCTCTGAGCCCCTGGAGCTTTTCTTGGTCCTCTTTCTTGGAGGTCCCAAGGCCTCTGGGGTCACATGCTTTACAGGCTGGCTCGCAATCTCAGAACCAGCCAAACGAGCTGCCCGCAGGGACAAGGGCAGAACAGAACAGTTGGGGCAGGCCGCTTCTGTCAAGGCCTCCTTCAGATGATCCGGCCCCAAACAAGGGGGGCACAGATCATGTCCATCCTCCAACTGGAGAGGGGCCAAACAGGCTCTGCAGTACTGCACGTCCAACATATTACGGCTCACAGGACTAGAAGCGTCAGGTCGAGCAGGAAACGCCACTCTTGACGCTGGAGTCGATGAACGAATGGACCAGGGAACCCGGTCGAGCAGAAAAACGCCACCAGGGGTTCCCCAACTGCTAGCTTATAAAAGCAGTCAGAAGTACTATGACTGCCTTAGAGTCACAGGTAAAAAATGCAACACGAACACGGTTGCGATTAAAGAAAGGGAGGCGAGCCGAACACGGCTGCACAACTCAAGAAAAACATGCAAGCATGAACACGGCTGCACTATAATGAAAAAAATGCAAGCGCAAACACGGCTGCACTATAATGAAAAAAATGCAAGCGCGAACACGGCTGCACTATAATGAAAAAGGGCGAGCCGAGCACAGCCGCACAACTCAAGGAATGCAAGCACGTAAAACGGCTGCAGTGTAACAATAAAGTCAAGCTGAACACGGCTGTGACTATGTAAATGAAAAGCAAGCATGAAAAACGGCTGCAGTGTAACAAATAAAGTCAAGCCGAACACGGCTGTAACTGTAAATGAGAGGCAGGCACGAAAACGGCTGCAATGTAACAAACAGAAGCGGACGCAGCTGTACAATATGAGCACGAGCTTGAACAGGTAAAGGTGGGCGAAGCCGAATATGGCTGCTACACCCACAACTGAAAACAAGCAAGCAGGAACGCGGCTGCAGTGCTTTCTGTAAACCAAGGAAAAATAGCTATACGCCATACTTCCAGCCAACAAGGAAACCCGACGCGGCTAGCGAACACGCTACCACCAGGTCAATAAAAACAAAACAACTTACCAGTTGAAGTACAATTGTTTAGAAGATACTGATACCAGTTTGCACAGCCTCTGGAGGGCGAGACAGTCCCGCAGCTCCGACCATAGTCTCGAGGCTACCAGCATCAAGCAGAAAAGTAAACCTCTTACCACCTGCATGCGAGAAGATGAAAGGGACTGGGCTACCATTGTCACGTGCTTATATAGACTCACCGGTGTCCCGGGTGTCACACGTGACTATGTTGGTGTAGTGATGTAGAAGGCTAGGTTAGCTTCAGTTAGCTTAGAGCTCCACTACAGTCAATTTTTAATAACGGGTTCTCACTTTTTCGAGCTACTTGACAGATATGTGACAGAGGTACTGTGTTGTCGATGGTTTAATCAGTGACATGAGACGTTAATTTTCTTTGACCCATCAAAATAAATGTGGTCATTTATTAACAGAATCAAAATTTAACATCAAAACATTGTACACTTGATTATACTGATCGGCTCTGATTAATAAAACTTGGCACGTTTTACTTAATAAAAACAACAGACATTTCTGAAGATATCTGGATTAATTACTGGCAAGATAGAAGAGTTTTAAAGATGGGAAATGAAGGAGTTTAAATGGAGAGAAAAGATGGATGAGGATGTAAGTCTGTAGACCAGAACAACACTCTCCTTTCAAGCGCAGCTCCCTGTGGTACACTTGTAGTGAAGCCAGTGACGACTCTTTACCTTTGCGGAGAATGGGTCAGTTGCGGTCAAGAGGTCCCTGGCACGCTACCTTTCAGCGTCTCCTCAGGGCGGCTGCGACTCGACAGAAGTCGTGAGATAATCTGTTCCACAGAACACACTTCCTCAGCAGTTATAGGGCGTTCGCCGGGTGGAGCCACAGCGAGGCGTCGTGGCTCCTACAGAGATGGATGACTCCATCAGCCTGGAAAACTGAGTCTGAAGTTCCACTCAGCAGTGGAAAAACTCCAGAACTCCAGAACTACTCCAAGAGACTCAGAAGAACTCCGAGGAACTCCAACCGAACTCCATCAGAACCAGAAGAACTAACGGAACCAACCAACTAACTAATGGAACTAGGAAGTGTCGACTTTTAAAGAGTTCTGCTTCTGGTCACTTTTAGGAAGTCCTGATTGGTTGAAGGAACCAACAGGGGTGTGGCTTTAGTGACGTCAGAGGGTCATTACAAGTCGAGAAAACATCAGAAATGTTTAGGAACGGTTAGTTACAGACGAGAAAATATTTTGAAGAAATGACAGACTTACAGGTGCCAGTTTACTTGTTTCTGTCTGAGAGGTTTAAAAACACGACAGTTCGTTCCAATAACCTGTTTTTGACTGTCTCCGACTTTTGACCGACATCACTCCTTCTCATTTCAGACAGAAGATCAAAAATGCATAATTACTTTGTAACATAGACATTTAACTTGATTTCTACTTTGAATGAGGATTAAAATTCATTAATACTGTTTCACAGTTGATTTAAAATGAGTGGTTCACTTCAACATTTAAAAATGGTATGAACTAAACACACTTTTGATTATCAAGATATTGTAAAATAGTAATGATAATATAAAAAAGAGAGTGTTCTTTCAATTGATTAGTTCAGGATACAATTAGAAAGTCTCTGGATGAGCTAATTTGTATTTCTGGATTCAAATCAATGAAATAACAGTTACTGTCCCATGAAGGTCTTCAGAGGCAGGTTTGACCGGAGGCCTAGTTCACTACATTGGCATAAATTCTCGACCTGCGCATGCGCAAGAATGATCATTCAGTGCTTTAAGTACCGCCTCTGGCAGTCAGTAGGGATGAAATAGAACACAAAGATTTATGAGCAGCCAGCTCAGTGGAAGGCGAGGGGTTTAGGTTTATTTTTAATACGCTGGGCCCAACGTACGTTATTCCTTCACGTAGCTTTTAGCGATAAAGCAGCGCCACAACTTCACTATGAGAGAATGAAGTGGGAGAAGCTCTGATTAATGTTACTGCAGCTCAAAGGTAAAGTTTTTTTCTCATAATATACAAAAACATAGACAAGTTATAAAAAACTTGTAATTTGTCTTTTTAACAGGTTGAAGAGGACAGACTATACAAATAGCCTGGAACCAGTTCTAAATGATACAGTTTAGATGGTTTATAAATTACAGTTCAGAAGAGTTTTTGTGCAAACTTGCACAGGTTTTGAAATTTTGTTAAAGATTTACCAAATATGAAATAATATGGTTACGAGTGTGAAGACTATATATTTCATTTTAGGTAAAGTTTTGAAAATAAAGAATATGTTAGAGCAATATGGTTAAAAAAAAAAAACTGGATAGAGCTAGCACTACAGGACCTAGCATATCTCATTTACCCAGAATGCATTGCAGCATAAAAAACATGGTGACGTCCGTGTGACAGTATTTTATTTAAATTTATAAAAATTAAACAGCCCACAATATTTTACTGTATTGTTTTTACATCTAAAATAAATATTTCTCAAATAAAGTTTGTTACAAGTAATCATGGATCCCTTTAAGTTAAAATCGTCAGCTCAAAGCAGTCTTGGAAACATGAACAAGGTGGTCCTATAAATCGGGTTGAGTGGGGGTGAGTGCTGGCAGTGGGCAGGCCCCCAACTGGAGCGGTGTGGAGCCGATGAGAGTTGAGACTGTGAAGAGCACCTTATGCTCCCCATGCCAGAGCCAATAATGCACCCTCATACCATGAGAGAGGCAGACTAGTGAACTCTGCCCTAATAATAGACACAACAGTCCCTTTTTTCTTTACCTTGGAGCACATGGCATCTGTGGTTTCCAAAACAAATGTTACATTTTGATTAATCTGACCACAGATCAGTTTTCCAGTTTGCCTCAGCTGCTTTGAATGAGCTTTGGTCCAGAGATTTCTACAAATTCTTCAATCCTTTGAAAATCTTATGAGCTATAAATGATGAAATGTTCAAATTATTCACAATTTTCCAGTGAGGAACATTATTTTGAAACTGATCCACTATTTTTAGATGCAATGAGCAGAGTGAACCTCTGCCCATCTTTACTACTGAGAGAGTCAGCCTCTTTGTATACTACTTGTATCATGGACATTTAGTCTTTTATTGTCTCTGTAACACTTTTTAAAGAAAAAATTAAAAGGTTTATATTTAAACATGTGAAATTATTTCCATGTTTCACTGTGAATAAAATCTGGGGTTATAAAATGTACAAATCATTGCATTCAGTTTTTTTTACACATTGTTCGGAATTGAAATGGTTTAAAAAAAAGATATAGAAGAAAGGTTTTCCTTGAGTTCAAAATATTTTGTTTGATCAAAAAGTAATAAAATAATGCTATCATGTTTGGAGTTTTATATCCAAATAGCTATCTGAATACAAAGTAAGAAAAATATGTGAAGCCTCTCTTGTTTGTATTTTTCAAGTAGTTTAGTTAGTATCTGCATGAGGTATATCTAGATCTGCCTTTCCGTCATGTTCTCAGTCTTCATTCTTTAATGTTTAATCTTGTACCTCTGAACTGTTAGTTTGGAAATTGTCCAGATATTAAAACCAGGCTGACCTCATGTCCTTTACATGCTTGCTCTTGTGTCCTGTCCAGAGACACTGGGACTCTTCGGAGCAGGGCTCCTGCATTGAACTGCTCCAGGACCCTGACGTCAGACATGTGGTGAGGAGGCTATTCTCAGGAAACCTGCACCTGCCCAGGCTGTCCTGCAGACCCTCCACACAGGACAGATCAGAGGATGGTGTCCCACCAGCATCTGTCCACCGCAGCATCAGACACTCCAGGAGCTTGGGGACCCTGACCAGCTGCATCTCCAGACCTTTGTGAGTTAATGTCTCATAGGTTCTTGTCAGATCTGGGATGTCTTTGTCATGATTTGAAGGTTTCCTGGAGCTTTTGTTTGTCTTGATTTCCTGTTTATAGTTTATTCTGTCATTTTCCCCCGATCAGACTACTTGAGCAAACTTTGAGTTACTTCAAAACGTTTAGCTCAGTAATGAACAGAGGGCTGTGACTTGTAGTATTTGGAAATTTAATACATTTTCTTTTCAATTTATTCATTATTTTACTCACTTCTCCTTTCCTGGTCACCGGTGTCCATGTCCAGCAGTCACTGCGAGAGGCGGGGGACGCTCTGGACAAGTCACAGTCCATCAGAGGGACACAGAGACAAATGAGACAACCATTCACTCACTCTCTCTCTCACACCTAGAGACAATTTAGAGTTACCCATCAGTCTAACATGCATGTTTCTGGTCTGTGGGAGGAAACCCTCGTGTGGACGAGGAGAACTATAAAGTCCACTCAGAAAGTCTCCAGTGTGATCCTGCGACCTGCTGCTGAGAGGTGGCAGCTGGAACAACGGTGCCGCGTGCCGTCCTCCTTTTAATTTATTTTACTTTATTTACTAAATAAAATCTCATAACAATACATGAAAATTTCTTTAACAAAATTATTTTTGTAACTAAACACATTTTCACATTTGAGTCTTCTTGTACTACCTTTAGCTACTGTCTTATTACTTTAATCTTTTGACAAAATTTTAGCTAATTTTAGCTTTTAGCCACGGTTTAGCAAAGTTTTACTGTAGCCTCCCAATGCCGACTCAGGCACGGCTTCTTTATTTAAAACGTGCACTTTAATGAATGCCGTGAAAACTACCATGAAAACTACAGAAATAAGACATGGGCCTGTGATCGGAAAGTCACAGGTTCAACTCCCGGTACTGTCAACATCAAAATGTGACCTGCCTCCACCCTCATTCGCCCCACTCTGTGCCCCTGAGCAAGGCCCTTAACCCCCACCATCTGCTCCTAAACAGGTCTCTCTTGAAAATGAGTTCTCATGGCTCAATGAGACTACCTGTATAAATAAAGGATAAATAAAAAAAAAACAACACAAAGATTAGGTGCTGTACCGAGCGACGAGTGCTTTATCAAAAGGTGTACCTCATGGCCGCTCGTCATTAAAGAGGTCCTTGACAAATGTTTTTCATCTTGTGCACTAAACAAATATATAAAATAATTAGAAACATATATATAAAATAATTAGAACACCATAACTGACAGGTTTACAACGTATTACAAGAGTTATTAATACCTTAAAAGCTAATGAACCATGGAGGCTGATATCCCTCTCGTGTCTTCAGGTAACTGGATGTAGCGAGCACAGCAGATCTCACCACTCCCTTTCGTTCACACAAATCTCACGATAACGGTACAACAAGAAATAGTCCTTCATGACAGAATAAATGCATCTTATACAAAAGATACAACATATTTTCGAAACGTGAACTAAACAAACTAAAAACAAAATATTCTAACTACAACTAAACACATATTAACCCTTTTAATGCACAAATCATTGTGGTAATATTTATATTTACTTACTATTTAGCAATTTTTGGCTTTTAGCTAGTCTTGCTAATTTAGCTTTTAGCTACAATTGTATATCCCTTGCTTTTTACTGTTTCATTATTACATAGCTTTTACCTATGTTTGTTTGACTTTGAGATTTTATTAACGTTTATTTAAATGTATCCAGTGTTTCCTCAGCACTCTGATCATTAACTCGGCTCACATGTTCGAGGGCCAAGATGGTGTAGAGGCAGGGCAGCCGACTCAGGACCCGAAAGTCCCAGGTTCGATCCCCAGCCATTCCCACGTGTCGTGGTCTCTCTAATGGCTCCCCAGGCAATATCTGGGGAGCAATAGGCCCATAGCTGCCCACTGCTCCACCTGGGTTCATCCCAGGTGTGATGGGTTCAATGCAGAGAACTAATTTGGGGAGTGGTGGCACAGAGGTTAGAGAAGGCGGGTCTGTTATCAGAAAGTCGCAGGTTCAACTCCCCGGACTGACAAAGAGAAGGTGAAACACTCACACCTGCCTCCACCCTCATTTGCCACACTCTGGGCCACGGAGCAAGGCCCTTAACCCCCACCATCTGCTCCCAAAAACAGCTAGGTCTCTCTTGAAACTTGAGTTCTCGTGACTCATTGAGACTACCTGTATAAATTAAAATAATAATAATTTTGCCATCATATGGGAACATGCACTGATGACAACACTTATCTATGCTCTCATTCATTTATGGCCCATCACAGTGTATTTGCTGTGTGGATTTTCAGTCTAAGTTCTGTTCATAGTAATCCTGGTGTTTTGGGTCACCTGCCCATCTGGACTTTGTTTTCTTTTAGTAAATCATTTTGAGCTGCCTGTTTGCTGCCTGCTTGTTTGCACTAGGGGGTCCTTAACCACCACAAATGTTACAAATATGAGAAGTATACTTGTCTTGTTGCCAGTTATATTTCAGATTACACGTCCATTCAGTTCAGTTTATATATATGACTCCAAGGGCACTGAACAAAAACATTCACATAAATTACAAAATACAATTTAGTATGAAATTATCTATGTAAGCAATCCAGCAGATTGTGTTAAATCTTCACTTTGATGCAACTTTCCATCCTGGGCAAGCACAGAGGAGACAGTGGGAAGGAAAAACTCTCTTTTAACAGGAAGAAACCTCCAGCAGAAGCAGGCTCATCATGGGCAGCCTGACTCAGGAAAAAGATGACAGGAAGGACACAGACAAACAAGGTGTAGTTTCTATGTGGAGAAAGACAAAGAAAAACATGTTGATAGAAATCATTGCATCAAACGCAGAGTGAGAAAATGTGGTCGGTACTACAGCAGCTGAGGGATAGCTGAAGGTAGGGGTTCTCAAACTTTTGGGGTTCAGGGAACCCTTACAAAGTTTCAGGGACCCCCTCATAACCCTCATATTTATTAAATAATTTTCTTCAATTTGTCTCTTTACTGCAATGGAAATATTTGTGTCACATAAATACGTAAGACCTGTTCTTTTATAGTGTTAATACAATTTTTATACTTTTAAACATGGGGTGTTTTTCATTCAAGACACAATTAATTAACAACATTTTTAATTTCAACTCCCAAAAATAACAGTTTTGAGAAAATTATCAGCATCAAAAACCACTTTAAAATTTTACCTGTTCACATAATGAACATAATAAATGTATCATCACTTCTTCAAATTATTACAGAAAACTCTTTACATCAAACTGAACAGAATCATAACAGCAGCACTCATACCAAGTAACAGAGCTTCATTTGTAAACTGATCAATACCAGAACGTGAATGGCTGACGGGCCGGCGGGGTGGGGTCTGGGGGTCCTCCCCCAGAAATATTTGAATAAAGTCGATGTGATGTCCTGCATTTTGGTGTATTTTAACGGGTTGTCAAACATCTACTTTCTTGTTAATTTTAATTTTAATTTTTTATTTTTTGCGAACCCACATGCACAGGCTCACAGACCCCTGGGGGTCTGGGGACCCCAGTTTGAGAACCACTGGCTTAAGGAACCCTAGCAACACTAACAATAAATACAAAATTTGACCTAAAGTATGTGGCATAGAATACTAAACAAGTTATTTAAGTGGAAAGTAGAGGTGAAGGAAAGTTAATTAGCATTTTAAGCAACGACTGAACAGAGTTCATCCTGAGGCACTTTTCTTGTTTTTAAACTTTTTTTTTTTTTCTAAAAGACATAAACACATCTCTGAGAGTTGTCGCCAAAACATCCTTCAAGCTGCTGCTGCCACTCCTGTCACATTGTTTAGTCAGTCTTCACACATGTGTGCACGCACGTAGATGCATGATATCATCTGTAACTTTTCCCCACGTGCTGCAGGAATGCAGTTTGACGTGTGTGGATTTTATTGTTGAAAGTGATCCGAGAAGACTGTGATCTGTGGTGGAGTTGCAATTATTGATGGTTTTATTTATTAGAGGAATTATTGTCCGCTGCTAAACAGCAAACGTGGACAGTACAGTGTGTGTCTGCTCTCATGATGCATTTTTAAAGAACTGTCTGGACATAATTATTGAGTGTACACTGAAAACAACATCTGAATCAAGAATCTGATCAACTTTATGTGAAGGAGACGTGTTTTTCAGTTCTGTTCAGTTCAGTTTATTTATATAGCGTCAGGTCACAACAGAAGTCATCTCAGGGCACTAAACAGAAACATTCATATACATAAAAATGTTGCACTGTGTGAGGCAAGTGGTGGTCACACCAGATACCGACTGGTTTTCTGACTCCCAGACCCAAATGGGAGCAAAAACAAAAGGATTGTGCTCATATTTTGTTCAGTGCCCAACTGAATAACTTTTGGAGTCAATCCTATTCAAGATGGCCGTCAGCTAACTGCTCACAGAACGCACAAAGAAACAACTCGGTCAGTTTCACAGAGAATGATGAAAGATGTGATGTGGTAGTAGCTGAGAGTCCTTCACAACACCTACTGTACTCAAGCGCTACTCATTGTACATTATCTTTGCCTAAAACTTTGGATGTTGAGTTAACCGCTTTTGTCTGTTAGCAAATATCTCATGAACCACTGGATGAGTTTGTAGAATACTTTGAGACAGGAACTATTGGATGTACATCTTCTTTCAACTTTTATTTATACAGGTTAATCCCACTGAGCTTCAGGGACTTATTTACAAGAGAGACCTGTTACATACAACATACAGAGTAGATGAGGAAAAGAGAGCACAAGGGTGGAGGAAGTAAAAAAATAAATAAAAATCATGTCTCACACCATGTCCTGACTGGGGCACAGTGTGAAAGACGCAAAAAAAGACCTTGGATCATAAACAGCAACATACAATGACATCATAATACATTTATGCATAGAAGGTCAACAAAGTGTTGAGTAGTCCATGGACACTACAGAAAGTTCCAAAGTTCTGATAAGATGGTACAGTGTCTATCAGCAGCACTATTCTGATAAGGCCACAGATGTCCTTGGTGGGTGATGATGGTGGTGGTGGGGGGTGGGGGGGGGACCAGATGGAACCAGCTGAATAAACTTTGTGTCATCATTTCAGGACTCTTGGATTCTCATAGTCGTTATTCTTGGCCATTCCTCGACATAACTCGAGAATGTTTATGGACCTCACCGGAGGACATTGACTGATTATTACATCCTATCAGAACTCTTACAGTAACCTCGAGAGTATATATAAACAATGCTGATCGCTCTCGTCTCCGTTTGCAGAATGTCTACGTAAATATGTGCTTGTTTGTGCGAGGTGTTTTTTTTTAATATTAGACGGGTTTTTTTCTCAGGCAAGAAAAAAAAGTCTGATAGGAATTTTTTTCGCCTCCAACTCCTACATGTGTCCAGTTAACCGCTGTTTTTGTCTGTCCAAACAGGTCTCACTTGTAAATGAGTTTTCGAGGGTCAATGTCATTTATCTGTTTAAATAAAGGTTGAATGAATGAATGAATGGGGGTGGAGCAGGCAGAGCTTCTTAGTTTACATATCCACCAGGAGCAATTTGAGATAAGTTGGCCTATCCACAGCCAGTGGGGAGGCCAGATTCAGATAAACAACAATTGTTTTGGGCAGGCAGACTCTACTGACATGTCTGCCTTCAGTTCTGCTAGTACACTCAGTGGTGAATCCAAACAGCCAGACCCGTGGACATTCTGCCGATCCGTGCTTGTTAGCCTTCTCCAAGGTCGAATCCTTCATGCCAGCGAGTTCTAAGAGCTTCAAGTGGCCCACAGTTCTTAGAAATCGCATCCAACTTATGGTTCAGTTCGCAAAGCATGAGTCTGAGAACTCGAAGCACGAAGCACAGTTTAGTCCTTCACATAAAGAAGGCAGCTTTTCTATTGCCAAAACTGCGGCTGACATCTTCCTTATTAGCCGATAACCCAGGTATCCACCAATTCCAAAAAGTAGAAACCTGTTATAATAAATCCAATTATGTATGCATCTTCTTCGTCCTCAACAGTAATGTTGTGTTCAAGACCATCTAACCCGAGACCAAGTCAAGACCAAGACCAGAGTGTACCAAGACCGAGACAAGACCAAGACTTTTAGGGTCTGAGACCAAGTCGAGACCAAGACCTCAAAAAAAAAAAAAAGAAAAAAAAGAATGTATTATAATTTTTTTAAATAAAAGTTATATACTGCAACTTTAAGTTTGCTTTTGAATGAATATATCAGCTTTTATAAATTTTCAAAGCTCCATAACAAATACATCAGACAGTGACCTAACTTCATGTGATTCAACAATAAAATTACACAACTGTTAAAATGGAAACAGTTTCATCACATGCCAAGTGTTAAAAAAACTGAAGTGGCAAAACAATCCTCATAAGTCCGAACTCAAGACCAAGGATAACCAAATAGTTGCACAGTGGTTTCAGTAAAGTAGTAGATATACACCTAAAAAAGTTACATTGTGATTTAAATAGCCAAATTTTATAATTGATGATATGGCAGACATTTTCTCCCGTGCCCAGACAATCACTTCTCATTTTCTTGAAGTGAACAGTGTTGCCAGATAGAGTCGAGGTTTCCCAGCCCCAAAATCTGTTAAAAACCGCCACATCACACAAAAATCCACCCAATCAATATATTGTTATATTTACGGTTTGAACATGAATGCACATCTGTACAAACCAAGGTAATTGAACAATATGTGGCAAGATGCAACAATACAATAAAAATCTTCCCAGAGTTCCCAGCAAAATCAGAATGAAAACCACCCAATTAGAAGTAAACCACATAATCTGGTAACACTGGGAGTGACGCATGCAAATGAAAGGGGGTGGGCGTGACAGCAGTAACAAAACCATGTATTTAGCAATGAGTCACGTTATCGCTTGGATTTGAACCAGTACGTTTTGCATCCAATAAAAACAAAGATGTTAAAAAATAATCTGGACAATATTCTGGCATGTTAGTGATATTTCCACAGTTGTGGTCTTGACTGGTCTTGAAATAAGTCCTCAACGTCCGAGACTGAGACAAGACTGACACCAAATGCGATCGAGTCCGAGACAAGACCAAGACCATCAAAAAGTGGTCTTGAGACCGTTCTCAAGACCAAGACCAGTCTCGAGTACTACAACACTACTCAACAGACAGCAGACAGGCACATCATCCTCCAAACACCCCAGGAATCCATGACATATCCAGCTGCGTGTGTCCCTTCAGGGCGTGAGGGCTCTCCTGTCGTCTTGTCGTCTGGTAGAACATTTTTTAATCAATTGCATTGAGAGACCAGCTGACCAGATCCATAATAATTTTCGATTCAGAAGATGTGTAAAGAGAGGCTCTGAGGAGGTTCACAGGACAAGAGAGCAACAAAGCAGGAAGGAGGCAAGAGCGGGTGAAGGGACCATCTTTGTCGAGAGCGAAAGAGAGAGAGAACATCTTGCATTAGCATTTGGAGTCAATTCAAGATTATCCAACTCAAAATTGTCTATAACTCAATTAGTTTGACATATTTTGGACTAAAATTGATTGCGGTAGTAGCTGAGAGTCATTCCCAACACATATTCTGAGTGTCTCAGAAAAGATTAGTCATAAAGTCATCTGCATGGTTTGACCAAACGACTACGACTTCATGCTCAACATAAGATGATCTCAATCTAAAACTCTGGCACAAAAGGCGGCGGGCGATATGCATTCCTTTAAGGAGTGCAACATATTTAATCGACTCCTCCATTCCTGCCCCCCCACCCCCCACCCCCACCCCCCAAAAGCTGTTGGTCACAGGTTCAGCCTTGTGTCAGATGTTCCAGTTCTTCCAGTTATTTACGTTTCTCTGACGGCTCCGGTGTTCGGCTGAACCTCTAATCACAGAAGAACATTTTCTCACTTTCTGCGGAAAACAAGAGCTCTGGGTGGAGGGCGAGAACAAAGATGCCTCTGGTCACAGATAGAGAGCGCCATCGTGACAGCACCCACGCTCTCCCCAGCTTTGATCTACCTCTGCTGTTTTTGGTCAGAGGCCGTTCATGTGACTCCTCCTGGTGCGTTCAGAGCATGTGAACGGCATGAGGAAATAACCTGCTCCACAACAAACTGAAAGTCAGGGAGCACAGAAAAGGCCTGAGTGTGCAAAGAAGGTGGGCTGGAGGGGGCCGAGGCAGAAGCCTAATGTTTATCTGATGGAGGAACTCTGAGAGGAAGTAATTATGAAGCACAGTTTGAAGATGATGAACGACATCCTTTCTGCCCTTTTCTCTCAAGCGACGCAGAGGAGAGGGAATGAGGAAGAGAGAAGTAGACGGATCAGCCGTGGTGTTCCTAACCGTAAATCAGACATCCATATTTAGTTGGAGAGGGGGAAGTCTTAGCAGTAATGTAAACAAAGCCTGGGGCGGAAAACCAAGGGACTAAATCAACAGTGATGCTCGTCTCCACTGCAGAGAAGTTTCTACTGAAGAATCTTGGTATGAGAAGATCCTGGCGCCACTTCATTTAGCTCGTTTTGTTTGGTTTTTTTCATTCAACCTTTATTTGTTTTGGATTTTTAAAACCAGCTTTGCTGTTATCAACCTTGAGCAGATGTTCAGTTTGAATCATGAGGAAGACATAAAAACCTGACCTGAACTTTGAAAGTGACAAGAGAGCAGCGCTGCTGTGTGTCAGGTTTCACACCAGGCTGAAGAACACCAACGAGCTACCAACATCTGCTCACCATGAGTGACCGGAGCTTTGAGAGTTCAGAAGAAGAGCAGGCTGTGGTCGGTGAGACGGCCCGGCTGCCCGTCATCCATCTCCTCCCCAGGTCCAAGCAGTCTTCAGCAGGAGGATCTCCAATGGTCTCACCCAAGAACTCGCCACGTGGGTCACCTCGAAACTCTCCACTGCTCTTCAGAAAGCTGCTCATGAACCGCAGCATCAACCTCCAGAGGCGCCGCTTCACGCTGGCTCACACACCCAGGTAGTCTCTAACTCGAGCACGAGGAGCAGCGCGGCGTCGTTGATGTAGAAACTGCTTCTTTACCTGCTGGTCCAGTTAGGACAAGACGAACTGGACCATCTGGCAAAATGCAGAGAGAATGCTGAGTGCTGAATGACAACAGCCAATTGTTGAGGAAGGATTTGGTAACTAGCTGTTTGAAACAATCATAAAAGATGCTAAAGTCAGCTAAACAATAGCTAAAATCTAGAATTACCACAAGTGTAGCTAATAACTACAGTTGCAATATATGTAGTCAGTAAAGCTAAACAGGAGCCGAAACAAGTATGCTGAAGTAGATTCCAGAGATCTGTGTTCATGAAGGAACAGAGGAGATCTCAATGGATTTAAAAATTCATCCATCCATCCATCCATCATCCATCCATCCATGTATCCATCTATCATCCATCCATCTATTCATCCATCATCCATCCATCCATCTATCCATCCATCCATCCATCCATCCATCCATCCATCCATC
>NC_056506.1:15970836-15999823 GCF_014905685.2 Nematolebias whitei | reverse complement strand
AATCAATTGAGGGAAGGAAAGTCACAGATACAAGGCGTTTTCTAGCATTCAGGGTTAGACAGGATTTGTTTCTGAAAAAGAAACCCAGTTTAACTTTCAGTTTCTTTACCAAGTTTTCCACATGGAGCTTAAAAGAGAGATGTGAGTCGACCAAGATACCCAAATATTTATAGGAATCAACAAACTCGATGGGGACACCATTTGAGGATAAAATCGGAGGGAGAACTGCTGGGACCAACTTCCTATTTGAAAAAAGCATCCCTTTGGTTTTGTCAGCATTTAGGACAAGTTTGAGGTGAACAAATCTGTGTCTGGATGATGATGAATGCAGATTTCAAAAGCTGGAAAGCCTTAGCAACAGTTTTAGCTCGACAATAAACAACTGTGTCATCAGCATAGAAATGTATGGATGCATTAGGGATGCTTTTACCTACATTATGTATATAGATTGTAAAGAGGGTGGGTCCTAAGACTGAGCCTTGTGGTACACCATTGTTGACTGTTAAATAACTGGAGGAACTACCATTATTTTGAACACATTGCCTCCGGTCTGAAAGATAGTTAGAGAACCAACCAATGGTGTGTTCTGAGAAACCAATTTCTGAGAGTTTATGACACAAGATGTTCTGATCCACAGTGTCAAAAGCTTTAGACAGGTCTAAGAAAAGTGCAGCACAATAATCCTTAGCATCCAGTGCTTCAACATCATTAAGAACCTTCAGTGAAGCAGTGGTTGTGCTGTGTTGTTTCCTGAAACCAGATTGATGTTGAGGTAAGATATTAAATGAGTCCAGGTAATTTTTGATTTGAGAGTTTATCAGTTTTTCTAGAACCTTGGCTAAAATGCAGAGTTTAGAGATTGGTCGATAGTTGTTCAGTGTGGTGGGGTCTCCTCCCTTCAGCAAAGGAAGAACAAAGGCTGTTTTCCAAGCGTCTGGGATGGAGTTTTGTCTTATGGAGAGATTGAAGATGTGGGTCACAGGGACTGTGATGATATGAGCAGCCAGCCTTAAAAAATAAGGTGGAAGTTCATCTGGACCTGCAGATTTTTTAGGATCAAGATCTTTTAACAGTTTATTGACCTCACTGACTGAGAATGGAGAAAAAGAGAAGCTGTGATTAACTGAGGATTGACTTATAGGAGGGATTTGATTTGTAGAAGTTTGGTTATTAAGTGAAGTGGCTGATTTTCTGTTAGTAACTGTGTCAAATAAAGAACTAGAAGCAACAAAATGTTTATTGAAACAGTTCAGGATCTCGTGCTTATTTGACACAGGAACAGAGTTAAGGAGAAGTTGTGATGGGAGGTCAGATGATTGGGGGCTGCCTGAGAGAGATTTGATGGTTTTCCAGAATCTGTTAGGGTCATTTAGATTTTTGGAGATCTGAGATAAGAAATAGTTGCGTTTTGCTGCTTTGACAGCAGTTGTGCATTTATTCCTCATCTGTCGAAAACTCAACCAGTCAGTGTCTGAGCCAGATTTTCTTGCTGCGGCCCAAAGATGGTCTCTCCTGTGCAGGAGGTCAGCTAGCTCTGGAGTAAACCAGGGGCTGTCTCGTCCCGTCTCGTCTTACTTACTTACGTCTTGACTTACTTACTATTTACACCTATTTACTCCTATAATTACACATCAGTCACAAAAAACTCAAGAAAATGTCTGACAATAATGTTGTTACTGTTCTCAGGGATTCAGCCCAACCCTGGACCCCCCAATAATTACAGCACACCAAATGACTTTAAAAACATATCTGGGCTTCATTTTCTGCATGTAAGCACATTTAGCCTTCTGAGAAAACTTGATGCCTTGAAAATTCTGGTCAGTTGTTCTGGGGCAGATGTAATCTTCATCTCTGAAACCTGGCTCAACAAATCTGTACTGAATAATGACCTGGCAATCAATGGATTTAACATCTACCGCTATGATCGTCAAAAAAAAGGGGGTGGGGGGTGTTGCTGTTTACATCAGAGATTCTCTGGTTGCTAGTCTTGTGTCTTCTAAAACAATTCCAAACCAAATTGATGCCTTAGCTGTAAACATCACTTTGAATGGAGGCCAGATTTTATCTGTAGTCTGTTGTTATCGTCCCCCCTCAGCAACACCTGAGGCTCTGTCCTCCCTGATGGAATTCCTTGGAAATTTAAAATTCAAAGAGATATTTTTTGCAGGAGACTTCAACATTGACTGGGATAAGTCGACCCCCCTCTGTGATAAATTCAAGGCATGTTGTCTGTCTCTCAATCTTACCCAATTGATCGACTCTCCCACTAGACCAAACAAAAACCGTCCTGAAAAATCTTCCATCTTAGACCTGTTTCTAACTAATATGCCTCACAAATTCCCTGGTATAGGTGTATTCGCCAACATTATGAGTGATCATTGTGTAATAGCGGCTCTCAGAGATATTAAACTTCCACCTTCTAAGCCCAGATTAATTTAAAAAAGGGATTTTTGTGAACAGTCATTCCTCTGGGATCTGTCTAACTTTGACTGGCATCGTATTCTGTTAACTGACGACATGAACTCTGCTTGGAACTATTTTCATAATAGTTTCATTTATTTTGTGAAAAAACATGCACCTTTTCGTCAGTTCAGAATAAAAGGACGAGACAGCCCCTGGTTTACTCCAGAGCTAGCTGACCTCCTGCACAGGAGAGACCATCTTTGGGCCACAGCAAGAAAATCTGACTCAGACACTGATTGGTTGAGTTTTCAACAGATGAGGAATAAATGTACAACTGCAGTCAAAGCAGCAAAACACAACTATTTCTTATCTCAGACCTCCAAAAATCTAAATGACCCTAACAGATTCTGGAAAACCATCAAATCTCTCTCAGGCACCCCCCAATCATCTGACCTCCCATCACAACTTCTCCTTAACTCTGTTCCTGTGTCAAATAAGCACGAGATCCTGAACTGTCTCAACAAACATTTTGTTGCTTCTAGTTCTTTATTTGACACAGTTACTAATGGAAAATCAGCCACTTCACTTAATAACCAAACTTCTACAAATCAAATCCCTCCTATAAGTCAATCCTCAGTTAATCACACCTTTGATGTGTATTTGTATCAAACATTGAATTTCAACTTTGTACAGATGATACAATCATCACATCTTCACACTCATCTTTATTTAAAACCCTGAATCTTCTTTAGTCTGCCTTTAATGGTGTTCTGTCTTGTTTAACACAGATTCAATTGGTATTAAATACAGGCAAAACTGAGTTCATGATATTCTCTAATGACAAAGATTTTTCTCAACTTTGTCAGAATAAAACCATTCAAGACTGAATGGATATAGTCACATTTCCAAGTTTTTGGCCAAGTATTTAAGGATCATTATTATAACTCATTTAAAACTCACATTGAAAGGCTTGTCTACCACAGTTGGTAGTGTGAACCCTGGATGCAGACAGGACACAAGGATCTCAAAAAGCTCAAACTGATTTATTTAATGAATACAACAAAAGCTTGTTGAGGAAGCAAAACTACTTAGAAAATAATCCCAATGCTAGAACTCAGAGAACTGCTGAGGGACCAGAATACAGAGACACTGATTAACCTAAATCACAACCATTTGACGGGGACAAGCAGGATCAGGTGAGGATACAGGTATACTGGTAGTCACATTTCTCAGTTTTTGGCCAAGTATTTAAGTAGAAGCAGCAAACAGAAAAAAAAAAAAAAAAGACTGGGGAGTAGGATAAGTCTAAAAATCAAAAACTATATAAAAAAAATAACTAAAAAGTAAACGGCAGACCCTCCCACTGGTTGGCTTTAAATACAAATTTCTGCTTGTATTAGTACCTTTGTACCTGTGTTTGTTTATATGTACCACAAACAGTAAAACCCATGCTCTCATGAGGTTTTACAAACATCTGTCCCCAGAGACAAAACTGAATAGAAAGACAAAAAGATTTTCATATGCTGCCTTTTTCCTATAATACATTTTAAAGCACTTGGAAATTTAGATCCATTTTAAAGGAGAGAAAGAACAAGTTTCTTGACCATTAGGACCATTTTTGACTTTGTTGCTGTTGTGATTTTGGAAACATACAGGAGTTTAGTTGTATTTACTGAATATCTGCTGTATTTTTTATAGCTTTGTAATGTACAGTATTTGTTGTACATGTTGCAGACTTTTTGACTAGGTCTTGTTTTAAAAACAGGTTTATGACCTCAGTGAAACTTGACTTGGATAAATAAAGGCTATATTTATAAGGTTTGACCAAGATGGCTGTACTGTATTCCCATATGTCAGCTGTTACCACGTCCCCTCAACTTGTACCAGTGATGTTAGATCAATTTCATGTCAGCAAATTAAAATTAAAAGCTTCAGCCAGTTTTACTGGCAGAAAATTCAACATGCCAGTAACTGGTAGAAAATGGTCTGAAAGGTTGCTCCACTGTTTAAACACGCACCGTTTAATAGAGTCAGATTGAAGGACATGTTTGTCTTTGAGGGTTTACTGAACTGATTCTAAATGGCTTCACAAGTTTCCGAGTGTCTGTTTGAAATCTAAATATTAGAGTCTGGCAGCTGTATTTCACAGCTGGATCTGGAGCGGGAAACGCTTGCAGGGCACCGTAGATGTTCAACATGACTGTTTTTATATTCCACAGATCTGAGATCAGGACCGTAAGTAAGTTCCTCTCTGCAGGGTATGTGCAGCATCCCATAATGTCAGAACTGAAATAAATAGGTGGTGGTGGGAGGGGAATGACTGGTTGGCAAGAATGGGGGATGAAACAAACCAGGTGTTTAGTGGAAAATAAATGTCACAGACAACTAAAATGTAGATCCATCCAGGAAAATTATTTTAAATTATTTGTCATTTTTAACCTGATTCAAGATGGCTGCCACAGCAACTGATCTTAAAACAACACAAACTTGACTGTAACTCTGTCAGTTTTAAAGATAGCAAACTGTTGGTGTAGTAATAATTCACTGGCATCATTCAGAATCATACTCTTAAGCACTACACGATTTGAACTTTCGTCCTTTATGTGGAGTCTTTTAGCTTTTTGCTACATTTGGCCTTTAGCTATTGTTTTCTACCTTTGCCTAGCAGTATGCTACTTTTAGCTTTTAGATAGTGTTCTTCTTCCTTTAGCTTTAACAACTCAATTAAACAATCAAAACAAATTCAAATTTCATCACACCCAGCTCAGGAGTCGTGTTGCATTTTTGCTGAGAATGCCATTTCTCTGGTTTGTAACAAAAGTGCATTTGCTCTCAACACAACTTTCATAAGTGGTGAATCGAACCTTCGATGACCAACATCATGTTTATTTGTGCTTAAAGCCAAAGTGCAGAGGCTGTGTGTGAAAAACAAAGTTCACCCGTGTTTTCGTATCAGTGAAGTTACGTCTTCGGTCTGATTTTCATGGTCTGTTACTCTACAGAACTTTTGGTTTAATCACCTTTTGCTTCATTTTGTAGAGATTTACAGGTTTATGTTTATATCTGTCTTAACGTCACAAGCATTTTACGCAGATTAAGGTCTGGATTTTGAACCGTTGTGGTTCATTGATTCTTGTTATTTTCAGTCATTCTGTTGTGGATTGGCTGGTGTGTTAGGACCATGATGTTGTTGCATCATGACCCAGTTTGGTCCGGGCTTCAGCTGTTGGACAAGTGGCCCAAGTGTAAGTAAGGTGACCAGGTTCAGAGGCTGCAGAAACCATCAACCCTCCACCTCCGTGCTGACAGCTGTTGAGCTGTTTTTGTTTACATCTGGTTTTAACTCTCAATAAGTTGCCTCAACATTTTTTGGCTGATTTTAATGAATAAATATAGACTAGGAAGGTTTCTATTTGCAGTCTGCTTTTTTCTGTTAGCGAAATAGCTTTTAACCCCTGGATGGATTTTAATTTGACTTTTTAGAAGTAAAAACTGAATATTCCACTATTTAACTTTTAGCGTTGATGCCATTTAAAATGCTCACACTGAGAGTGACTTATCACAATGCCCTGATAGGTGCATGATCAATAATCCAGGTAGATGAATCTAACAAAGTTAAGTCAGGTCCTCTGGACGGATTCAAGGTTTTTATTGTCATTCACTTCACATGTGGTACATGAGGTGGAATGACATTGTGTACTCAAGGTCCCAGTTATACCCAAAAGTAACAAATAAATAATATAAAGTATAAAAAGAAACAGTATACAAGGATCCAAGATACAGTATACACTAAACACTAATAATGTAAAATAATATAGTATATTATAATAATACGGTAGATTCTTCTTTTTTAAAATGTTTCATCTTTCATCCAAAGGACTTCTTCAGTTTGAGGAGCTGCAACAAACTCAGTCTTATAAAAAGCATCTTCACATAGTGGGTTAACCAGTTTGTTGCTGACAGATAAAACTAGTTGTTCACATAAAAAGAAGGACCATCAATCTAACAAGACATAGTTCCTCTCAGCCAGTATTACGCAATACCACTTTCCCACCATTTTAGTAGGCAAGCGCAAGAACCGCATTTTATAAAGTTGAAAGCTTTTAACTGAATAGTTTTGAAATATACTGTACATAAGTATGTTTATTTTGTATATATTTTCTTATATGAAATATTTGTTCACAACTGCTTTTATTCCTATTCTGACTTTACAAAAACACATGAATGAAAGCTCTTTTCAACAAATATTGCATTTTGCTTTCCTGTGCTCTCATAAAGTCACGTGAGTTGATATTTGTGGGCAGAGAGCCTTTGAAACACTTTGTGCAATGTGTTGTTTGTCTTTGTCTTTAGTTTGAATTAAAGAGTTCACCAAGTGTCACCATCTTTATTTCAGTAATGGAAAACTGCCTGTCTCTGTCGGAGCTCCAATACTGAGAAATACTTTCATTGTAATATCACCTATAAACATTATTCTAATGTACATAAATCAAACCTAAGTGTAGTGATTGTTCTTTGGCAACTTACCAATTTAGTGTTTTATTGACATGTACAAAACATAAAATATGCAAGTTGGTGTATGGTTTCACATGATTTAACTGATCTTGTAACAATTATACAAACGATTCCTGAATGTTGTTCATACTGTGCTAATGCTGCGTGTTTGTCTCTTCACCCTACAACTGAGGAATGTTACAGTAGACCTAGTCCACTACTGGAGTGACATGATCTGCCAAAACGTGTTCGAACCCACGTGCAGGAAGAGGATGAGAGACTCCAGTAAATAAGTAAAAACTGTTTATTAATTAAATTAATAAAAACAAGATGCTGACAGTGCCGCTAACTTTCTTAGAGGAGGACACGCAGGGAGACAGGTCACGTAGCCTTGGACGGGACAATCCAGAGACAAAGACATAACATCAAGGGGCTGAATATATACAGACACTGACAAGGTGAAATGACAGACAGCTGCGGTGATTAGGATGAGACACAGGTGTGACAGTGCTGGAACACATGGAGGAGAGACGCTGAGGGGTGACATGAGGAAAACAAGACCCCAGAAACCCAACATGGAGTTTTAATTAGTTATATTAAGCTGCTAATAAACACGATCAATGATGATCATGTTGCTTTATGCTAGGCCATTGGTAAGAAGGAGTGATTTTTATATTACATTTCAGATTGGCTGTTGATTTTTTTCCCCCTAAAATTTATCTTAGTCTACACTTCATGTTTCAGAGTGTGGCTAGAAAGGACAAAGTTAGTTAGCCTACTTTATGCCACTGTTTTATATGTAGGTTTACCTACTAATTATTGTTTTAAGGTTAGCCCATATTAGGTTATGTTTCTTTGAGAGGTGATTTGTACTGTGACTATGATAGGCCCACATCAACGAGAGTGAAGTGAAACAGTGGAACAGCAGAACTCTGACCCATAACGTCTACTTTTCAATGGATAGACATTTGCTCTTTTTTTTAAGAGAGCAGGTCCAGAGAAACGTTCAGGTAAGAGAATATTAAACAACCCCACTGAGCAGCCTAGTAACCCGATATTTAAAACAATAAATATGTTAATATGTTGATGAGTGCAACCTGGCCTGCACGTCTTGGAATGATAAATTCTTGACATTACTCTAATCTAAAAAAATTTCATCTGGTCCTCTGGACATTCAAAAAACAAAACAAAGCAAAACAAAAAAATGTAGAAACGTTTCGTCTCTCATCCGAGAGACTTCCTCAGTCTGAGGTGCTGTATTCAGCTCAGTCTCTTAAATAGCACCTTCTCAGAGTGGATCAACCAGTTTTGCTGCTGACAACCAAAACCAGCTGATCACATGCTCAAGAAGGACCATCAGCCTAACAATGGGTCATTAGCACACTGATGGCTGTTTACTATTCACAGAGGGCTGAGTGATACTAGCAATCACAGCATTGTAAGAGGGGGACAGTTGAACCCGGAGGCCTCCACCCCTGTTTAATGATGGACGATTTCTTTTCACAAAGATGGCCTCCTTTACTCCTCTCTCAAACCATTGTTCCTCTCTGTCCAGGATGTGAACATCTTCATCCTTGAAAGAGTGACCGCTGGCCTGGAGATGAGTGTAGACCGCAGAGTCCTGGCCTGATGATGTTGATCTTCTGTGCTGGGCCATCCTTTTGGCCAGTGGCTGTTTAGTTTCCCCCATGTAAGACTGATCACCCTCCTGACACTGAACAACATACACAATATTACTCTGTTTGTGCCGGGGGACTGGATCTTTGCAAACTGCAAACTGAGGTGTACCGCAAACCCACCCACACAGACCAGTATTTGCAGTTTGACTCCCATCACCCTTTGGAGCACAAGTTAGGAGTCATCAGGACTCTGTACCACAGAGCAGACAGCGTCCCCACTAGCTCAGGAGCCAGGCAGAAGGAGAAATCCTACACAAAACAGGCTCTAGAGCAATGTGGATATCCTAACTGGGCCTTCCTGAAAGCAGAGAAGAAACCCAAACAGGACTCCAGTCAGCCAACAGGTGAAAAGGAGGAACCCAGACCCAGACCAGTGGTCATTCCATATGTTGAGGGAGTATCAGAGAAACTGAGACATTTATTTTCTAAACATAACGTCCCAGTGGCTTTTAAACCCCAAAATACATTACGGCAAAGACTGGTTCATCCCAAAGATCCAGTCCCCCGGCACAAACAGAGTAATGTTGTGTATGTTGTTCAGTGTCAGGAGGGTGATCAGTCTTACATCGGGGAAACAAAACAGCCACTGGCCAAAAGGATGGACCAGAACAGAAGATCAACATCATCAGACCAGGACTCTGCGGTCTACACTCATCTCCAGGCCAGCGGTCACTCTTTCAGGGATGAAGATGTTCACATCCTGGACAGAGAGGAACGATGGTTTGAGAGAGGAGTAAAGGAGGCCATCTTTGTGAAAAGAAATCGTCCATCATTAAACAGGGGTGGAGGCCTCCGGGTTCAACTGTCCCCCTCTTACAATGCTGTGATTGCTAGTATCACTCAGCCCTCTGTGAATAGTAAACAGCCATCAGTGTGCTAATGATCCATTGTTAGGCTGATGGTCCTTCTTGAGCATGTGATCAGCTGGTTTTGGTTGTCAGCAGCAAAACTGGTTGATCCACTCTGAGAAGGTGCTGTTTAAGAGACTGAGCTGAAAACAGCACCTCAGACTGAGGAAGTCTCTTGGATGAGAGACGAAATGTTTCTATATTGTTTTGTTGTTTTGCTTTGTTTTGTTTTTTTAATGTCCAGAGGACCAGATTTCACTTTTTTAGATTTTTCTATCTGGATTATTGAGCATGCATCAGGATATCTTGACATTACTTTTTGGTCGACTGCACAAGGAGGAGATGAGGTTAGAGAGGGAGGCCAGGAGAGGGAGCAAGATGAACCAGGTTAGAAAAAAAACAAAAAACAGTCAAGACCATCATATATCTTTTAACTACATTGATGAGGGAGACTCGTATGATCAACATCTTTTTTTCAAATGGCAATTTGCAATGTAATATTTTGCAACGGGCAATTACAAATTCAACGTCGTGATGTATCTTTAATTAATTTAGAGTTATTCCAGCAATATTTATGAATGGAAATTGGGTACAGCATTTGTTTGCTTTATTTGAATATTACAATGTAGTAATGCAGTACAAAATGTTTGTAATTGTGCAAAGAGTGCAAACATACTCGTCTGACCCAATGAAATAACTGTTAATTATTGAACTTACATGGCCACCACATTGTTCAAGCCAAGAGCCATTGTCAGCACTGGGGGCTAAGCACCCCTAAAAGTCAGATTCTAGAACTGCCCCTGTCACAGTCCTCCTGGTTTTATGGTTAACATCAGTTTACAGATGTCCTCCATCAGAGACTGAGACCTCACAGTAGCCAACCTGCCATTTTTTACTTTTTCTCGTGTGAACTTGATGTATTTATCCACAGAGTTTGTGTGATCAGTAAAATGTTGGACTTCCTGAGATTTAATTTGAACCCAAGTGTCATCAACATACCTGAACCAATGACTCTGTGGTGTCCCTGAAAATGAAACTTTGGCATGAACAGTGGAGAGTGACATGCATTCCTTCAGTTTATAGTAGGGTTTTTATTGTTGCTACTGAAGGTCAGCCGAAATAAAAATAAATTAAAAGTGTTCATTGCAACGTCACAAAGACCAGTAAAAAAACACATTAAATAACAAAATCTGCACAATATTTTTCAATAATTAACAGTTATTTCATTGTGTCCTTCAAAATACTTATATTACTTTGACTTATGTTCAGAATGCCAACACTGAGGAAGAACTGGGAGAAAGAAGTTTGACAAGTCAGAGGCACTGGTGCATATTTAAATTTACATTTGTTGAGTAAGGAAAGCAGAAAAATAGAAAAGTTAAGTTAAACAGTTTAAAAGAAGTTTCTCCAAAGTGATGTGTGTCTGTCATGATGGCGTCCACCGCCCTACTTGATCCCTGATATTTATTCCTGACACTTGTCTCCCTCCTGCTTTTCTTTGACATTTAGCAGCAGATTTCCTCCTAAATTTCCACCTAAACGTCTTCTTCCAGATCGTACTCTTGTCCAGTTCCTCCATCAGACCAGTCTGGTGTAGATCAGTCATGTGACTCGAACTTTGACAATGTTTTGGATGAATTAAGCAGAGTTCTTTTGTTTACACTGATTATGGATCTACATTTCAGAACTGTATGTCAATAAATGTGGAAAACTTCTCGAGTTAACAGTTTAAAACAGCACAATTTGATAAAGTTCAGGATAAACTTTTTATGTTTGCACAAAAAAAAAGGAAAATGTCCAGATGACCTGACTGAACATTGTTGGATTTTATAGCTGGATGATTGAGCATGAACTTTGATGTTTTTATGTTTAATTTCATTATTCCCAATGGGAGCCTTTAAAAGCCCACACTGGAGGTTTTAAGGAAACCGGTAATGATAGAAACAGACAGAGGAAAAATCCTACCTCCATCTTTTGTGTGAAAATCATCCTCCATGTGTCCGTCTGTTCCACCAGAGGCTGCTGTGCTGCAGCTGTTTCTGTGAGGAATCTGCGTTAATAAACAGGACTTTTTCTTTGTGGTGGTTGATTCTGTTGAGACTCAAATGTTTCTGAATTGTAGAAATGACATAAAGAATCATCCAGTTTGAGCATTTCTGTTAGCTTTGCACACATTTTGAAGTGCTTTCTCTTTTTATAACGTCCTTATTGTCCTGGTTGCTGAGCAAAGAGGAATTGGAAATGTTCTTCTTCCATCCGTCCATGCTGAGACATGATGTGAAGAATAAGTGAGTTACCAACTTCCTTTCTGATGTGTAACTGCATGCGCTAAAGAAAGGTTCATTTCAAAAATTGCGTTGTCCCCTTTAAATCCAAGATGCCTGCCACATTATAAATATATAAGTTGTAAGTTGGAAACTTTGAAAAATAAGCAACGAGTCGACTTCCATTTTGTTGTATAGGTGCATCTAGAAATAAGAAAGGTCACTATCAAAAATTTGGCTTCCACATCAAAATCCAAGATGGCTGCTGCCCCTCATGCACACACACATGCATGCACGTACATACGTATGCACATACGCGCGCGCACACACACACACACACACAATATATGTGCATGCATGTGTGTGTGGAAACCATCCAGTCTGTTCAGGCTTTTTTTCTAAACTATGCTTTCTGGTTTTTATATTACTTAAAAGTGCAGTAGTCCATCGTTACTTCGTGGTTCGTTTTTTGCAGACTCGCACTATCGCAGTTTTTCAAAATAAGAGTGGACATGAAACACAATAGGCGGACTGAGGAATGAGCTGCACGATCGGCATGGGAATTTTATTTAAAATAAATTATTTTAAATCATTTAGCAACTGCTGTACCTTTGTGCTGCCCACACTGCAGGATAAACTTCCTCCTGCAGCTGATCAGCTGATCTCCATGCAGAGCGGAGGAGTGGGCGTGGCTAAGAGCGCTTGCAGGTGGTTGAGAGCATTGGATGCAGGGAGCTGAAATCACGACATCCTGTGCTCTTTTAGAGCGTTTGGAGTTTAAAAACATTGTTTAGAATATTGCACGAGTGTGAGAAGGGTTTAACACACACACATATATATACAAACCGGATTCCAAAAAAGTTGGGACACTAAACAAATTGTGAATAAAAAGTGAATGCAATGATGTGGAGGTGCCAACATCTAATATTTTATTCAGAATAGAACACAAATCACAGATCAAAAGTTTAAACTGAGAGAATGTATCATTTTCAGGGAAAAATCTGTTGTTTCCAAATTTCATGGTGTTAAGAAATCCCCAAAAAGTTGGGACAAGTCCATTTTTACCACTGTGTGGCATCCCCCCTTCTTCTTACAACACTCAACAGACGTCTGGGGACAGAGACCAGTTTCTCAAGTTTAGAAATAGGAATGCTCTCCCATTCATGTCTAATACAGGCCTCTAACTGTTCAATCGTCTTGGGCCTTCTTTGTCGCACCTTCCTCTTAATGATGCGCCAAATGTTCTCTAAAGGTGAAAGATCTGGACTGCAGGCTGGCCATTTCAGTACCTGGATCCTTCTCCTACGTAGCCATGATGTTGTGATTGCTGCAGAATGTGGTCTGGCATTATCATGTTGAAAAATGCAGGGTCTTCCCTGAAAGAGATGACGTCTAGATGGGAGCATATGTTGTTCTAGAACCTGAACATAGTTCTCTGCATTAATGGTGCCTTTCCAGACATGCAAGCTGCCCATGCCACAAGCGCTCATGCAACCCCATACCATCAGTGATGCAGGCTTCTGAACGGAGCGTTGATAACAACTTGGGCTATCCTTGTCCTCTCTGGTCCGGATGACATGGCGTCCCAGTGTTCCATAAAGAACTTCAAATCGTGACTCATCTGACCACAGAACAGTCTTCCATTTTGCCACACTCCATTTTAAATTACCCCTGGCCCAGTGCAAACGTCTGAGCTTGTGGAGCTTGCTTAGAAATGGCTTCCTCTTTGCACTGTAGAGTTTCAGCTGGCAACGGCGGATGGCACGGTGGATTGTGTTCACTGACGATGCTTTCTGGAAGTATTCCTGAGCCCATTCTGTTATTTCCTTGACAGTGGCATTCCTGTTTGAGGTGCAGTGACGTTTAAGGGCCCAGAGATCACGAGCATCCAGTAGAGTTTTACGGCCTTGACCCTTACGCACAGCGATTGTTCCAGATTCTCTGAATCTTTTGATGATGTTATGCACGGTTGATGATGATAACTTAAAAGTCTTTGCTATTTTATGCTGGGTAACACCATTCTGGTATTGCTGCACTATCTTTCTGCGCAACAATGGTGGAATTGGTGATCCTCTTACCATCTTGGCTTCTGAGAGACACTGACACTCTGAGAAGCTCTTTTTATACCCAATCATGTTGTCAATTGACCTAATTAGTGTTAATTGGTCTTCCAGCTGTTCGTTATATGCTCAATTTCCTTTTTCCAGCTACTTATTGCTACTTGTCCCAACTTTTTTGGGATTTGTTGACACTGTGAAATTTTGAATCAACATATTTTTCCTTTAAATTGTTACATTTACTCAGATTAAACTTTTGATCTGTCATCTATGTTATATTACGAATAAAATATTGACATTTGCCATCTCCACATCATTGCATTCAGTTTTTATTCACAATTTGTTTAGGGTCCCAACTTTTTTGGAATCCGGTTTGTATATACATATACATGTGTATATAACTATTACTTACTACTTGTACTACTATTCCTACTTCGCAGTTTTTCCACTTATCACGGGGCTTCAGGGTATGGATCCCCTGCGATAAACGAGGGACTACTGTATAGTTTCCTCGAATGATTGGGGTGGTCAAAGATTGATTTATCGTGGTCAAGGACACCATTGGCCACCCTCTGGCTCTGCCATTGCACCTGGTGGTGGATAAATTGCTCCCTCCACTCACCAGGATTTGTCACTGTGTGCTGCCTTGGATAAGCAAAACAACAATCTACCTTTACTTTTAACACAGTGTAACTCCTACCTACCTGTACTTCAACATCCATCCATCCCTCCATCCATCCATCCCTCCATCCATCCATCCATCCATCCCTCCATCCCTCCATCCATCCCTACATCCATCCATCCATCCATCTATTATCTTTACGTGCTTCTTCCTTTTTAGGTCACTGGGGTCACTGGTGCCCATGTCCAGCAATCACTGTGCGAGAGGCGGGGGGACACCTGGACAGGTCTCCAGTCCATCACAGGGACACATAGAGACAAACGAGACAGACAACCATTCACTCTCTCACCTAGGGACAATTTAGAGTTACCAATCAGACTAACATGCATGTTTTTGATCTGTGGGACGAAATTTGAATATCTTGTATAAAAAGACCTTGAGGTTTATTTTCATGTACTGTTCAAATCTGGTCTAGAAAGATGTTCATCTTCCAAACTTCAAACCTTCACTGTTCTCATCCATCAGTGACGGTCGTCATCGGCGTATTTTTTTTGTTTATAAGCTCTTTCCTGTCACACTTGAGAAATGACGGAGATATAGACATCTTGGTCAAACTGTAAAAACAATGTTAGCACAAGCTCATGTGATATCACAAGAGCTCAGGCTCAGAGTATGCGTTGTGGATGACTCTCTGCTACTACCACAGCACTTTGTAGCTCAATATTTGTCACATGAGCTCAGTTATAACTCACTTTTGTTGGCTGATACCTGGACCAGCCAACTTAACCTGGGTTGATTCCAAATGTGTATTAAATCTAAATATTATTTCCTGAAAGTTTTATTAAAATCTGTTCAGATATTTTGTTAACAAACATGCACAGACTTTATCATCCTCTTCAGCTTGTGGCTGCAGGCAGAAACTAAACCCGTCTCATGTGAACCCAGCAGCAGGATAATGAGTTCAGCTGATGCAGTTTGGTTCCACATGAAGACAAACTTGAATCTGAATCCAGTCAGCTCATGCTCCTGACTACCCCCTCCCTCTGTGTGACTGTCGGGGGGGGGGGGGCGCACAGCTGTTTGTTGTTTTAAGTCTGAGTTCGGTCCCACCACTCTCAGGAGAGACGAGCAGGCGAAGCAGGAGGCTGAAAGGACCCGCTGACAGGGACTGCAAAGGACGGACCACCCCAGGGAGCATCAGATGGGATTAGACTACCCAGTCCAGTCCAGTCCCCCTCCCCTCTAAGAATAACTCTAGTCAGTCTGGGGGTAGAATCACAGAGGCAGGCTCAGATGGACAGCTTTTGTTCCCGGCTGGTGGAACTTTAAAGACAGTGAAGTCCTGGGGATCTGATTCAGCTTCCTGACTTTCTTTAGGAAGAACTGGAGCTTAATGTTTCTGGTTTATGAGGGGGTGAGCACATGAAACATCTTTATCTGAGCCGGTCTGTGGATCTGAAAGGAAGAGGGATGAGCTGACAGCTCACACCATCTTTAGTTTTCTTCTCGTTTTGATTGGAAGTTCTCACCTGTTCCTCTCTCCATGGCAGCTCTTCACCAGTCCAGACTTTCTTTAGCGATGGGGCTGAGAACTGAGCCGCAGAAACCTGAGTTGGATTTTTCTGATTAACATCAAAGAAAACTTTTCTGACCTGTTGAGTCTGCTCCATCCAGGTGTGGCTGCAGCCTCTCTCCTGTTCTGCATTTTAGTGTTTTTTTAATTTATTTCCTTTTCTCCATTTGTTGTTTTCTGCACCTTCCTCTCAGAGGAACCACCTCGGCTCACCAGAAGCTCAAACTGAGACCGCATCCAGGACTTTGGACACATTTTTGTCCTGTTGATAAACAACACGATGGAAGTTTCTATCATGCTGCACAGTTTCACCTTCATCTTTAGCCTCCTACAAATGCTGTTCTGATCGATCTTCAAACTCAGTCCAGGTTTTATTGAAGCTGTTGATAAAATGATGAACAAGGACTTGCGCTTTTCGAGGAAGATGCACGGCAACTTCTCCACACGCAGGCATTCCTGCATCGGGTGAGTATCATGTTGCGGCTGAGGAGCTTTTAAAAGTGTTTCACTTTTTATAATAACCAGAGGACAGGGCCTGCTCTGTCAGTGTTTACAGTGTTCACTGTGGAGTCACATCTGATTTAGGTTTCAGGTGGCACGGTGGTGCAGTTGGTAGAGCTGCCTCCTCTCAGCGAGCAGGTCGCCCTGGTTCAAATCCCGCCCGGGGCCTTTCTATGTAGAGTTTGCATGTTCTCCCTGTGGACATGTGGGCTTTCTCCATGTATTCCTGCCTCAGACCAAAAACACGCATGTTAGGCTGATAGGTGACTCTAAATTGTCTCTAGATGTGATTGAGAGACTGAATGGTTGTTTGTCTTGTTTGTCTCTGTGTCCCAGTGATGGACTTGTCCAGGGTGTCTCACAGCGACGGCTGGAGATGGACACCATCAACAGCACATTAAAAATGATGGATGCATTTTCATGCATCATTTTCACAATTAAGACCTTTTATCCACCATGTTGACTCTTTCAAAGTCCTGAGAGATTTGTCTCAGGTGACTGGGATGGTGGCGCAACCAGTAGTTTGGTGGTTGACAAGATGATTCAGTGTCTGTCCATTGATGTCCCTCTGTCCCTCAAGCTCTTTCAGTCTGTGGAAGACGCTGCATGACTGTCTTGAGGTCAGCGAAGAATTGCTGATGAACAGTTCTGTGAAATGGATTCATGTGCAGTTTTCTTCTGGTGTACATTTTTTTTCCACATTAAAATGTTTCAGACAAAAAGGAAATGTTAAACAAACTGCATGTTTTAAAAATACAGCAGCTGAGGGACTTTCACGCAGCTGAACTGAGTAAAAGTACTGAAGCAGAGTGGCTGGTGGCACAGAGGAGACAGAAATGAGCTGAAGAAGCTGAAACTGGATTGTTAAAGCTGAATGACCCAGGACACCAGCCAAAATCTAAAATGAATAAAACACTGGCTGAAAGCTAAAAGCAGCAAACACTATATAAAAGCAAAAACCTTTCAAAAGGCTAGCCAATTGTAGCAAGATTGTAACTAGACGCTAAAATTAGTTAAACAAGCTCAAATGAATAAAAGTTTGGCGAGCAAGACGAGCAAAAGGCTAGCTAAATTCTAGCTAAAACAGCCAAAGTTTAGCTAAAAGCTGAAAGTGCCCAAAAACAAACTGCATTATGCAATATGGTACAAAAGGCTAGCTAAAAGGTAAAATTGACAACAGGATGACTAGCCAATAAAAGTAGCAAAAGATTAGCTAAATCTTGAAGTAACACAAGTGGACAAAAACAGGAAGTACAGTTAAAAAGAATGGTTTTGAAGGAACTGAAGATATCAATGTTTTTGGCATGTTTTCAAAATAGTTTACTTTGTTTACAAAGTATGAAAAGTACAACAACCTAAGAACAAAACCAATCATAGACGAATGTCTTGATGTATGACTGGCTCAATTAGCACCAAGTGGTGTGACTGTACCAGGATTTGAACCCAGACTCAACATGAGCTTGAGAAATAAAAAAAATCAACTTTATTACAAGCTAAAGCAAAGTGCTGACATGGCAGCAAAACATATAAACAAGTGTCAGATCACAGAAGAGCACAGAGAACACAAGAAAGCACGAGGAGAACACATGAGATACCAGACATTGGTGTAAGAACCAACACTGCTGAAGTCCTCATCAGAGATGAGCAGCAGATAAGCTAGTTGAGACCAGGTGTTGAGAGCAGGAGCTGAACTGAGGAAAATCACAATCAGAATCAGAATAAGCTTTATTGTCATTGCACAGTGAAGTACAACAAAATTACATTCCATACAGCCGTCCTAAAGATGGACGGATGTGCACCGGGGCTTCAGCTTCTATGAAGCGCTGCCCTTATTGCTTAGATAAGAAAAGGGGAAGAAAATATGAGGAGAGAAGGTATAAAAACAAAGAGCTCTCACGTTTAAGGCATCAAAACATTTACCACAGCAAGCAATGTAGACACAATACATATGCATGGACGACAAGACACACAGACAGGCACATCATTTTCCACTGCCCCCAGGAATCAATGACATACCCAGCTGCGTGCATCGTTCAGGGCATGAGGGCTCTCCAGCACCCTGTCTCTTGTTGAAAAAATGTCATCAATAACATTGAGAGAGCAACTGACTAGATCCATAATAATCATGTATGATTTGGAAGATTACTGAGGGAGAGTAGCTGATGGCACAGAGGAGAACACAGGGGGACTGAGTAATGGAAACATGAGAAAGTAAACTAAAACACAGGAATCACACACAAAAATAAAGAAAAGAAAATCAGAAAATGCAAAAGGCAAACAACATAAACCAACAAGCACATATCCCAACGAGTAGATAGATCGTACAACTTCTTCAGGAGTTCTGGTAGAGAGCAGAATTAGTAGTTCCATTAGTTACAGCAAGTCGTTCAGGTCCTGAAGCAGCCAAACAGCCCCAGACCATCAAAGCAGCACCACCACATTGGACTGATGGTATGATGTTCTTTTTCTGACACGCAGCAGTGCTTTTCTGCCAAATGTACCAGGACACACACAAGGTCCACTTTGTTTCATCTGTTCACAGAACAGTACGAGAAGTCTTGGGAATCATCAAGATGCCTTTTGGTAAATGTGAAGCAGGACTTTGTGTTCTTTCTGCTCAGCACCAATTCTGACCTTGGTTTTCTACTGCAGAGGTCTTTTTTTTTGTCTCCCATCAGGACCTCTGACTTTAGCTGAAGCAGGTGAGGCCTGCAGGGCTTTAGAAGTTGTTCTGGGATCTTTTAAGACCTCCTGGATGAGTTGCTAATGCCTGTTGGAGTCATTTTGTTGGGAAGGTCCAGCACTGTTCCATGTTTTCTCTCTGTGCATAAAGGCTATAGATAAGTGATTTCTACAGGCCAGGTAGTAATTAGGCCTGAGTGTATGGAGATAAATCAGTGTCAAAATTACACACAAGGATACCACAAGATTTGTACGCATACAAGAAGACCTGCAAGTTTTAGAAATGTGCACAGCGAGTCGCGAATTCATAAAGAGTTTTTCAAATGTGCACATTTCAAATTGCACAAGCAGGAATATTCTGGGCAGACAACATGTCAAATACACGTGTACAATTTGTCCACTGCAGACGAGTCAGTCCACACATGCACACGGATCAGCCTGCCAGAAAATATATTACTAAAACTTGTGGATCGTATTGTACTCGTACAAATCTCGTATGCTTGTTCGATTACTTTTGAGACCAATTTATCTTCATATAAGTATGGCAGAAAATTTGAAGTCCGCTTTTAAAAAACAAATGTAAAAAAAGTTCATTCATGATTTATCAGGGAGGTCAACTGCTTCTTCCACGGTGTTTGGATAGAATAAAGTCATAATTAAAAAAAAAACTGTATTTTGTTTTAAATCAGGTTGTCTTTTACTAAAATTAACATTTGTTTGATGATCTGAAATGTTTAAGTGTGCCAAAATAGCAGAAGTAGAAGAAATATGTACGGGGGTCAAGACTTTTTACAGCACAGAGCTTAAAAACCAAAGTCTGTGAAAGGTGCAGATGTTTAAGATGTTTATAGCTGCTGCCCTTTAGGGAACAAGACAGACCAAAATCAAATATTCTGACTATCTGCCTGAACTCCAGAAGGTTAATGTCTTTAAAATCAAACTGTGTAAATTAGACACAGAAACGAATGCACAGCAGGAGTTTCCATACGTCTGCTGATGACACCATCAGAATCAGATCGTCAGTAAAACAAACAGTACAAGCTGCGCAGACTCAGAAAGACCCACTCAGGTTTTGTTTCATGTAAAAGTGGAGGTTAGTGAGTTTGTGTTGCAGTGCCTGATGCAGGAAACATCTCTGAACATTGGGCATGAGGCATGTGCCTCCCGAGTGTCGTCCAAACTCCTCCAGCCCTGAGCCTTTTTGGATCATATGAGGAGATCAAAGCAGGTGATTTAAAACCATGACCCGAAATACAACAGTGTCAACAGGGGGGTGAGGGAATAAAACAAGCTTCTATTATCTCATTACCTGATTGGTGCAATGTGTATCCAGGCAATAAAAATAAATACAAGTAAAAGCAACAACTGTTGTTTTTTTTCTTCTCTAGAGATTTAACTGTTCACAATCTACTGCTCCAGCAGCACTTCTTAGTTTGAGGATTTGCTTTTTAGACAAATACTTTTTTTTTTTTTTTCTTTTCTCTTTTGCCACCCCCCCCCCCCCCCAAACCCACACACACACACACACGCACGCACGCACGCACGCACGCACGCACGCACACACACACACACACACACACACACAAAGCAGTGTCTGTCATCAAACTATGGACCTTTTATCCTCAGTTGTCCCATCAGCACCAGGACACCATTCATCTCATCCTGCCACTTCTCAACAGTAAAGTTACTTTCTGTGTCTCTTCATGCTGCGAGGCTTCTCATATGTCTGAAGTGGAGGAAGGTGGAGTGAGGTGACTGAAAAAGGGACAGATAAAAACCAGTAAAACACAAAATATAAATTAATAATGGTCAATCATTCCTTGAAGCAATGCACATCTCCTGCCACCTTTCATGCCACAGTTTTCCATAAAGATCTTAAGTTGGGACATGACGAAGGTGGAGCTGTTTTTCAGAGAGTCAGAGATTCTTTATTGTCATTCGCACCTCATGTGGTACATGTGGTGGAGTGAAATTATGTACACAGGGTCCCAGTTACATCCAACAATAAAATGTAAAAGAAAAACAATGAGAACATCTAAGATATGAACTAAGAAAAACATCAACTAAAATACACTAAGTACTAATAGCATAAAAACATTACGTTGAACAGCAGCACAAACATGAGTCTGTGTGAGCAGATGAGCACGAATGAACACATCAACATGAAACAGATCAGCAGCAACATGAAACAGATCAGCAGCAACATGATGTGATTTTTTTCACAGTGATTATTCTGGTTAGAGATTCATGAGTCTAACAGCCTGAGGGTAGAAGCTGTTCCTCAGTCTAGTGGTTCTACACTTAATGCTCCTCAACCTCCTTCCTGAGGGGAGCGGGGCAAAAAGTGTGTGTGCTGGGTGAGTGGGGTCCTTCATGATGCAGGTGGCCCTCTTCCTGCATCTGGAGGTGTAGATACCTGTGATGGTGGGGAGACTGACTCCACCAGTCTTCTGTGCAGCCTTCACCACTCTCTGCAAAGCTTTTCTTTCTGCAGCTGTGCAGCCTCCATGCCACACGTTGATGCTGGAGCACAGGATGCTCTCCACTGCACACCTGTAGAAGGAGGTGAGGACTGAGCTTCCCAGACCAGCTCGTCTCAGCCGCCTGAGGACGTAGAGTCTCTGATGAGCTTTCTTGATCAGGCTGGTGGTGTTGTTGCCCCAGCTGAGGTTGTCATTCAGGTGTACACTCAAGTACTTGTAACTGGAGACCACTTCCACCGCAGATCCTCTTATGTTCAGGGTGGTGTAGGTGTTTTTATTCCTTCTGAAGTCCACAATCATCTCCTTTGTCTTCTTCACGTTGATGTGAAGGTTATTCTATTTGCACCAGCTCTCCAGGTGTTCCACCTCCTGCCTGTAGCTGGACTCATTGTTTGTGATGCATCCTTCCACCGCTGTATCATCTGCAAACTTTACAATGTGACAGCCTGGATGGGTAGCTGCACAATCATATATGAGCAGAGTAAACAGGAGGGTGCTCAACACACATCCCTGAGGATTATGGTGGAGGAGGAGAAGTTGTGGATCCTCACTGACTGTGGTCTGTTTGTTAAGAAGTCTAGGACCCAGTTGCAAATGGAGGAGCTTAATCCTAGTGTGACTAGTTTGTGCATCAGGGTTTGGTGGATCATGGTGTTGAAGGCGGATGTGAAGTCCACAAAGAGCATACGGACGTAAGAGTCTTTCTGCTCCAGGTGGTTGAGTGCAGTGTAGACCATAGAGGAGATGGCATACTCTGTTGATCGGTTCTCGTGGTATGCATACTGGTGAGGGTCCTCGTTGATGTTGATGGTTGTTTTGATGTGGGTCATGAGCAGTTTTTCGAAGCATTTAGTGACTATCGGGGTGAGGGCCACTGGCCGATAGTCATTCAGACCAGTCACTGTAGAGCTTTTTGGGACTGGGATGATGGTGGCAGTCTTCAGTCAGGTGGGAACTGTCTCTAGGGTAAGTGAGGTGTTAAAGATGTCTGCCAGCACCTCGCAGTGCTGATCAGCACATTCTTTCAACACTTTTCCGGGGCTGTTGTCTGGGCCGGTTGCCTTGTATGGATTAATCCTCCTAAAGGTACTCCTTACTTCTGCTGAGGTCACGCTGAGAAGCTCTTCATCTGGTGGTGAGGTGAGTCTGGTGCTGGGTGGTCTGTTCAGGTCTTCGAAGCGTGCATAGAACTTGTTGAGGGCATCAGGCAGAGATGGGTCTTTGGGGCATTGCTCGCTCCTTCCTTTATAATCTGTTATACACTTAATGCCACTCCACATGCTCCGAGGGTCTTGTGAGGTGAAGCGACCCTCGATTCTTGGTGCATATGTGGCCTTGTCCCTTTTAATAGTGTGTAGCAACCAGCTCTTTCCTGGTCCTACTCAGCTCCTGTGAGTTTCCAGACCTGAAGGCAGTGTTCCTGGCTTCGAGCAGGGTGTGCACCTCTGCATTCAGCCAAGGTTTTCTGTTTGGGTAGCTTTTAACATATCTGATGGTGGCGACAGTGACAGTACATGTGCTGATGTACCCCAGAACTGAGGATGCGTATTGGTCCAGATCAAACGATCCTCCATTTTCAGCAGCTTCTCTGAAAACCTGCCTGTGTGTTCGATCAAAACAATCTCTCAGTATGGGGCCACTGTCCTGGATCCAACATTTAACTTTCTTTTGTACTGATCTGGAGAGTCTCAGCGTGGGGGAGGTAAGCAGGGACCATTAAGATTGAGATGTGGTCTGACAGTCCTAGGTGGGGGTGGGGTTCAGCGTTGTATGCATCTTTTAAGTTTGTGTAAACACAGTCCAGCATGTTGTTTCCACATGTTGGTATGCCCACATGCTGGTAAAAACTTGGGAGGCAGTCCTTTTAGATCAAACTGTTACAGATGTACAGCTCCCAGATGAGTCTCACCTACAACCATACCAAAATTGAGCTTACTATCAGCATAATGTAAATGAGTCCCCAAGGCTCAGTGGGATTAACCTGTCTAAATAAAGTTGAAAGAGTAGAATGAAAATTTGGCTTAATTATAACCAGTCTTGTGTTGGATTTTACGGATTAGTATAACATTTCTGTTGTTTGGTAAAACCCATGTGCAGGCAGAGGCGGAGGACTCGGGGGGGGGGGGGGGGGGGGGGGGTAAAATAAATAAATCAGTTTATTAAACAAAGCAAAAGGCTGATGCAGAGACACTGACTTATATACAGACACTAACAAACAGACAATGACAAACACCTGGGAAAAGACAATCAGGAACAGGTGGGAGCGGCAGGAGCTGGAGCAGAACACAAAGGGAGACACACTAGGGAACACAAATCCTGACAAATACCGTATTTTCTACCTTACACGTCACACCGCCCTATAAGTTGCATCAGTCCAAATATGTCTAATAAAGTGGAAAAATCCATAAATATGTCGCTTCACCGTATACATCACATCTATTGTGCGTCACTGCTGATGCATCACATTTGTTACATGTTACCGCTGACAACCCAAAAATGTGGGCCAAACCCGGAAATGTGGGCCGGTGTGCCAAAAATCGATTGGCTGCCAAATGGCGGCTGCGGGAGCATGCACGGGAGGACTTTAACAAGAATTTAACAAGATTAACACTTAAAAACAATTATTTGTTTGCTCGACTTTATGGTAAATGTGTGTCTCAGTTTAACTTTCCTTAATAAATGCACTTTGACTGTCAAATCAGCTGCATTTCAAAAGACAATTTGCGGAAGCGGGACCGCGCAGAGCAACGACTCGCTATGCATTTCTTCAAAATTTAACAAGATAACCATCTAAAAAAGGTGTGTCTCAGTTGAACTTGTACTTAATAAATGCATTTTAATAGTCAAATTAGCTTCATTTCGCTGGGGCAGTGCAGCGAAATAAAGCTGATTTGACGGTTGCTCCAGGCATGATCCCGAAGCTGGATGAATGTAGCAGCATATGGCAAGCCGATTGTGTCATTAATAGCCACTTTTACCTATTACATGACACAACGACATGCCATACAACTCAAGTCACAACTAGCAGCTGAAAATGGTAGTGTTCAATATTTTCAGTCAGAATGAATGAAAACGGTCATATCTCAGCCAAAAACTGGTTTATAAATATGGGGAAAAATCCATAAATATGTCACTTCGGTGTGTAACTCTCAGGGCATGCAAATTATGCAAAAAACTGCAACTTATAGGCCAAAGAAATACGGTAGCTGCGGTGGCTAACTTAAATCAAGCTGATTACAACAGTTAATCATTTGTAGATGTACATCTGGTGAGTTTATTTAAAAGTAATTCTGTGGTTTACAAGAAGTTTTGCAAATAAACAAACAAAAAAACAAAACAAAGTTGAGTGCAACCTTGAACTGAGTTGGTTTCAAAAGTTAATCGGCTGTAGATGTACATCCAGTAATTATTTCCTGAAAGTTTCATCTGTGTGTTGGTTTACAAGATCTTTATCTAAACGATAAACTGACAACTCTACATTGTTAATAGCAAAAATTAAAATCAGGATTTTATGCAGTCTGTTAGCACTTTGAGTCTAGGGTGGAAAGTCCACTTCATTATTGGGGGTGTCACTAAACAGGGACTTTTTACATAACTTTTTGTTAAGGGGGGTGGGTCCCATAAGATCCAGTCAAATATACTGTTGTAAAATGAAAGTTAAACATTCATTATTGTGTTTGCCAAATAGAAAAGGTGCAGAAACAAAACTAACAGCACAAACTGAATGTCCGTCCACCCCCCACCCCCCGACACTAATTTTGGTCTCTTAAGTGGGCTTGATTCCCTTCCTGAAGATGCGTACTACCACATCAAAGTTTTGGCCAATATGTGCCAAAGATTTTAGTAGCTCTTTTTGAAGGAAAACCCAGTAATGGTCACTAAGTTATCTTAAAACTCACAAGCACATACAAACAAGAACTCAACTAACAAAATTAGTCTTTTTAAAATTTTTAGTTCAAAATAATATTTTATTGTTTGTGATGACATCTTGATCAAGACTTCCTGGAAGAATAGATGATTTATCTCATGCTAAAACAAAGATTAAATAAAAATAGATAAATAAAACAATATATTTCTTACTTAATTGTTAGCATTTGTCTCTTTTTCTTACTTTTGTCATTTTCTAGTAATTTCACTGGCTTTTGTTGAATTTTCTTTAACAAAAGTGTAAGGAATTGTTTAAAATTGTTAAAATTTGTATGTTATTTTGCTGTGGTGGCCATCTTGAATCTAGACTCCCAAAGTTAAGCAGCTGTAGAAAAGTACATACTGTACATCCAAAGAATACTTTCTGTGAGTTTAACTTAAAAAAAAAAAAAGGATTAACCATTAAATGGTTAATAAGATATTTTGCAAACCACCAGACACATTAAAACACAAACAAAGACATCATCACCCCACCTTTTTATTATTATTTACATTTTTTAGATATTTAGACTCATGAGAAAAAAAGTGCTGCCAAAAGGATTAGTAAGAAAATTTTCGCAGCATCCTGAGTTAAGGTGTTTTTAGTGAAGAGATGAAGGCTGACAGCAGAGAGTTGGACAGAAACAGAGCTGTTGCTGTGCAAAAAGCAAAGAGACATCTATCCACATTATGCCTCGTCCCCATGCTGTCTCACGTGAATTACAGGCACGACTTCCAGCACGGACCAGAACCAGCTTTTGTTTATGTGTGAACAGACCGAGCTAATGTAGTTTCTCTGAGCATCGTGGATTTAATTTAAACATGAAGGAACACCGGGGCAGCACGGTGGTGCAACTGGTAGAGCTGCTGCCTCTCAGAGAGCAGGTCCCTGGTTCAAATCCCGGTCCAGGGGCCTTTCTGGGTGGAGTTTGCATGTTCTCTCCGTGCATGCGTGGGTTTTCTCCGGGTGCTCCGGTTTCCTCCCACAGACCAAAAACATGCATGTTAGGCTGATTGGTAACTCTAAATTGTCCCTAGGTGTGAGTGAGAGAGTGAATGTTTGATTGTCTCGTTTGTCTCTATGTGTCCCTGTGATGGACATGCGACCCGTCCAGGGTGTACCCCGCCCCTCGCACAGTGATTGCTGGACATGGGCACCGGTGACCCTGTGACCCAAATTGGAAGAAGCGGGTAAAAAATAATGGATGGATGGATGGATATAGGAACACCACCTGTCAGAGCTCAAACAGGACGATGTAATCATACCTGCTGAGGACGAGGGATGGAGGACGAGCTGAAGAAGTGGCTGCAGAGAACATCTACTAGCATATTTAGCTACTTCACTGACTTGGTTCTTCTGACTGTGAAGCGATGAACAACCTGAAAAGATCTGAGGTGTATCAGTATCTACAGTAATAAAGTCGGTGGTGTTTTGTTAAAAGAGGTGGGACACAATCTTATTGACCTTAAATCAGACACAGAGTCCAGACAAAGCATTAAAGTCCTCCATCACTGAGCTTGGGTTCATTACAGAGAAAATCATAAAACTGAAGATGAACAAATATTATAAAGCTCTGTCCTCCATACACTTGAAATCAGACCTGATGTTCTCGTCACTGTTTTCAATCCTTCTGAGGATCCGGCGTCTCTTCTCCGGTGGTTTATTGTCGTCCAGACACAAAGTAGGATGCAGATTTTCCTCCGTCGGACGTTTGTCAACAAAGTGAAATGAGCACAGACAGAGTTTTGGGTGGTCTCTTCAAGTTCACATTTTTCAGCCACATTCTTCTTAATTCCTCATCTGTAGGTAGAAGATGAAACTATAGCTCTTTTCACTGGAACACTCTTTTTGTTTTGGTCCTTGTTCAAACTCTGTTGTTGTAGCCACTGATTTAATTTGGTCTGATTGTTCATGAAGCTGTGAGCACAGCAGGTACCTGAACTCAGCACGGCTATTTTAGTAAACTTTATAGTTGTTAAATAAATGTAAACAAAACAAAAACAGTGGTTTATCTGCTAAACTGAATTAAAATTATTTCCAAATAAACCATGTCCCATGCTCCACTACCATTGTTAACCAATGTTTACTGCAACTTCCTGTCTGACAGGAAGTTGTACCCATAATCATTGAGACAGTAGAGCCCCCAGGAAGAAGGTGGATAGAGAAACTGCATTTTCTGTGAAAATGTTGAGTCCTGAATGACAGCCAAAATCTGTTGAATAATGATTTGTTAATTCATAGCGTAAAACATAAAATTAGCTCAACTGTAGCTAAAAATGTAATGTAGCAAATGCTGTTAATCTGTATCTACAAACTAAAATTTGCTAAACTTTAGCTTAACGCGTATGTAGTAAAGCAGTAAATAAAATTCAAATACAGTAAAGTAAAATTGTAGCTAAAATATAACTGCAGCAAAGTTGTAGCTATAAGCTAAAATTAGGCACCTGTTTTGCTTGATGTATCAAAACGGTTGCTACATCTAAATCTAGCTAAACTACTGCTGAATGCTACAGTTAGCAAAAACCATTTATAAATATTAAATGTTTAAACATGCACCTGAAAGCAAAAAAATTATTTTTTAATTGTACCTTAAGCAGATGTCAGAAACAATGTTTCTGGAGGAATTAAATAAATTTTAATGCATCTTTACGAGGAAAATTGTTGCAACTGTATTAAAATAAGTCAAAAGTATAAAAGTTATAAAAACTAAAAGCTGTAGCACAGTGTTCCTGATTAATTTGAATGTTTTAATATTTGAATATATAAATGGTTGAAAGTAGGACAAAGTGTATGCAAGTAGTTTGATTTCAACAAAGGTAATGAATAAATATTTAAGAAAACAATAGTGTGAAACAAGAAAGTGTGAAAAAATGACTATAAACTAAAGTATGAAGTGAGGCTGTTCAACCAAAGGGCAACAATCTCAATGTCAGATGTCCCAGTGTCGCTGTCTGGCCCCTTCAACCAAACCTCACACCCAGATCAGTCAATAAGGCCCATGCGAGGCTGTGGTGTGCGTCACAGCTGGATGCCCTGTTTTCAGCATGAACGATTCCAACCAATCGCCTCCAGAGGCTCATTGATTTCTGACCAGCAGCCTGCGGCAACAGCAACACTCATCAAACTTGAAACAAGCCACAGAGGGACAGGACAAGAACACTTGCTTGTGTCCACACTTGACTAGTTCTGTAGTTTTTATCATCTCCCTCTGCCCAATGTGTGTGTGTGTGTGTGTGCGTGTGTGTGCGCGCACGTGCTTGCATGCGTGTGTGCATGTGTGCAGTTTTGTTTCAGGTTATATTGTGGGAACCAATTTTAAAAAAAAATCCTACATTGTGAGGACCAACTTCTCCTTGTGGGGACAAAAATCAGGTCCCCATAAGTACAAGTCTCATTGATGGGTTAGGTATGTACTGGTAATGGCTAGGGTTAGGGTTAGATATGTACTGGTAATAGTTAGGGTTAGGTATGTAC